>NC_073356.2:6910833-7280000 GCF_027580225.2 Misgurnus anguillicaudatus | reverse complement strand
CTATTGGATGTTGGGTCCAAAAAGTAACTTGTGACGTAAGCAGGTTCAAGCTAACCATGCCCTTGTTACGATCTCACCATACGAGCTTAGGTCGTCCCCTCTATCTCCTTTGGGATCTGCCCACTTTTCTTGCATTTTTCAAATATTGCCAGTGGGTGGAGTCAGGCTCTGACCAGGGGTTTAGTTACGCTTTAAATGTAGTTTATTTATATAAATTATGTGTGCAAAAAACAACACATGGATTACCTAGGAAACCAAAACATTTGTTATTTTCGACGAGGTATTTGTTCAAGAGATCAGTTTAGCAACTAGTCAGACCATTAAAAAAAAAAAAAGGAAATAAAGTTCGGATCCAGACGTGTATCGCCTCAGCGCACGTGTGTCCAATGAAACCGTCTATACTACTCATTTAAAAGTGCCTTGCTTGTTAAAGCAATTAAGAAGTTTTATGTGAAGTGCTTTTTTTTGCGATAAGTTTCATATTAGCTAGTAATTTGATGATATAGAAATGGGGCGTGTCATTATGATTGACATTTGTGATTGACAGCTTCTCTGAGCTGATTCTTGGAGCTTCGAGGGAAGATTGAAGATATAACTAATTGTCAATTTTCGATTTGTGTGTTAATTCACAGTGGCAAAATTAGTTGTATTTAACTTAAGTTTTAGCAAGAAAGTCAAAGGAGACGTTCAAGGGGCGTGGTTGAAGCGTTTGGGTGATACCGCAGCTCCGCCTCTAGGCTCCACGGACGATTCCTTCTGTGCACGCCCTGGCTCCACACTGACGTTTTTGCGTAACATGTCAGCGCCCATCGGCATACTTTTTACGTTCAGTTCATAACAATGGAAGGAAGCAGCATCGCGTCATCCATCTTTTTTTACAGTCTATGATAATGATATGTGTGGCATGGCTAAATAATACATACTTTTGTGTCAATGTCATTTTACACTCAGCCGTCCAATCACAGTGGAGGAGGGGTGGGACAAATACCACAACAACTAACCGGCGCATCATACAACGACTGATAAACAACACAGCAGTATCATAGCAACCAAAGCGCTTAGCTGAAGAAACGCTGGCAAGAGCACACAGTTGGCATCCACCTGCCGTTTTCAGCCGCATTTAACCAGCCTCGCAATCTACTCGTCTTTCAACATGAAGTAACAACTAGAAGACATTCCAAATTTGCAGGTCGCACATGTGCGAGTACTTGTAAAAATTCTCACTGTCTCAAAAAATCTGGTTGGATTTGGTCGCAGTCTGCAGCTCTGTAATGTATGTTATTTTATATTTTATAACCTTAACCAGTCTTACGCTGCAAAAGTCCATGCATTCATGCTTTACCCTCTAAATCCACTTATTTGGACAAGGCATAGTAAACAATTGCTAAAGATTCAGCTAGATAAAAGTCAGAATGTAAAAATGAAAAAAATAAAGCACACAGGGAGAGCTTTGATGCATGCAGCTGCCACATTCGCATTTCTTTCAGGGCCAAGCCACAAGGGACCCAAGTTTAAATATGATCCACGGTCCTTTCCCTATCTCACCCATCTCCCTCCATTCAGTCTTCATTGTCAAGGTAAAAGGCTCAAAAAATTCGGTCAATATCCTAATATATTCGGTAAACTTCATAACAGCTCGACAGCTGAAATTTGACTCTTATGCCTGCTGTCGTTTATCCAAGTCTCCTGTTTAACATTTAATGGATTCTGCCAATAAAGCATTTCTGAATGGCTTGATTAAGTGGATTTGAAGCAAAAGTATTTAATGAATTGGGTTTTGTCTCTGAGCTCTTCATATGTATATGTATATATAAATAAACAACAAGCCAGTCTTTTTACTTATTTACACAGTACATCCTCAGGGAGGGACAAAAGTTTTGTGCACCTTCAGAAAGTTTGCTTTGCTTTTAAGGAATTAAAATAATGGCAAGCTGGTCAAATGAGTTTGTAGGTATAATATAAGCAAGATCTCGGTGGAGAACGCAAACACAGTCCTGGAGGAGATGCAGACCAAAAGGACGATTATTAAATTCAACCCTCCTGAGTCATATCGGCCCAAACCCAACCGTGTGTGTGTTTTCCCATCACATATGCAAACATCCCTTTGCCACTGAACTTTTTATTGGCAATCTGTTATTTTTCCTTAAATTAACAAGAACAAGAAACAAACATGTTGCTACAGGCAAAGAGTATGCGCACACACAACAGAAATATCTTATGTGAATGAATAAACAATCTGATTCTCTCCCTCAGGTCTGAGCTTAATGAAACCTTGAATGCAGCACATTTCAAAGCACTCAGATACGACATCATTTACACACTGCATAATGCTGTCGTTTGCACTTACAAACACCTCACTGTGACAAAACAAACACTTGCGGTACATGTCAGGTAAATCTGTAATTGCTAGCTGATATTTATATTATTATATATGAACATGAATGAATTGATCAATTATTTGGGACAAGGCACTAAACTTTTGGCCGTAGCAGCAGAACGCAGTTGTCAGCTGCCAACGTGTCTCAATCAGAAACTCTCACTTAAACTCTATTCATAAACTAAATTTCAGAGGGATTTGGGACACTGCAGCTCTGACATCTCAACAGGGTCTAAAGTACTTTATGATGTCATCGTCACTTATAGCACATTCAGGTATAGACTCATAAATGCATTTGGCCTTATAGTAAGAGCAATGTGCTGACTCTGTATCAGAATGCAGTGACACTAGCTGGGTTTCAAACGTGAAGCGAATCTTTTTAAAATTCGCAAAAAAAGAAAAACAAAGAAATGCGAATTAGGTGCGTTTCCATCAAGTTGTTTGAGCGAATGACGATGGGAAACCTAGTAACCAACAGTAAACAAAACTGCACCTCAGGACTGCACCTCAAGCGAGTGTACAAACTTTTTTGCGAATCAATGTATTTTTTTATCAAAATATTTGGTGTTTCAAATCACTCGTTTTCAATGCGATACTTCAAAATGCGCATAAAATCGTGGTGATGGAAACATGGCTACTGTTAGTCAACAGTAAGTGATGTGGTTACATCAAACTCAATTAACTCTTTCCCCGCCATTGACGTGTTATCTCGTCAATTAAGAGAAAACATTTCCCTGTCAATGACGCTTCCCTGACGAGTTTGTAATTCCGCTATTATCCACAAGGTGAATATTATTAAAAACTGAAGCAAAAACTAATTCAACAACATTTAAACTCTGTGTTTATTTTGATACTCATTCTAAATCTGATCTCTAACAAAATTCCTTTACAAAAATGCAATTATTTCAGCTTTTTGCTCAACATTTTTGAAGAAACCTCCCATATTTGAGAGGTTATAAAGGAGAACAATGAACAATGAAACAACGTTTTGTTTGTTTAAAAGCAGAGGGTCTGTTCCTTCATTTGTATATTTGTATGTTTATATATTTATCGAAGAAAATTTTCCAGGAAGGCATTTTGTGAAACTTTTGTGAAAATCACAAAAAATGCTGCCGGGCAACTTTTAAAAAAAGGCTGGCGGGGAATTAGTTATATTTGTGTCGTGCATTTCAGACAAATATTTATAGTAGGTGTAAACTTTATCATTCACAAATTAAACTGCCTTAAAATCACAACACAATTCTGTCATATTTGTTATTCCTTATTATTTGATTATACTTGACAGATATACTTTTATAGATTTTTATATTTTAAGATTGGGACGATGATAGCACCATATAATCTATAAATAACAGGCATTTTTAAAGCAAATGTATTAGGTTAATTTCTGTAAGAATAGGCTACATATACACACTGTAAACAAATGCAGCATGCAGTTAAAACAACTTTGTTTTGCAAGTCAATTGCTTTTAAAAAGTTGACATAACTTATAAAATCAAGTTGAAATTGTTAAAGTAACATAAAAATATATGTTGATTTAACAAAGATGGATATGCAAATTCACTGCATTACTCATACTCATTAAAACGTGATTACAGTAGACATGCAAACAATTTATAATCAGTGATACTGTCTATCGCCAACACGAGCGAGAGCAAAGAGAGTAGGCCTACATCATAATCTGTGATGCTGTTTGCATTGGATGCTGTTTACTCCGAAAGTAATGTCTTTTATTGTTTAGTATCTGTAATACTGTAGTACACTTTAGTCAGTGTTCGAATTGGGGGGTCCCGGACCCCCTATAAGCATTGAGGGACCCCCTATAAAACACAAAATTATAATTTAGGGCGTCAACTGGCTTTTATTAAAATTAAAATACTACATGAATTTAAAATTGTGTGCTGTGCTGTGTTACCACAAAGCAACACTGTCCATTATCTGTCACAATTTTGCAATAAACTAATCCCAAAGACTCTCAAGTGCACCTCACGCTGTTTTCTGGAGGAACTGACAGACGGGTCAATGGTAAGAATCTTTAATTATTATCTTTAGAGTTAGTGGCTTTAATATTCATTTTAAACTATTGATACAGGAGCACATCTTACTTTGTAAAATCACCACGACCCTATAATGATGTGGGGTAGGCTTAGCTAGGGGACCCCATGTAATCTTAACATAATTCGAACACTGTTTACTATAGTAAATATTAAATACTATAGTATTTACTAGCCAGTAGTATTTAGTATAGTAAATGGACTATACTGTAGACACTGATAAATTGGTAAACTGTAGTATACCTTCATATGTACTTGGTACGGTTCAAAACACTTTCAGTTGTTGCACACCCCCCCTCCAAAACATTGTGTATCAACTGCCACTGTGCAACACAATCAAGTGAATAACACTTATTAATATATTTAATATCACGCAGGTGACATGAGACCCTCAGCGTTGCCCTCTGTGAACCATGACGTCTGGCGCCCTGAAGCACAGCCTCACAAACACAAATTAAACCGCTGAGAGAAAAATTACAGAGAGCAAGTGAGCGAGACGTCGAGTGATGAAATGAATGCGTTATGAATGTAAGAGCGTACTGTGATGAGACATACTGAAGAAACATGATGTAAAAAGTTATGTCAAAATATCCTTCAAATTTCCAACTTTTAAAAAAATGTAAATTCGAGTTTAATTTTAAAAGGTACACAAACAGTTTTGTTTCATTTTAAAAGCAGCTTTACACATTAGTAAGACAACAGTGCTAAGTTTTCATAAATACACAGCATACTAGAATACTGGTAGATGATGACATGTTATAAATAACCATTGCTATTTCATGTATTATTGCATTTTAGATATGCCAAGTAAAAGCGAGAAAGCCTGTTCTTTGTCACGTGAGGTATGCATTGCACAACAGCAACAAAAACTGTCAGTTTACATGGCTGATATCTTACAAAATGTTAAAGCCCTGAGTATATCTTGTTTTTAAGCGAACACCTCAAAACATGGCACGAGGTTGCTTGTTTGCATCACACCCTTGAGCAAATGAGCAGAAGTGTGGGAGCCCATGAATGTAACCTTACTGTTAATGCAGCCCGTAGTATAAACTTAAGTTCATGCATTACATAAAAGAGGACAGTAATGTCTCATTGCCAGCAGTTCATTAAAGATCAATAAAGAGGAGAAGAAGAAAAGAGCTGAAAGGGCTAAATAAGATGAAGATACACAAGCTGTACTGTCTTCCCTTATTCTAAGCTTAATCATGTGACACTGAAATTGATGATAAGATCAGTTAACCGCTACTGCACTATAGTAGATAAGAGAGTGGGCAGACCTCCAACATAAACCCCACCAGCCAGCATCACTTCAACATCACTCTGAAGGCATCGAGATCTTTACTGGTGTGGGAAAGTTTGCTGCATCCTCATTTGCATACTGTCCTTCAAAAATAGCAAGATCAGGATTAGTGCATCCCAAATCATAGCGCTAATGCCAAAGGCGCACAGATTATATATCAGACTTTAATTTTCCGAGCGTGCATGTTTTTTATTAGCAATAAATACAGTATTAGCCACAGCCACTTAACAAAAGAGCTGATTGTAAGGGTTCACTTGAAATGAATGGGAATATGACATAATACTGAGTCCTTCCCATTCACTTATATGGCGAATCGTTTCGTGTCGTTTTATTTATTGTTTTCTTATTTGTTTCCTGTTTTTTTCCCATTGTCGCTTGGGTTTAGGGTTAGAACAACTTTTTGTTATATAAAAATGACATCCTAACCCAAACCCCATCTCTAACCCAAACGTCAAGCGACCATGGCTTAAATATAGACAAAAACATAGAGAAACCTGGATATTAAATAACCTGCTTAAACAAATCTGAAATCTAACCCTAAACCCAAGCGAAAATGGTTTAAAAAACATAAAACAAATAAGAAAACAATAAATAAAACGACACGAAACAATTTGCCATATAAGTGAATGGGAAGGACTGGCGTATCATATGCACGCAAAAGTGGAATTTGGCATATCTATTGCACGATAATCTCACCTGACACTGTGTGTCATTTGTACGCATCTTGGTGAGAATGGGTAGATATAGTAGGCGAAAAGCAGTAGGCTGTAAGGTTTTGTTCTGTGTTTTCTTGTGTTCTGTTTGTTTTTGTTATTAGGACTTTTATTTTTACACCCTGTTCTGTTCTGGCTTTTATTTTGATATTCATCTTGCCATGTCACTCTTCACTTCCCTCTTCCTGTTTGTTTTGTATAAAGCCATTTCCTGTTCATCATATCACTGCTGATTATCACTTAGCATGTTCAGTCTGTCTAGCCTGTCTGTATTTACCTGTATCCTGTTTTCTATCTGCCTGATATTTGGATTTTGATTGTTCTCTGCCTGCCCTGACCATTTGCCTGTCTTTGGATTACGTTTGTGGATTGACCTTATTGGATGTGTTTGCTGGCCCTTTTTGGTATTTGCTTTAATAAACCTTTTTTGCATATCGTGGCTGCCCGATGAAACTCACGTATGTCCGAAACGGTTACTTTTCAGCAAGTGAAAAAAACACTGCATTTCAAAAGCAGTTGAATGTAACGTTGTCATACTTGGTACGGCATCTTTACATGTAACCATATTCTTGCCAGTGTAATGATATAATCCACATTTGACCAACATTGAGTTTAAATGGACATACGTGCATATTTTACAGTAACGGTGGTCGATACGCGCTCTTCCGATCATTAATTAGAATGGCCAAGTCACGTTTCATATTGACAGATGAATACGCTCCGTTTATTAAATAGTCTATGTCTTAGTTTAATAAATACGCTTAGTTTATTTAATATTAATTATAAATTATGAAATGTGTCTTGCAAACTATGAAGGGACAATGAATCAATACACTGACATGGTAATGCTAGACAGATACTTTGTGAATCAGCGGCGTTTACACCGACGAGGGCAACCTCATCTCGCAAGTCCTTCTGAAATTTGCCGCGATCTCAGTGCAGCTGCTCTGCCCTCCGGTGTCTGACGGTCAAACATAAAATATTTCCTTTGGATATATCTTACTGGCATTTTTTGTCTCATCAATTTATTTATCTTTATTGTTCATATGAAGTCTATTTTTTGTTATCCTTTTAACTGATGGCAAAGTTAAGTTTCATAACTTAAATCAGAATCACATATATGTTAGACTGAATGGCGACCTCAAGTACTCTGCTGTTCCATGTGCAATATAACCGGGCTCGCGTCCTCCCGTCCTCGGGAATTCGTCCTTCCAAGACCGGCGAGATGCTTCCACCGGGAAGGAGATACGCGCCGTGTTTGACAGTTTTGACACCAAATGGATATACGTGAAAATCAGATGATATGATTTCACAAGTTTTCATTGGCCATTCAGATATTTGAAGCATACTGTGTACGGAAATGAACCTGGACATTCAATCCGTCAAAAAATATCAAAATCTGCAAAATGGACATACGTGGTTTTCATCGGACAGCGACGATATGGATTCTACTCTCCCTCGCTTTCTTTAAAGCAACCAACGTTACATAGGCGAGGGGAGTAATATGTCCAAATTCATAGTATTCCAAAAACAGTAGGCGAAAAGTACACGGATGACCTACTACTTCCGGCATATATCACAAAGTGTTCATTCGATGGACCCTTTACTAACCCGTGAGCCCCCACGAGAGAATCAATGCGGCTCTATTAAAATGCAAATACATATATTAAAGGCAGGGTTCATAATCTCTTGAAAGCCAATGTTGACATTTGAATGTTGACGGATGCAGCCTAAAATATCAAGATGCAATGTTATATTAGTAAGTAACAGGTATTTTACTTATCAAAGTAAGGAATTACATTTACTCGCGTTACTGTAATTGAGTATTTTTTTTGTGTAACTACTTTTACTTTTTTGAGTAGTTTTTAAAATGTGTACTTTTATTTTTACTTAAGTATCTTTTGTTCAAAGTATTGTACTTCGCTACATTTTAAATCACATTCGTTACTGAATAAAAAATATTTAAAAAAATGATAAGATGATAAAGGCGCGAAATGTATATCCTACTGACTGATTGATGGGCGGGGAACATGCTAAACTCACAGACCATGGATGCAGACGAGACAGGTGGCAGCTGATGCAGACACTCCATTCAATTCTTATGAAAGAAACCCCTGGCCATATTTAAGCGACCACTTTGGATCTTAAAAAACTCGACATCAAACCGGCGCAAGCATGTTCAGGTGATTAAATGATACCAGGCAGCACACAGACTGAAGGTCTCGCTCTGCCCCATGCCAGTGTTCCCGCTGGTGCGTGTGCACTGGCGCGAAGCGAGTGTTTCATTTCTATGGAACGTATGCTTCACCCTGAGTACGGAATTGCCGACCAGGTTTTTACCACTCGACGCTTCAATTGCGTGCATTATCTTCCGAGGTCTAGCAACTTCGTGTGATATCAAACAACATAGCACGTCAGAATGCGCAAGGTCATTACACTGCAAAAAATGACTTTCTTACTTAGTATTTTTGTCTTGTTTTCAGTAGAAATATCTAAAAATTCTTAAAGGCACACCAGGCAAGTCTGAGTATTATTTCTCTACTAGCTCCCCCTAGTGTCTGGGAGTAAATGCTTTCTATATCTGAGACTTTACGAGACTGAAGGACACCGGGTCGGATACAGCGAACTTGCAAGTGGGGTATTCTTCCTACAGACGGTAGGGGCGGGCGAGAGGGTCTTCATTCGTCATGTAATGAGTCATATAACCATATACCGACTTACGAAGATGATTTATTAACATAAAAATGCTGCCTTGTGTCCCTTTAAATCAAGATGTATTTTCTTGATGAGCAAAATGACCTAAGAAAATAATACTAGTTTTTAGACAAAACATATTCAATTTAAGTGAATTTGTGCTTAAAACAAGCAAAAATAACTGCCAATGGGGTGAGAAAATTTTACATGAATTAAGTGTTTAAGAAAAACGAAATCTTTTTCACAATTTTTTTTCTCACCCCATTGGCAGTTAATTTTGCTTGTTTTAAGGACAATTTCACTTAAATTGTATATTATTTGCCTTAAAACTAGACTTATTTTCTTAGGTCATTTTGATCATCAAGAAAAAGCATCTTAATTTAAGAATTTTTTGATATTTCTACTGAAAACAAGACAAAAATACTAAGTAAGAAAGTAATTTTTTGCAGTGTAGACATTGCAGAGAGCGAAAGAGAGAGAAGAATAAAGGTCTTATCAAGTACCTAGGTCAGGAAACTATATAGAAGACGATAAACGTGTAAAGGATAAATGTATATAGCCATGGCACTCATCTCATTATATGCTCAATATGCCAATTATATATAAACACAATAAATAACACTGTTGATAGTTGATAAAATACCTGTAGAACAAATGCTAGCATAGCCAGACTTTAAAGTTCCTTTATAACTTTCCCAGAATGCAGTTCATTTAGATTATTCTTCACAGCGAGACATATACTGTACAGAGAGAGAAACAGTCAATCCACTGGTATAGATAAAATTTATTACAGTATACACAAATATTTCCCCACACAAAGCAGAAAATACAATTTGAGAGAGGAAATTGCTTTGCGTCAGTGAGCGACTTCACACTGAGACCAAACTAAGATCTTCACGTCCTAACTTTATATTTTTGGTTCCCTGTACTGCTGTTGGTGGCCCAGACCTCCCCAAACAACCTCTCAGGCCAGGGTTTCTTTCATTTTTCATTGCTGCTTTCATCTGCGGTACACGGAGCGAATAAATAAGACCTGCTGCTGAGCGATGTGATTGGGCCTGCAGGAGGACGCGGTGGGTAACGGTCCAATATTTGGGATGGAGATGTAACGCCAACCCGTTTTATTGTGGAGATCAGAGGCAATCAGCCGTCAGACGGCACCTGTGAGCTCAGCAGGACCGGGCCAACCTCCTCTATGTGCCACGGTCTTCAGGCTTTATGAAATATTCACAAATGATTGGATGGAAGTGCAGTGTACCAAGAATTAATGACTGAATGAGAGCAACAAATGAAGAATCAAAGATAGGCAGAACGCAGCAGGTAACTCCTGGGTTGGCTGCTTTTGTCTGAGTGCTGACATTGATTAATTGAAGATTTGAGACCTGCTGTTCACTTCCTCTCTGTCTCATTGACACCCATCCAGGTTTCAGGTCGGTTTCTGGAGGTCAGTGAGAGTCCTCTGAACCAGTGGGTTTACCCGGTGGGTGGTAAGGATTGTATTCCACCACTGAGCTTTGATTTATTGTCAGCGGGGCCACAAGCTTTCAAATACATTCATTTTTAGACAAAGTACAGCCTCTTTGCAGCATTTGCCTTCTTAAAGTGATAGTTCAATGTTTCCAAAGCCTGTCCTGGCATGCACATCATGAGTGTCTCCCCCCCAAAAAACCCAATTCTCATCATTTCCTTTCCTATTTCTCTATGACACAGGTGGGACAGTGGCTAGCACTGTTGCCTCACAGCAAGAAGGTCTCCGGTTTGACCCTTTGGCTGTGTGGAGTTTGCCAGTTCGGGTTTACACCAGGTACTCCGGTTTCCTCCCACAGTCCAAAGACAAGCAGGTTAGTTGAATTAGAGATGCCAAATTGTCTTTTTGCAACTTGTCTAGATTAATTTTTGTTGAAGATCTTGCCATAAATATAGTTATAGATGCTGGAATGGTGTAGAGAAATAAACAAACATGTATGGCAGTGTCATGCAGATTAAGGGCATTAAAGTGTCCACGTGGAAGGGTAGCATCCAAATAACACATTTTCATAGTGAGGTCCTCCTGTGAGGAGAAAGGGGCAGTGGCTTCGACAGAGACGAGCTTATCCGGCCCTAACACGTGCTGTATTTCCGTAGAAAGGTCCAATCCCACCCGACTTTCTTCTTGACCAACAAGAAAACAAGATAGCATAAACAGGCAAAAGACCAGCAGCATGGATTGAAGACAGTGACTAAAGGGATTGAAATTGCTCATCATTCCTCTCTCATGCGCGCATCAGTTGGGAGTCCGGCTAAAGTCCGGCGATTTAATTAAAGAAGAAAGCTGGTGCTGATATCAGGACGTACGTTTATTTTTCCTTCTAAGAGACCCATCCAAATGGTTTTGTGTTTGGAAGAAATTGAATTTATAAGTGGCATTATTTGTTCGTTCTGTCATGAATTCACAAGGTGTAGAACCCAATTGCAAACTTTTAGACACAAAACTTTATTGACAGTAACAAAAAGGCCCGCAAGGGGGCAAAACAACTCACAAAACTCCTGAAACAGGAAACTTGGCATCACGGGGACAAAACAAACCAGGACAGGACATCAAACACAAGGGCACTAAATAGGGGAGTAAATGGTGAGGGTGCCGGTGACATGAATTAAACAATAATAGGATAATTAACAAGGAAACGAGGGGCGGGGTAAGGAGACCAGACAGGGAAGCACACAGCCCAAAACAAAGGCCATGTGCTACCACACAAAACACATGGGGCTGTCATGATCCTGCCACAAGGAGCAAAAACGAGGACAAGAAGGCAGGACCATGACACATTCTTAAAGGATTAGTCCACTTTCATTAAAAATTCAGATAATTTACTCACCCCATCTCATCCAAGATGTTTATGTCTTTCTTTCTTCAGTCAAAAAACAATTCAGTTTTTTGAGGAGATTTCCAGGATTTACTTTAGTGGACCTTAATGGTTTAAAGTTTCAAAGCAGCTTAAAAGGGCTCTAAACGATCCCAACCCAAAGAGGCATAAGCGTCTTACCTAGGGAAAAAATTGTCATTTTGCCAAAAATAAATAAAAAAGATTTTAATAGTAAGACTTTTAAACCACAACTTCTCAGAACAGACCCTCTGCTTTCAAACAAACAATAAACAAACAAACAAACAACAAAACGGGAAAAAAGTTTAATCCTATCTATATTTTTTTCTCTGCTTATAAACTCTTAAATATGAATATTTTTCTCAAAAACATTTTAGCAAAAAGCTGAAATAATTGCATTTTTATGAAGGAATTTTGTTAGAGACCAGATTCAGAATGATTATCAAAACATACACAGAGTTTAAAGGGAAACCAGGCAAGTCTGCGTAATATTTCTCTACGAGCTCCCCCTAGTGTCTGAAAGTAAATGCTTTCAAACACACTGTCGTAAAAACGAACTGTTGTCCCTCCCCCCTCGGAACCAAGTTTATCAGCTTATTTCCAATCAAGTTAGGTTTCCCTTCCGTCAAGGGTTTTCGATGCTTCTTCCCCGGCTCTGCCATTTGCAACAATCGCTAGCCGTGTTTAGCTTGCCTGCCTCTGTGTTATTTGCTGTAAAGGGATACTGCTTCTCGCGATATCTGAGACTTTGTGAGACTGAAGGACACTGGGTCGGATACAGCGAAGTTGCAAGTGGGGTTTTCTTCCTACAGACGGTAGGGGCGGGCGAGAGAGACTTCATTCGTCCGGTAACAGTGTTGTTTTTGGCAGCCCTTTTAGTTTTCGTTTTAGTCTTAGTCTTTTGGACGAAAATGCTTTTAGTTTTAGTCACATTTTAGGCACTTGTAAAATTTATAGTTTTAGTCAAGTTTTAGTCGACGAAAACGCAAAAAGGTTTTAGTCAAGTTTTAGTCGACGAAAACGCAAAAAGGTTTTAGTCAAGTTTAAGTCAATTTTAGTAAAAAAAAGTATTTTTAACCAATGAATTTAGGTTAAAAAGTGTGGTGTATTTAATACAATTAAAATGTGCATTAAGGTTGTCCCTGAGGGCTTGCCGTTGTTTTAGTCGGTGTGCCTTCTGCGCATGTCATAACAAAAAGTTATGAAGAAAAAAGTTTAGCCTAATATACCCTCATGTTGAGTTTGTGTGTTACGCTGAGACCTCGCTTATAAAGTTGAGAAACGCGTGCCTTGCCTTATTTAAATACACCACAAAAAGTATTGGATATGGGCTTAGGTTTGACAAGCAGATACATGTAAAACCTTAAGCTTACCATGAAATGTGTCACAAGCCGATTGTCGAGTAAAATTGAATGTATATGATATCTTAACAGCGTGACTTGTTAGTTACCTTTAAAAAATATTAGCGTGATGAGCCAGGTGCTGCTTGAGGTTGGTGGTATTCTTCCCACCTAGTTTGTGGCCACATTTACGTCGTCTCCCATGCATTCCGTTTTTTCTGTCTGATGGATTATACTTAAAGTATGTCCATAAATCATCTCGTTGTTTACGTTTATTGGCGTCACCACTACGGTCCTTCGAACTCGCCACAACCGCAGGTGTGTTGTTGTTTGAAATCTGGTGCGCGTGCGCGGCATAGCGGCAGCCGGGTGGTGGGCGTGAGCGTGAGTGAGACTGTGTTGACCCAAAACAAGGATAGAAAGCGGCAGCATTGCTGATACTTTTGAGCTAAAAAACAGACAGATTTCACGCAAAATAGGCAGAAATGACATGCATTATGAACGTCAGACTTATAATCATTTTCGTTCCGTCTCGTTTCGTCAACGAAAACTCGAAAGCGTCTCGTCATGTTTTCGTCACCTTAGAGACATTTTTAGCTAGTCATCGTCGCGTTAGCGTCATAAAAAATATGTGCGTCAACGAAATAATTTCATTATCGTCATCGTTGACGAAAACAACACTGTCCGGTAATGAGTCATTTAAACATATACCGACTTACGAAGATGATTTATTAACATAAAAATGCTGCCTTGTGTGCCTTTTAAAATTAGTAAATAATTTTTTTGCTTCGTTTTTTATAAATTGTTTTTTCCCTCTAGTGGATAATTGCGGTATTACAGATTAACATAAAACCTTATCAGGAACATGTTTTTATGCAAATGTTTTCTCTTAACTCTTTCACTGCCAGCATTTTTTTTTTAAAAAGTTGCCAGCGCCAGAGGTTTTCATGATTTTCACAAAAGTTGAATGCCTTCCAGAAAATGTTCTTCTTTAAATATATAAACATACAATATACCAAATGAAAGAACAGACCCTCTGCTTTCAAACAAACCTTCAGGAGTTTTTTTGTTATCAGCTTTTGAAAATGAGTAGGTTTCTGCAAAAACACCACATTTTATAATAATTCCATTTTTGTGACAGACTTTTCATAGAGATCCCATTCAGAGCGATCTTTAAAACAGACACGGACATGCAGCTGCTTGCCATAGGGCAATACATCCGGGTTTAAAAAGTTGCCACCTGGTGGATAATAGCGGTATTGCGGAAAGACGGAAATACTTGTCATTGGCAGGGAAGCGTTTTCTCTTGATTGACGAGATATCTCGTCAATGGCGGGTCAATAGTTAAACAATAAACTGACACAAAGACATTAATTAGTATCATTTCACATACAAAAACATTGTAACGGTCCTCTTTTTCCACACTTGTAAACACTGGAGCGGTAGTTTTCACATAAGTCATTAATGACCTTTCCACGTTCTTACGTAATACATAAAATCACGCTGACGCATGGCACGGCTAGTGCAAGACGAGAAGTTGTGTT
This sequence comes from Misgurnus anguillicaudatus, assembly GCF_027580225.2. Classification (NCBI taxonomy): domain Eukaryota; kingdom Metazoa; phylum Chordata; class Actinopteri; order Cypriniformes; family Cobitidae; genus Misgurnus; species Misgurnus anguillicaudatus. Next base: position 7,265,117 of record NC_073356.2, on the reverse strand, counting down.
TAAAAAGTACTTATTTTTTATTTTTCTTGCTGAAAATGACGATCATTTTACTAGATAGCCCCCATTGCCTCTGTTGGAATTGTTTAGAGCCCCTTGAAGCGGCATTGAAACTGTAAACTGTTAAGGTCGACTAATATTCACTATAATCCTGGAATGTTTTTCTCAAAAAACGCAATTTCTTTTCGACTGAAAGAAATACATAAACACCTTTGATGTCACAGGGGTGAGTAAATTCTCATTTTTTTTTTATGAAAGTGGAGTAATCCTTTAACTGTATGAAGTTATTTCTCCTTGAGTTTCGTTGAACACAAACATTCAAATTTGACCTAATTTATATGGAAATAAGCAGCACATAGAATGTCACCAGCTTCAAAATGAAACAAGCTTAAGAAAAACAGTCTTAGGTAAAATTCATCAGGTAGTTCTGTATGAATTTAGTCGTTATTTATCAAAAACAGATGAATACAAATGATCCAAAATCTTTTTGAGCCTTTGCCACTTTTGTGTGCAATACGTTGATGCTGAACCTGTGATGAAGTGTCAGCTGAGTCTGCAATCACGTCTGCCAAAAGCTGACAAAATAATGACAGCTCCAGAGGAGAAGAAAACATCTACCAACATCTGAACATGACAACCAGTTGTCAAGTCCTCTTTACTTTAACTTAACCTGCACCCTGCGAGAAAAGACAAACGCTGGATTCTGAGCTCTTAATAAGACACTAGCTCTGGCTCAAACAGACTAATGCCTTGTTTATGGTAATACAGACAGTGAAGGATGTTGCTACTAATAGTGGAGATGCTGAATGTGCCAATGACATGATGGCCAGTAATCATGTCCCAGGGCCAAAACAAGCTCAAGACGAATAATTACAGTACGTCACCATGAGCCACACTGGACGAGAGACGCAAACTTCACCGCACATTAGTGTCAAACACACACCAGTCCAGGCAATGCTGAGAGATGTGACTCGACAAAAACTCTGGTGTGTTTGTGTGCAAGCATTATGTCGGCATGTGGACCTTTCATCTGTATTTAACAAATGTTGGTCTGACTGTGTTTCTATTGGTACAAACTGTCTGTGAAACTGTCTGGTTTTATGTCTAATGGTTAACAAATCTAACTACTTTTCAAAGACATTTCTAGTGGAAGTAGAAAACTTTGAAAACATTTAACAGATCCTGTTAATTTTTATGCAGGATGTAAGAGAATAATATTTCACAGCAGTCATTTTAACACAGAAAATTAAAGACAGTCTGTGTGGTTTGATCCAGAAACAATTTTAGTTATGCTGGTTAAAAGTCTTCTCACATTCTGATAGCAATTAAGTCTTAATGTATTTTTATAAATATTTGTCATCTGTGAAAGGTGTGAGAACAAAAAAAATTCAACAAATCATTGCTTTCGGACCGATGCAATTTATTAGAAAAGAAATGGCTTTAATAAATTACACATATCTGTATTGTGTGTTGTGTGTTTGTAAATAGACTTTAAAGGTGGAGTCCACGATGTTTGAAAGCCAATGTTGATATTTGAAATCATCTAAACAAACACGCCCCTACCCCAATAGAATCTGGACCTTCTGTTGATAGACCCGCCCCACACATACGCAACCCGGCCAGGGGCGCGGGAAGTGGGGGTGCTGGGGGTGCTCCCGACCCTTTGATTGCCACGCCCCCGAGCCCCGCCCTACCCTACCACCTTAACCAACACACTTTCTGCGGGAAACCCTGAACGTGTTTTTATCGTCCACTTGTGATCCAATCAACAAAAACGCATCTTAATACCAGGTAAAAACAGCCCCAAGATCACAAGCCGCTATGGGCATACAGGCTACATGTAGGTAATTACTTAAAAAAATCTTTAAGATAGAGTTTTCATTTGTATATTTATGAGCCAACCATAATGTAATAGAAAGAATGACACCTTCAGTGTCCTCCACGGTTGTCTCTATCAGCCTGTAGGCTCTTTTGTGTGTGGAGGAGTCGGGTCCGAATTGGCGCGATATTCAAAATGTGACGTCATGCGCGTGCTCGTCTACTTGGGCGTTCCATATAGACTTATACGCCAGCCATTAGTAAACAGCAGCAATCGCTAGCATGTTTCAAATGGACTTTGTAGACGGAAAGAAGCGACCAACTTCCAGCACAATCCAGACACTCACGGAAACTCCTCGTAAGTTTAAAAAAAATCCTTATCTAGGGCGGCCAAAATAGAGCGTAACCGGCGTCGGGGCAAAGACAAGAGTAAACATCGGATTGGCATTTGATTCTTGGAGGGAGCTCCGGTCAGCGCTGGCTATGAAAACAGACCTCGAGCTGGCTTTCTTTTTACTGCAAAGGTAAGACATGGTTACAGGGCATCTGTAATATATTATTTTATTGTTTTTGTGATGCTAACGATAGCATTGTTTTGTGGTGTAATGCTAACGATAGCATGTAGCACAGGACCGTTTCAAAAGTAACTTTCTTATATGAATTATCTTTATAAAGAGCACGAGTGCATTAAGATTGTAAGTGTCGGGAGTGTGTTTTACAGTGTCGTGTTACAAAACTTTTAGAAGTAGACTTCTGTTGAAAATATAAAGTAGCACTGGAACATTTTACTAAAATATGGTCTGTCAAACAATAACCTTACAGTACTGTAACTTTTCTTACATTTGTAAACATGCTGGTGAATCTCAATGAGCTGTCTGTGGGTGCTACGGCAACTCTGGTTTTTGTGGTCGTGGTCGTGCTCGTACGAATGTGCCCACCAAGAACAAGCATGAGACTGGCTGCAGTTTCTATAACGGCCACTGGTGTCAGTAACGGTTAGAAATTTCTGAACTTATGGAGAGCCCCTTTAAATTGCAGGCATAAAGTGTATAAAAGCACACAAACCTGACACTTACTATTTAACTAGTTCTAAGACTATAGATTCAACACGATTAAGAAACACAATGAGGCCTTGGGTAATGATCTGCAGTCAACCTTTCTGCTTCTCAGCATAGCAAGACACTTTCTCCAATTAGCCAATAATAGTATTAAGACTCTGGTAAACACAGTATTGATGAACTCCCAGGTAGAGGATAAAGTACAATAAAAGGAATTGAAAGAATTCATTTAACTGGTATATAACACATGGGCGTAAATTTAATCTAACAGTAAGTATAAACAATAAACATAAACATTTTCCAGAGCAATTTCTGAAGGGGACACAAATAATACAGCCAAAATTGTACTTAAATTAAAGCCTAATATTCTTTTTCAAAACCATTTATTTATTTTGAATTTTCAAGCCACCAATTAAATTCAACTTCAACCCTCAGATAGGGGGGGGGGCTTTCCCCCCGCGATTTCCGCCCATGTGTGCAGTAAATGTCCTAATAAATTTTTTTTACTGTTCCTGAAACAGCAGTCTTTTATGTAGAGTCTCAAATTGAGGGCAATAAGCAGCAGTTTTGTATGTAATGATGAGGAGAATCTGTTGAATGTAATACAAGAAATTTATAAATACTGTACTTAACAATGAATAAACTTCACTGTCCCATAAAACACTTTGGGGAATAAGTCCAAGCGCCTGCACACGATTTACCAAATAAAATATGCAAATCCGGTAACGGAAGCAACATGCCCACAAAATGAATGCTGATCTTAATGTGCATGGGTAATTCCTCATTCTCTATACAAAGTTGAGACTATACTGGAAATAAGGCTGGTATCTTAACACAGTGCAGGCTTTTACGGTGAAATACTACACAGTGGTTTGTGACTCAAATCCTAACTACTGTATATGATGTTTTTTAAAAATATATAGTAATTTCTTCTCAGGCCAAAGCCCTACGGCATGAACTCAGGGCAGATCCGACATCTAAGCAAGACAAATCAGTGGTGGCCATGCGAGACACGCCCATAAGCCCACTGGTGAAACCCTCAAGTCATGAGCAAACATCAGCTCATTACAGAGGGATTATGGGTAAACAGAAAGAAAAGGTCAAAGAGAAAATGACGCTCGAGATGAATTGTTGATCTGTTGTGGAGTTCCATCCACATTTACTCATCAAATACTTTTGTCTAGCGCTGTTGACCTACACATCATATTAGCTTGCAAGGCACTGTACTTTGGGAATCACATTCATGACCTCAACATATTGGAGCGCCATTATTAAACCAAGTAACGTAAGTCAAACATTTATCCAAGCACCTCCATTTGTTCCTGATGATCTTTTCCGAACGAGGAGGGATTTTTCACAGACGTCTCCAGCCAACAGCCACGGGTCTGTTCAGTCAAAAGAAGCCATGCACTTTCGAGTCAGCATAAAGCTTTTGTTTTTCCCAGATGTCACTGTGCTATTCATCAACATGTGTGATGTTCTGCAGCGGTGCACATTTTCCTGTCAGAACTGAAGGAGAAAGTAGCGTGTGTGTCGGAAAGAGAAAAACTTGAGTGTGAATATTTGTTCAGCGTCTTGTCAGGATCAAAGAGTTTGACAGAGCGCTGCCGATAGCTCCTAAGCTGTAGCAAAGTCCCTTTAGGGAAGTCGTGCCATAAGGTAGCCATGTTTGCAACACCTCCGGGCAGTTAATTTAGTAATGCGAGACGCAAGCCCTATCGATTTGAATGGGGAAAGGCAGATATCTCTAAAATTGTGTGCTAAAATTCCAACTGAACGTATTTCTGACAAACAATTAAACCTGACATCAACTGTACCATAAGAAAAATTACATTTTTCAAGGTCGCTTCAGCTACCACATGTGTGCACAGGTTGGTAAGCACCTTACCTGACTCTGTACATGGCCACTCCCCAGAGAATCATCAGTCTTTATCAATTCATGATTGGCTCTTTTAACTGGATGGTGGGACTTCCGTCGCCAAAGCGGCAATATTGAGAGTTGCATTTTTCACCATTCAAAGTAATAGGAGTGCTATTACGGACAATAGCTGCATTTCCATTAACCTTTATATTGCACAAACTGACATTGCTAATTAAAAATACGACAATGGAAACACGTCAATTTCGCAAAAAACTCCCAAATATCGCAAAGAAAGTTTTTCAGGTCACCTGATGCAAGTGAGTCACAAATGTATTATTTGAAGATGACGCGGTACGTACTAAAACCTCCCAGAAACACCTCAATACGTGTCTGCTCCCAAGTATAAGAGGCTTTTTTGATTTAAAATAATGTATTATTACCTCCAAGAAACACCTATACGTTGCTGCTCCCAAGTATAATGCAGGGTTTACACCAGACGTAGTTGACGGGGCAAGTGCGAGTGATTTACAGGTTAAGTCAATGCAAAGACGCAATTAGGCATCCTGCGGCGTGGTACACGCAGTAAGCGCAGCGCGAATGACGCGTTCGGGCGAATTGAGCGTTGCCGCGGGAAATGCGTGAGTTGAAAAATCGGAACTTTGGTGGATTTCCGCGGCGCGTTAATCAATTAGGACCTTGCTGTAGTAGTGACGTGATTACAGGAAGCGGGCGTAATAGCTCGTTTTTGCCGCAACTACCGCGGCTGGTGGAAATGCACCATAAGGGGCTTTCCTAGGCATTAATGTTTGGATAATACTCTTAAGATTTCCTATGGTTAAAAATAATGCCTAGTGCGGTGGATCTGATATTAGTCTGTCCCTACACCATGGCTGTCATGCTATCACACTGGTGTGTATTTAAACTTGGCATATCACATTCAGTTACGAGACAACCAAGAACTGATGGTATTCAGAAAAACAGCACTAGAACATTTTTCCTTTTATGTGGAAATTATAGTAATGTGATTTTTCTGCTAAAACATCTGCTTTTGTGTTCAAAGTAATTAAGAAAGAGAAAATGAACGACATGGGTAAATAATGGCATAGTTTCATTTTTGGGTTTACTGTGAACTAAAAAAACTAGATGAGAAATGAAGGAGAGATGGAGAGAGAAGCAACAATCACACTTCTCACATATGCACACAGGTCTGATATATCAATAATCAGACCAAATGAAGAAGAAATGTGGGTGGAAACACACACAGGGGAGCTGGGATGTGGGCAGAGGCATAGAGAAAGTGTCTCTATCAATCCCACACTTACTGTGGAAATGTCACTGCGGTACATAATAAAATATGAAAGTGCGTGGCATTTATTTGAAAGAAGAATAGCACAACCACATTTGAATTAAAGACAAAAAGTATTTGACACTTTATGGGTTGTCAGATATTAGTGGCACATGTCCGCAGCGATTAAAGGAATAGTGCTCCCAAATATGAACATTCTCCCACAATTTACCATCATGCCATCACCGGTGTACATGACCTAATTTTATTTTGAGTGATAATGTATGTCAGGGGTCTTAACTACTCTTTTTGAGGGGCAGGTTTAAAAATGTAAAAAAATGTCCCCCTTTTTTTTAACTTATGTATTTTTTTTAATTGACCTATTATATATATTATTATTTTTGTATGTTATAACATTTACGTTGTTGTTTTTTCTACTATGGTACATGCATTTTCAAAAAAGATGCATACATCTTGTATTCAGTGTATTACCGAGCCCCTAAGGCAGGGGTGTCCAATCCTGCTCCTGGCGATCGACTGTCCTGTGAAGTTCAGCTCCAACCTAAATCAAATAACCTGAAGCAGCAAATCAAGGACTTCAAGATTACTTGAAAATTGAAGGCAGGTGTGTTTGATAAGAGTTGGACCTGAAGGATAGTCGATCGCCAGGAGCACGATTGGACACCCCTGCCCTAAGGTGACATTGGAGTAAAAAAATCTAAAGTTTAGTTTATGTGCTCACCTGAAAATTTCATGTGCTCATGCGAAACCTTCATGTGCAGAATTTTTTTACAGTTTAGTTTCGCGTGTTCACATGAAACTTTCACGTGTGCATGTGAAAGCGAAAGTTTCACGTGCACACACGATAGTTTCACGTACGCGCGCCAAAGTTTCACATGCGCACGCAAAACTAAACGTGCTAGTTTCACGTGCGCACACGATAGTTTTACGTGAGCACGCGAAAGTTTCACATGCACACGTGAAACTAAACGCGATAGTTTCACGTGCGCACGCGATAGTTTTCATGGTAGTTTCACATGCTCACGCGATAGTTTTACGTGAGCACGCGAAACTAAACTTTATTTCATTTTTGCTCCATGTCCCCTTAGGGCCTCTGTAGTATTTTGCCTTTTAATTACTAAAATTAAAATTAATTAAAAAAAATTTTTTTTACTATTTTTAAAACAATTGCAGTTTAACATTGTAAGAGCCAAATGTTAGCAGAACATTGCACAAAAAAGTGCAAGTGTAAATAATCAACACATGTATTTTTCTAATGCAGAGCTCTCAAACTTCTTTTGTTTATAACTGTTTAACTTTCATAAATTGTTACAGTCAAGTATTCACAACATATAGTCAGTCTTCTCCTAATGACTGAAATTGCATTTCATGTTTTCTTTTTTCATATATTAAAGATATATAAGCTACACCGCTTTTCAAATGTAAACTACATTCGTGTACGACTGTCAGGGTTGGACCCCTAGTGGCAGTCGTAATGAAAATTTAGCTTACTCGTGAATCCGTGTCAACATGGGAGGGAAGCTCATTCCAGCGCTAGAGCCTTTACTCTACAAATATATTCATACTTAATAATTTAGGTAATAATCAGTCATTTAGAAGGATTCAAGTTACTGATAAAGGTAAACAAAAAGGATTAACAATTTTCACCTTGCACACAGTGTTTTGATTGGAACAAACTCAAAAATGCATCACTTCCTGTCTGCGTGTCACATGTGGTGTAGTCCTACAAGTAATTTTTTTTAATGCATCCAAAAGCTCAGATTGAATCTGAAAATTACCCACTGCAGATGGCTGGCACCCCACATAGCCCCTTTCCGACTCTCCCTCCGGTTTATTGGCCATCATTTGTCATGTACAGTGGAAAGGCGGCTTTAAAGCAACCATGCTGATTTTAAATCAGACAAAGATGACTGGAGGGCCGCATCTGATGGGGTGCTATCCCTGCTGTACGTATAGCTTAACTGGTAGCATTGCAACAGCACTGCAAAAGTTGTGGGTTTGATTCTTAGGAAACATAGACACAGGTGGAAGGTTTACCCTGAATGCACTGTAAGTCCCCTTGAATGGAAGTGCCAGCCAAATGCCAGTGCCAAAAAAGTGCCAGTAAAGATGTAAATTATATTTTAGACATTCAAATACATAGATTTACTTAATATGTTAGTTTGGGCTGTCAAAAGATGAATTGTGATTAATTGCATAGAAAACTAAAGTTTGTGTTTGCATAATATTTTTGTGTGTGTATTGTGTGTAATTTGACAGGGTTGGAAACCACTGTGCTTTTTTGTTTCATGACAGAAAGAAGGTATACATGTTTGAAATGAAACAAGGGTGAGTAAATAAAGACAGAAGTTTCATAGTAGCTTCAAAGCCTGCTGTTGTGCTGCTAATTTGACAGACTGCAGTATTGCAAAGCACCCCGTCTGCTCTCATTTCTTTCATCTTATCCTCTTTCCTCAGTCTTCCTCATCTTCATGCTTCCTCTTCCACCATCTTAGCTCTAAAAGATCAATCTGGCAGTCTTCTCATTTATCTGTGACACTGACCCAGAATATTTTGAGAAAGATCACCAGGGTTGGGGTAATAAACTCGTCCTCTGCTTGGCTTACAGCAGATAGGTCCCTGGTTTTTTTCTTTCTTTCTACTCTTGGATGTCCCAGAAACTTCTGGAGAAACAGTAAGGAGATATGAGCTCAGCGGGGCTCCAGGCATGCATGTACAGTATAAAGACTCTCACTGGAGGTCACGGATACACAACAGGACTTCTGCTGGATCACACACACACACACACACACACACACACACACACACACACACACACACACACACACACACACACAAGCTTATTTAACATTCACAGGAAAATTACAAATTTCACTAAAGTTAAGCTGTACCATCATCTGTAAAATAAACCTCATTCACATAGCGCTTTGGTCCCAGAAAATACCCGTACAATTGGCAGACAAGCTTCTGTGTGAAGCAAACACGTCTCGTAAATGTTCTGGGATCGCTCCTGGAAAGAGGAAATTACAAACCACACACATACATGTTGTGACTAACTTCGCATCGTGCGCACTCGAAAAAAGAAGTCACTGGCCGCCACTGTTCACCAGCATACTAGAATGGCACATCACACCTTTCTTTACAGTCTTATCATAAACAAAAATGCACGCCAGTGGTTTTTGGAGAGAGAAATAACCGATATAAGCAAACTTTAGATGCTTCTGAGAACAAAACTACCAAGTGCAGGACTTTAATAACATCATGTGTCTTTTCGGAATATTTACGGTGTTTGTTTGAACGCACACACAGATTCTGGCAAATCATTGGCAGTGTGAATGAACTAAAAATCAAACAATCCCGGACAATTCCCGAATGCATTTCCTGTGTATTTTCCGTAATGTAGTGTGAAAAGGACTATACTGTCAAACACCACACACTATAATTTACTAATAGATATACCTGTATGGTAATGCTGCGTTTACACCAGCCGTGGTAGAGGCGTGAAGCGCGAGTGATTTCAATGTTAAGTCAATGTGAAGACACGTTGACATGCGTCTGGAGGTCTCACGGCGCGAATGAGGTGTTTGGCGAGGTAGACGGGATTCCGCCTCATTTGCGCGTCTAGTTCCTGTGAATTGAGCGTTGCCACGGCAAACGCGCGAGTTGAACATTTTGAACTTTGGCGGAAAAATGTGCCATGTTAACCAATCAGGAGCTTGCTCTAGTAGCGAGCGGAGTCGCAGAAGCCCCTCCCATGACGCAAATTTCCGCGTGAATGTCTCGATGACTAGAATTTCACGTGTGAATGAAGCGAGTAAACTGTTCAAGCGGCAAACTAGGCGCGGTAGACACAATTTTGACGTCTCAAACGCGGCTGGTGTGAACCCACGGTAAAAGTCACTAGCTGCATATTCATTTCCCCTAAAATTGCGCAAATTAAAGTAACGAATTGAAAATGCGCCCAAAGGAAACACGGCAATTTAGTATAAACTCCCATATATCGCAAAAAGATTTTATGCTTGGGTGAGGGGCTTTTTCAGGCAATTAGAACAAGTAATACTTGTATGACGTGATAACAAAAATATGTTTCAGTCGCATATTATCGGTTAATTTAACTCATTCACCGCCATTGACGAGTTATCTCGTCATTTATGAGTTCATATTTAACTAATAAATATGCCTTTTTGGACGAATTTCAAAGTGAAAGTGTAATACCGCTTTTATCCACCAGATGGCGCCAAATCGAAAACGGAAGTTAAAAAGAGTTAATGATTTTTTTTTAACTGCCTTTATGTTTGATAGTCATTCTGAGTCTGATCTCTAACATAAATTCCTTTACAAAAACGCAATTTTTTAAGCTTTTTGCTCAAAATGTTGTATTTTTGAAGAGAAATATCCATATTTCAGTGGTTAAATTAAGTAGAAAAAGTAAATATATAATGAAACGTTTTTTCCCCATTTTGTTTGTTTGTTTGTTTGTTTATTGTTTGTTTGAAAGCAGAGGGTGTGTTCTTTAATTTGATATAATTTGTATGTTTATATATTTATAGAAAATGATTTTTTCTGCAAGGAATTTTGTGAAAATTTTGTTAAAATCACAAAAATGCAGGTGGGCAACTTTTCTCAAAAAGGCTGGCGGTGAATGAGTTAATGTTGTCATTTGGCAAAAGTTTTTCGAACAGCTATGTCTGTTTGGTCACTGTTAAATTCCCACCATAATCAAATCATAATCTAAAACATCTTGCCAATTACACATTAATTCATTGAGTTTGATTGACAGGCGAAGTAGAGAGGGAAATATTCAGTGCTTGGGGTTACAGCGGGGTATCCAAACTGTGGGTCGGGTCAGTGAGATAAAATGGGTTGCACACTTGGGTGAATTACACAAAATTCCAATTAGTGATTAGCAATTACAAAGATTTTGATATTATATAGACCATACTGCATTTAGGTATTGCAATAAAACGTATATTTCATTCGTAAAAAGAAATGGAAAATGTGTGTTTTCCCCATATTTCCATTAAAAAATAAAGTTTTGGGCACCCCTGTCTTATAGCGAGAGCCCTGATGGTATGTGCACACACATACTGTACACACAAACTCACACACCATCCATTGAGGCTGTCCATAATTCCTGAAAACACAGTGACCGCTGTGAGCTTTGAAAGGGACTCGGCTGTTTCTCACACACAAAATCTCTTACAGGTCACATAAGCACCATTTTATAACTGATGAAGTGTCCTTCAGATGACCTGCCACAACACACAAGCACTCATTTATCTCTCACTCCTGTGGTTTCTGATAATAAGCATCATGTTTTTTTCTCTGTGGTGTTTGTCTTTTTCTGCATTCAGATAATCTTGTGCAGCTCCACGCGGGTACTGCAATGTCACCGAGCTGGAATAAATTGGTGTGTGTGTGTGTGTGTGTGTGTGTGTGTGTGTGTGTGTGTGTGTGTGTGTGTGTGTGTGTGTGTGTGTGTGTGTGTGTGTGTGTGTGTGTGTGTGTGTGTGTGTGTGTGTGAGGAATAGAAGCCAATGAGATGCTGGAACACTTCACATCTGAGCAATTTCATCCAAAAAGACAAATATGAGACATTTTTGCAGATTTTTCATTAAAGTAATGAGAATTCAGCAGGAGGGAAGTGCATAACTGTCATGAAATGTTATAATGCAAAAGTAAACTAATTTTACCAACCAATACTATTACCTTTATAATATTTTGGAGTAAAATATGACCTGGAAACATTACATTTTTCGGTAACACTTGAAAATAAGGTTGTAAACAATAACGCACATGCAGGTTTTCACACAAACGTCTGTCTGTGTCTTAATTGGCTCAACCTCCTGTCAAACAAAAATGACACTTCAAAGTATTTGCAATTTAAAGTCTGTAAAAACTCAAATATTCTTCTGCTTCAAACAATGTAAACCGTCCGCTCACTTCATTTCACATACAAACACAGTCATCGTGTTTTTTCTGACACGCTGAGCTGTTACTTTTTACACCAAGAGCCACAATCTGTGTGTAAATTATCATCTTCAAATAAAGTGCGGTGCTGACATGAAGGCATCTGCTCTGACAGATGATCCAGTCTTATTGTTTGACATTACTGTAGCTGCTTTGTTCAAAAAAACGTGTTTGTACAGGAGCTGGTCGACATTAAGTTTTTACACTGATCTGAGAACAGCTGTTTGCTGTTGGATGCACAAGCTTTTCAGAAGTATCAGGTCCATCAAGAACTACTATGATTCTTTGATAGATGTGCCTTCAAATATGATAATGTGCTGTCCGAGGGGAGGCGATAGGGTGGAGGGATGCTGCAAAAACTGCCACTAGACAGATGTGCGGGACGGCCATATATATATAAAGACCTCTTCGCACTGATTGGTCGGATTACATGACCATGCTTCTCCAAAACTTAGTTAAATAAACTTTATTAAAAGTGGATTTTGCGACTTTAATGAGGCACTTGAATTTTTGTGTACAATATGGATAGCCAGACCTACCAGCTCTGTAGATCCGGGTGCTGTATGTATTATGAATGGTGTTCACATCCTCCCATCACTTTTAGGCTTTTCACAGATGGCATCTCTCAGGGAGATGAAAGCAAAATAGACACATTATCCAAGAGAGCTCATGTGAGATCACTTATTCCAGAAGTCCCACAGTGGCCCACTGGTGTGAATCTTCTCCTTTTAGGCTATGTTTACATGACCACAATGTAGTAAATATCAGAACAGCTTAGAATTGAAAATTTTACCTACGCATGTAAGGCCAGTAATTGTAGATGCTACTTTGTAAAGAATAAACACTCCACATCTGCGCACAACATACGCATTCTTTTACAGAGCGATCAAGATGACGATTGCATTGATCAGTTTTGTTTAGATGGACAATGAGGTTGTTTTTTTTTACCGTGACCCTGTAATAAAACGACCCTGGACCAGGTCTTTGAACCAAAAAATGTTCCCAATCGGTTCGTTCTGAACAGAAACAGTATTTTAACGTTTCCGGTTCAACACTAAAATTGACGTTCCTGAACCGGTTAGAACAAAAAAATAAAGTTCCCGAACCGGTTAATAACGTTCCATGTCAGCTGTGGACATACAAATAAGTAGGCTGATCATTAGGACATTAAACTTCAATTATTAGTACATAATTTTACTTAATATCTTGTCATCAAACATTAAAAAAGGGTACATTATGTAAGCGGCATAACTGTAATTCTGACATGCCTACATTGTTAAGTGCACTTAAACATGCGCACACACATAGACGGAATTCCAAACAGTGCTTCGGGAAGAAGATGCAGCATAAACAGTCGCTCCACATAAAGGGAAAATTTCGTTGTTTTTCAGTTCTTTATTCGCCAGATGTATTTTAATGGACCACAGTATGAGACACAGTAGCGCAACAGAAAATTGCTCAATTTAGCGTCTTTTAGCGGTTAAATTGTTTAAAATCACTTAAGTGTAAAAATTTGCAAGCCTTTGAAACACGTGCAAATGATCAACTTTCACCCTATTTAAATTTGCGTATTCATCCGTGAATCGCATGCAAGACGAACCGTGGGTCGTGATCTGTACGGATCACGGATCAACTGCGATCCGTTACTCCACTAATTAGTAAAAAACAAACATCTTGAGATACTTGGTAGCTTACAATATTTACCTCTTATGATTGAGCATTAGAGACTTGGGCTTGAGTAGGCTACTTGCTGGTGGCAAGCTTCTCATTTCTACGACGACCAGAAGTGAACTTCATCGAGTATTGCAAAGAAATCTTGTCAAAGAACGAAAAAAATAATGGAATTAACTGATTACCATTATTTTAAATAAACATTTCTGTTCCTTGCAAAACATCAAAAGTTTCTGGTTTTCGTTCCGTGAACCGGTTTAAAGCCTTGCCCTGGACTATAAACTATGTTGAAGCATTAATGACCTCAGTATCTTGAGCAGCACAAATTAGACCAATGGTTTCCAACCCAGGGTCCAGGTACCCATTAGGGGGGCGCTAGAGTTCACAAGGGGTGCAAGATCTGATATGCTTGGAGCTCAAATAAAGATGCATAAAATGTTCCACTAATAATTTTATTTAAAAACTATATATATTTTTATGCCAAGATAGTTTAAGATAATTACTTCAATTTTGCCCACTCCATCCCAACGTGCTTGTCAATGTAGTGGCAAGATAGATGTAGAGGGTTGGAGGGCTCAGACTATCGTATATGTACTATCGTATATACAACTATGTCACTGTTGTTTTGAATTATACTCACTCATGCCTATAGACTGAATTAACACATGTGCAAGACGTCACTGTTACTACAGATTCATGTTTTCGTAGTATAGACGTCAATTTTAAAACTTGCACTTTGAAACCCGTCTTCAGTGTTCAAATTCAGGTGGGGGGGCTGGGGTGGTCCCACACCTTCTATAAGCATTGTGGGACCCTCTATAAAGCCTCTAAAAAACACAATTAGGGTCTTCCCCTGTTTTTTATTAAAATTAAAATAATACATGAATTCTGCACTGCCATAAAGCAATACTGTCCATTATTTATCCCAATTTCACAAATAATTTATTCAAAAGACTTCTGTTTAACTAAGTTTGGGAGGAGCATGGTTGTGTAAGCCAACCAATTAGTGCAAAGAGGTGTCTATACAGTATATGGCAGTCCCTCACCTCTGTCCCATGTTGCAGCATCCCTCCTTCACCCCATCGCCTCACTCTTAGCTAGTACATCTATCACAGTTACAGAGGGGGTAGTACTCTGGGTTCGGGATAAAATTCCAAGCTCAGAGCCCTCCCCTCGGACAGCACGCCAAATATGCTTTATCTCATTCCCTATTGATTACATGGCAATGCAAACTCATAAAATAAATATAAACCCTCAAGTGCGCCTCACGCTGTTTTCTGGAGGAGTAAACAGATTGTTAAATTTAGATTTGGTGTTGGGTTAGGGGCTTTTACAAATTCTTCTCAAACTATTATTTCACACTAATTTGAGGGGTGGTTGTGGTTAAACATGGCTAAAATGGATAGGGTTCGAGTTCAGGGGTTTCTTTGATTAAAACGTTGATCCAGGATCACAACTTACTTTGTGAAATCATGGTGACCCTATAAAGATGAACGGGGGGGCTTAGCTAGGGGACCCCCATAATCTTTGACATAATTGGAACACTGCCCATCTTCAAGAGTTTTTAGGGTTTGGGAGTTTTAAGGACTCCAAAATGTTGTTGTCGTGTCAACAAACAACCAAAATGCATAAAAAACGTTCCTGCTTATGGTTGAAAAACATTGTCGTGTGAACGGCCCCATAAAGTGTCACTAAAACCTGCTTGACTACATCAACAATACAGTCCATGATCTCTTTTCACTTCCCCTGTGGAGCTCTTGAATCCCTTCTGGACAGATCATTAATTAATCAGGCAAGAGTCTAGAGCTTCAAGTGACATCTTTAGATTTAGAGATGAACAATGTGCAGTTCGTTGTTAAAGTAGGTTAATCCTGATCCTTTACATCTGTCTTCTCTGCCTGTTGAATGGAAGTGAGACAGCTATAGAACAACAGCACAGAAATCTATTTTTCTTAATGCAAACGCTAATCTGTGCTACCAATTAATCTGTGACAGACCAGGACTTTCATTGTCTCGGGATCCAGCACTAACAATAGAGATTTGTTTGGTGTGATTAAGATGCCATGTGGATCTTTCTCCGTACCCGAATCACTCTTGCAAATGATTGGCGGACTTAATTAAGAACCGGCTTTGTCTTTTCTCTTGCTACGCATGAATGAGGGAGTAATGGGCAACGAAGATAGAGTGAGTAAAACGGGAATGTAGATTTCACTTCCAAAACATAACCCACTTTCTGCCTGAGTGTGTAATAATGGGTTGTCTGGGGAATGAAACAATAAACCAGTGCGGGGTGTGGGAGGGAACAGAGATGGTTATTTCGGTTGGGATCGCTAAAGATACACCCGGAAACTAAAAGGCTGGGGGTCCGTCCTGGGTTCGACCCACTGCTTCCACATCAGCATCCAGGCCTGACAGACCCTCTGGGAAGATGATGTTACTCCACAAAACCTAGCTTGTTGATGCTCAGCGATGTAAAAATAGTGCCAAAAAGCATCTGAAGTGGGAGGACTGTAGAGAGAAATGAACTGTACTTTCTTTTTCTTATTTATCTGCTTCTCTTCTTTGAAGGCATCTCCCCAGCGCCTCTGCCTCCTACTTTTCCTGCACTACCTGTACTCTTCCCAACATGTGGTTGCATTAAACCTACATGAGCACCAAAGTGCTCAGGTTCAATAATAGTGTGAAGTTGAAAGAGTGCTGCCAGTCAGAACATCAAACACTTACAGCGATGTCAATCAATTCAGACTTCTCTCTAAACCTGAGAATCCCTTTGGATTTACCTTTACTACCGTTTCTCACATTAGGTTCACTAAACGTATTTCACAAAAGGTCAATAATTTCTCTAGAGTAGAAAAAAAGAAACTACTATACACAGTCCTTCAATGAACACTTTTAGATTCAGTTCGTTTGCTAAGGTGGGCACATTTGGGTGGGTCACGAATTCTGCCCTGTTTGTGCAACGTATGGAATGATGCTTAAAATCATTCAGTTTCAGGAAGTGAGGATGGGTCTGCTGTTGGATTTTTATGTAACTGGACTTATGATTTAATCTGGGTGGCTCGCTGCTTAATGAGGCAATGACTTCAGAGGACAGGACAATGAAGGTTTCTCAGGAGACGGGAAGTAAAGCAAACATTGGATTCGGACGTGCCTTGATGCCTTCATGCCTGAAGGCAGCATTTTAGAGCTTTCGAATGCAGTTCTGGCAAACAGGTGTAAGCCAATCTTGCATGAAGGACTTGATCCATGTTTAGAGACCACAGTGTCATTGTCATAATGATTCGGAAATGGGTAATGATCGTATAAAAAGAATGTATATTACACATTATTGCAGGGAAGAGGACTTCTGATGGCTATGTAATTTTTAAGTGGTTATCTGGCTGATTGGGGTCACAAATCTCAAGTTTGTTTATTTTTCAACTTTGTTTATTTTTATAGCACATTTTACACAGTCGCTGCCCAAAGTGCTTATCAGAGTAAACGCAAATCAACATACAGCGAATAAGACATCAATAATAAAATACACTGTAAAATACACAAGAATAAATAATAAACGTAACCACAGTTTGCGGTCCACCCTAGCCTCATTAGTTCATGTCGGTTGACAGAACACAAAGCAAAACATGTCAGTTGACTGTGTGCATTGCTTACTCATTTCTTGATTATAAAACACAGTACGACACACAGTACAAAACTCATGTCAGTGAGTAAATCACATCGCCTGTCAGTCATATAATGAACATAGCAACACATGTAGGTTGACAATGTGCAGAACTATTCAAGTCGGATGACAGTGCACATGAAATACTCATGACAGCTGAAATACACATATTTGCTCAACTAGTTAGCAAAGGCCAAGGAGAACAAATGGGTTTTTAATAAAGACTTAAAAATGCCCAAGGAAGTGGCCGCTCTTATGATGGTTGGAAGGCTATTCCACAATAGAAAAAACTCTCCTCTGCGTTTCAACCTAGAGGTAGGGATAATAAGCAAGTTTTGCATGCTAGATTGTAATTCTCTGGGTGATGTATGTGGACTGAGTAATTCCAATAGATAACTTGGGGCCAGGTTATGAAGACCTTTAAAAAAAACAGATTGAATTTTGAAATTTATTCAGTATTGCATCGGTAGCCAATGAAGATTACGTAGTAGAGGGGTGGCATGATCATATTTGCGGCCTTTTTTAGAAATCTGGCTAATCTCATTGTTATTGCTCTTGTTTCACTCATAACAAGTGGACAATAATGTAACTAAAATAAACTAACATGTATTTGTTTCAAGGCAAGGTACCTTAAAAAAGGTTCTGCTCTTGTTACATGCTATTACTATATGTTATAAATTATTTTTTTGGTCTTAAAAGTGTACTTATGTAGTTGCCAGGGCAACTATGAAGATGCTAAATTGATGTGATTTTAGCATGTAGCTATGTAGTTTTAGATGCGTGTTTCAGGGCATTGCTACACTGTAAAAAAATGTTTAATATTTGTCTAATCAACATTTTTATGTTACTTAAACAGTGCTGCTTTTCGTGATCACGTTTTTCAAACTTTAGTTAGTGTGTAATGTTGCTGTTGGAGCATAAATAATACCTGCAAAATTATAAAGCTCAAAGTTCACTGCCAGGCGATATATTTTCTTTAACAGAATTTACTTTTCAAGGACTACAGAAAATGCCGGTTTGGACTACAGCCCTCTCCCAGGTATATGACAACAACATTCTGAGTTTTTGACTAACCTCTGCCTACATGAATACGTCAAAAAAGGCTATGACCTTGTTGTGCTTCCACAAAGAAGAGGAAGAGTTACGTTAGTAGAGTTTTTGTCGCCATGCCCTCGAGACACCGTTATTTCATTGCATGGTCAAATCCCCTTTGTTTGGCCTTTGCTGAGGACAGCTTCATCAATCTGGTGTGATCTTTTCAGACAATGTGTACTCAAGCTGCTGTCAAATCAAAACACACTGGACCAGCTACACAATCAGAACTTGTTACGGATTTCTGAAATGGGCACTTCATAGAATAAGGAAGAAGTCAGCCCATTGTTAGGACAGTGAAAACAGCGGTATGGAGAAAAATAAGTGAAAAATACTTTGTTTTTTCACACAGCAAACATGAACATATGTTATATTGCGCATCGTAAACACAATCAAAGCTTAAAAAACAGGAAAAATGGGACCTTTCAAGAGGACATATCATGAAAATCGGACTTTTTCCATGTTTAAGTGCCCAGTGCTTTTATCAACCTAGAAAATGTGAAAAAGATCAACCAAGTAACTTAGTTTTGGTTAACAATTCTCTGCAAACATGTGAAAAAATAGTTCATTGATATTTGTCTCCTATTGTGATGTCAGAAGGGGATCTTATTATAATAATACCGCCCCTGAATCGGCACTATCAAACCACAGAACTGCCTTTTAGTGCAGAGATCAACTCATTTGCATTTTAAAGGACACACCCAAAAACGTCACATTTTTGTTCACACCTACAAAGTGGCAATTTTAACATGCAATAATAAATTATCTATACGGTACTTTCAAAAATTTATTTTACATCTTAAAGGTGCTCTAAGCGGATTCACGCATTTAGACCATAAAACATTTTTCTGCTTGCTGCCTGTCCGCTGACCAAACTGTAAAAAAAACGCGTAGACAGCCTAGTCTCCACAAACTGCAATAAAAACACTGTGGCAAAACCTACCACCAGAAACGAAAACAAAGTGTTCTAGCCAATAAACGACCCGACGTATTTGGGGGTGGGGGTTGGGCATGTTCATGAACGCACGGATGGGAGGGGGAGGAGTTAGCTACGCTCCGTTTGTTTGAAAACAGTTCAAACATCAACAAAAAGTAACGTCACACAGATTCGCTTAGAGCGCCTTTAAAAAAGTCCTGTGAAATGTCCCCTTTAACTTAACAAATTAAATTAAATTAAATTTCATTCGTGTTTCAACTTATCACAGGTCTAAACTTAAAATAGTAGGTCTTAAAATAGTAGGTAAGTTTTAACTTCATGCTGCATTGTTTTTACAGTGGGTGCCAAGGTGTTTATTAGCCTGTTGCTGTGCAGTTATTAGGGTATTCTGGGTAATTGTTCAGACATTGTTATTTAGTAGCAAGGTCCCCTGAGTGGTTGTGAGTTCATTACTGTGTGGCTGCTGGGATGTTCTGGGTAGATGCCAAAATAACCCACCCTTACATCTGTATAGTAGCATATGGAAGGCAAAAAATGTCAGACATTTGGTCCTGTCAATTATTATATAAACAGTCGCTCTATCTTTCATTTACCATTAATTCCATTAACACTCGCAGTTATGAAAAGACCCCAGAACAGAATAAGTGAAACTCACCTATAATATCACACTTGTTAACATTAAAATCTAAATGATGTCAGTTTGTAACCGTCTCTGTTTCACATGTTGAAATCTACACTCATATTACCTGTATGCTAAGAAATAATGAAACTGGAAATGTTAAAGTCTCCCGCTGCTGAAACATATTGTCCTGGTGACAGAATAGTGAAAAGGGAATGCAGCTGTGGGGTCTAAGCACTGGATGACAGTGGATCTGACGCACCATCTGTCCTGTAATGGCTTCTGGGAGCGGTAGGAGCAACAAGCCACTGACAGCACCTGAAGGAGAGAGCTATCCCATGATGTCTTATGGGTGAGCAGCACAGGGATGTAATGATCTCTGCTCATATATAGAGGAGATGGTCATCAAGATTGTAAAAGAGGGATGATGAGAAACCTGGTAAGATAGTAACCACATGTAATGCAAATGGATCACAAACATAAAGTTAAAAGAAATATCTTCCCCATTGAGTACCAGCACACAAGTCGCACAGTCCACACTTATAAAAAGAAAGGTGCTTCACAATGCCATAGAAGAACCATTTTACCAAAAGCATCTATAAGACTTTAAACCATTAAGCTGTGTACAGTATAATGTGGCGATGAGATGACTAAGAGTCCAACTCTTTGAAAGTCTCAGAAGACAGTAAATCAACTGTACCGAGTGTCAGAGGATGAATCTGTCAGCACTTGCCCTCTGCTGCCCTCCTTTATAATATAACCACCTACCCGTGCTCTTTTCTGCTGACTCTGGTGGGCTGTCGGGGTTTCAGGACATTGCTCAAACCCATTTCTATCTAATCTTTCTCTTCGATGCCTCCTGGGGCTTTTTCTATTCTGTGTCATGCAAAAAAGATGAAAGATTTTCAAAGACCCCTGGACTGCCAACTTTCGCTGTTCAAAACTATGAAATGACAAATTTAGGTCTGGGATGTGTTGTGACTAAAACATGGCAAACAAATCAAAACTTAACATGTAACCACTCATTTCCTGGATTAGGGTTGCAAAACTCTGGAAACTTTCCATGGGAATAAACTGGACATTTGAAAAAAGAAAGGAGTTGCCTATAACATGGAACTTAAATGTATAGTTTAAGTGATCTATGGCATTATAGTTTAACTAGCAAATACCGAAATGTGTTTATACAGTTGTCAGCTAGCTAGCCAGTAAATGTAAATGCAAGCTAGTACTATTACAATAACTATAATAATGTTTATTATGCTTTTGTGCTACTCAGTGAAAGAATCAATAAAAGTTCTACTTACAATTAAACATTAAATCAAAACGTAATTTTTAAAATGTGTATTACCTTGCATGCATGTCTGCTTTTGACCAAACAAAATGTTTATTTATGTTTGTGTTTGTAGGTGATTCTCGTGAAATTAGACTTATGAGGTGTCATGAAACATTTTGATAAAAAAAGTAAGAGTATCAAAATAAGAAGCATACAGTTACAAACATCTCTTCATGTACTATTTTGCACATGATTTCAAATGACATCATACAAACCAATTTTGTTGTTTTTTTCCACATTTAAGAGGAAAATTTTCATTACCGCAGCGTGTCACTGGATTTGGGTTCTTTGACATGGAAATTTATAATTAAAAAATCTAAAAAATAAAAAGCTTCAGTGCATGTTATACTATAAACATTTACAGTAAAGAAACATGTGGTATTTGATGATCATTGGTAAATGTAAAGACAATAATAAGGAATATAAATGTGTCCAAGAACAATTTTCTCATCCTCCGCAACAATTTTCAATTATTGTTAAAGCCCTCAATGAACTGACATTTTCCACAAAAAAAATAGTTGGAGGGGACATAATTGACTGTGACACTCAAGATGGCTACCAGGTAAGCAGTTCTTATTTTTTCTGTCCAGATAAATGTTGACATTTTGTTTGTCATAGTACTCAGACAACTATTTAGTTCTCATTACCGAAACATGAATTTGTAAATGCATATATTAAATGTAATATCATGTTGCGGTAATGATAATTTTTTATAATGGTAATTTTAAAAATGTTAATAATTTTTTAGGAAATATTTTTTAAATTCTCTAAAAATAATGGTTATAGTATGTTCAGACCTTATTATTATGTGCAAAAAAATTGGCTTCAAAGGCTTTTTAAAAATTCTGATGCTGGACACCTAAATCTGGATTTCATGAGAATCACCAATATAGTTTATATAAATTTCCCTACATTTCCAAAACAAACAAAAAATCGTGTAAATTCTCATTAAGTTTCCAATTTGGAATATTTCCAAAATATTTTAAGTTCCCATTGAAAGTTACTGAAAAATGTGCAACCCTAGCCAGGATTGCTCTGCACATTCTCTCAGACAATTTCCTGAAGTGCATTCTGGAATGATTTTTTTTTAATATTAAGGAAGGAGTTCACTGCTAGGCACTATCTATCTAAAGACAAACCGTAATTGTAAGGGCTTAAACAAAATACCTTCACATCAAGATCTTGGGGTCTTAAAGTCCCTCTGTAGTCAATAATTTTATCACCAGATATGAGATCATCCAAGTTTGATTTCAAACATTATTCCGCATCTTTGACCATACTCAATCAATATTAAAGATATCAAGATTGTATTTTCACAAACATGTCTTTACATTATGTAAGACAATTTTATGCAAAAAAGTAAATCTTCAGCTGGGTCACACATATGTCCAACATTGTCTTGTTCAAAAACCTTGTAACTCCAGCTAAGCTTGATTTTGTTAAAATGTTAATAATATAATGACAAATGCAAGTGTCTGACCATCTATAACCCCACAATATCATCTTCAAACATTTATATTTATTTAGCAAGGCTGAAATCACGTATTTTTAGTATTGGCTAAAACCCAACTGCATGAGAGAAATATTTTTTTCAGTATAGAAATAACAGCATTTCTACTGTAAATGTCAAAGCCAGCAGTGAGAAAGAACAACAAGCAGCACTAAAACAAGATCTTCAAACTCTCAAGCCTTCAGTAGAGATGATCTTTGTGAAATTCTGTCATCATACTGTACTCATGGCTATTTAGAAGACAAACAAGCTATATTCCAATATTTGATTTATTTTGTAGACATATTGTTTCAGTTTGAATAATATGAGTTATATTATGACAGAATTTTCAAATTGGGCTGAATTGCTTTACACCACTAACACTGACTAGTGTACAACTAGAGCTTTACAGTGTATTGTTGCACCATCGACACTGCAATATGCGCATCTGCAACAGTCACAGAACATTTATTTAATTAAAAGAAAAACTATTTCAGATGCCTTTGCCAGTGTTACACTACATACGAACGGTTTCAAAAGGCAGAGGGAACCATAATAACATTTTACAGACATGGTGGTACAAATTGATAAAGAGTGGATTTTATTAACATGCTCTCTTGTCTCTTCACAAGAGGTATGTACCATCACGCAACTATTTTCCTCAAGTTGCCATCCCACAGGCACACAAGAAAAGCAAAATAGCCTCTTAAATGGAGCTCTTTAAGTCATCAGCTGAAGTCATACAGCATTCATCATATTGCAATATACATCGCATGAAAAAAAACCTTGATGCATTGCAATGTAGACTCCCCCAATATCGTGCACCCCTTCTGTGTCCTTTCATATTTGAAGCTCACTGCAGCAAGGGACCCTATATGTACCCTATCTCACCCTGCTACTGACAGTGCGCGAACACACACGCGCGCCCGCACACACACAAATTTGTGCTCCACTCACTTTTGACAGTATGGGAAATTTTAAATATAACATAACAGCACGTTGCAACAAACCCAGGGCAAAACAGCTTGCATATGTGTTGTGTTACAAAACCTAAACATGAAGTACAGTCTAAGAACTGAAATGCGTCTTCCCAAAAAAGACACATATATCTCTGAGTTATTATTGGAATAACACATTTTGTGTTACTTTTAACACCACTTGTGTTGTCACTTATTTATTTTAACACAAAATGACAATGTGCTGAATAACATAACACAAAAAAATTGTAAAAATGAACACATCCCTTCTTAGAGTATTATTTAAATTTACTAAGAAAGTTATGCTGTTAAAAAAATCTTTATACGCATTTATTAGACGATTAATGTTGAAGCTAACACGGGGACTCAACATCCACTGGTGTAGCAAAGCAAAGCAGCTCCGGTGATCCCATTAAATATCATTTATCCAGTATAACACTTTCCCATTAAATCTGAGCTATAGTGAAATCATAACAAACATGAATTTATATCAAGACAGACATTCTCTAATTGTAAATGACAGGAATAAAGCAAAATAAATAAATACGAAACTCTATACGATCATTTGATACTTTTTTTATCTGACAAACTTATTATGTGAGTAGCCTACTAAAGAAATAGTTATCAGTTTGCACAGATATACAGTATACGCGAATAAACTAAAAGACTTAATCATTTATCATTTTAAACGCGAAACAATATATGAAAGCTCTTATTTCAAAAATTTAAAACATTGAAAATGAGAACTGTCATGTGTTTTTCTAAATAATCCTCATGATGAATGTAAACTTGTTTTAACTTCTCGAGCTCATCAGATGAAAGTGTCATTGGTTTGCTACAGTACATGTGTTAGACGCGCGCGCACTGTGATTTGTGTTGTTACCTGTTGGCCCGTCCAGACTGTCAGCGCAGCTCCTGGCCGTGAGAAACAGCAGAAAGACGAACACTTTCATGTTTAGTCCGCAAGGTAAAGCAGCTGAAATATACTACGGTAAGTGTGGTAAATATCCCGCTACCGCGCGACTGACTTTCATCCAGACACGCGCAGCGCAGACCTCAGATCAGCCCGCTGACGTCAAGACAAACTATTAAACCCCCCCACAACTCCGCATTTTAACCCCTACTACAGATACAGATCACACACATATACAGTGTTAGGTGTTCAGAGAAAGAGCTGCAGCGCCACCCCGCGGCCGGACAGCAAACAACAGCACATCACGCGCGCGTATCAAAGAAGCTTAATTTCCGCAGAAATACATCATCATCTGACTGAAAACAGTGGGATATTATTTTTAATATCAACATGAAAGCAGTCTCCTGGGGTGTTGTTAACAGTTTGTCAATTAATCGATTCGTCTTGTTTATTAAAAAGAATCGATATACAAGTACAACCAAACAAGAAAGTAGCCTATACTACAATAACTGTTCTGCTAATGAAACTGCTTTAAGCTTTTGTAATAGCAGACTGGTGAGAAAAAAGCGAATTTGCGTGTAAAACACCCTGCTAAAATAATAAAAACCCTTACAGACATGGAATGGGTCACTGGGATTTGTATAATAAGTTTAAATGGAAACTATAATGGTCTCTACTGGTAATGTATTAGGTTCTGCTTTCTTCCTGTAGCTTAATTGGTGTTAGAAGCACAAAAGGTCATGGGTTCGATTCCCAAGCAACACACATATTGATAAAAATGTATAGCTTGTTGTAATGCACCGCAAGTTGTTTTGGATAAAAGTTTTGCCAAATGCATAAATGTAAATATCAATCTGTTGGTGGGGTGTTATCTGGTGGATGGGACCAATATAACACCATTAAACCTATTGTAACGTGACTTAAAGGAATTTTGCAATGTAATTTTTGTAAGTTATATATTTGTTTCATTTTATTTAATTTATTCATTTTCCTGTTAAACATGAGTGACACAGTTAATGTCTGCAGACACATTAACATGTTAACGTTTTGTTAACATAACTGGTACTCAGACCACAAGTTTACATAAAGTGCTTTTATTTGGCAACTGTAGCAGAAGCCTCGATGTTTTGTTAGTGGTCCGACTGTGTTTCGAGGATTTGCAGTCTTGATTTGCATGATTTAAGGATTCTGGCACAGAGAGCAAATATACATCAGTGAATGATATGAGACACAGTCATGATAAGAATTCAGTGGTAAAACTATTCACTAAAACCATGCTTGTCTCTAACTGTATGTTGTGTCAAGCAGGTATACTCAGTCTCACCCCTGTACTTTAAATCTATGTGAATATCCATCTACTGTAACTGGTTTACTTCCAGATCTGCTCAAACATACCTGCTGTGAGTGAAACCAGAGACCAGCCAAAGAGTTTGATTAACAGGTTCAGGTGTAATTGATTAGACTGGGAAGGGATTAGAGAAGTTAGATCTCTGGGAACAGAAGTGAGCACCCATTACATGGATCATGGATCTATCTTCATGCTGTGTTTGCTGAGTTGTTCACTACGGTGGGCTGACTCATTATACAGCAGCATATAAATATAAAATGATGATAAATGTAAGACGTCAATGTCGGAATATGGGTATTTGTTACACAATATTCATAAACCAACATATTAAGTGAATGCTGTCGGATACATAAATACTTAGTGTTCTTGGTAAAGTAGACAAACAGTTTATGTACTTTATCTGCATGTTCATGTATCAAAAAAATTAGCATAACCAGGTAGCACATCAAAAAAGCACCTGTCAAATGTAGTTTACCTGCAGGGAACGTCTCTAAATTATATACCTGGGGCCAGATTCACAAAACATTCTTAAAGGGGTCATTAATATGAGTTTTTTTTTAATGTAAAATAAGTATTTCGTGTCACCAGAGTGTGTATGTGAAGTTGTAGCTCAAAATACCCAACACATAATTTATTATAGCATGTAAAAATGGCTAAAATGTGCCGTTTTTGCATATATCCGGAGCTGATGAAATGCAAATACTTATCGCAATGATGATGGTTGGCTGAAATGGAAACTGTCAATTATTTCTTATCAAAACTAAGTTACTGGGTTGTTCATTTTCACATTTTCTAGGTTGATAGAAGCCAATTATAGCACTTAAACATGGAAAAAAGTCTGATTTCAAAGTATGACCCCTTTAAGAAAATTCTTAACTACCATTTTTTCCTTAAAGGACAAGTTGGGTATTTAACACTTAAAGCCCTGTTTTCAGATTGTTTATGGTGAAATAGAACGGTTTTGACTGAAATTTTGACATATGCGGCTACCCCGAGAATTTTCGGGTGTTTGTGTTTCACCTCCCACCTCTACAATGGGTGTATAGGTGCACTGGAACAATCCTTTCTAAAATGCATTAAACTTTCGTTTACAAAGACGTGAAACTCAGCGAGTGGTCAGGGGTGTTCACTGATTTGCTCACACAAAAATCGCTGCAAAAGATGCTTTCCAACAGATGTTTTAGCATTCGTTTTAAACTTGTGGGCCTATTTTTTCCAAACGCCTCACACCTGTATATTCTTCCGCTTAGAGCTTGAATAATAGACACTCCAGCCAAGGTGGTGGCGCTCATCCACCATTGCCAATTGCAAGAATACAAACGGGTTCCCGGCGCGGAGTAATACCGTACCTCACAGCACATCTAATACAAGTCAATGGAGTTGAACAAAAACTAAGATAAAACCTGTTGGAATGCGTATTTTGCAGCGATTTTTGTGTGAGCATATCAGTGAACACCCCTGACCACTCGCTGAGTTTCACGTCTTTGTAAATGAAAGTTTAATGCATTTTAGGAAGGATTGTTCCAGTGCACCTATAAATCCATTGTAGAGGGGGGAGGTGAAACACAAAAACCCGAAAATTTTCGGGGCAGCCACATATGTCGAAATTTCAGTCAAAACAGTTCTATTTCACCATAAACAATCTGAAAACAAGGCTTTAAAGGATAATTCCGGTATTTAACACTTTGAGTCTCATTTCTGGTTTGTTTTGGATGAACTACAGTGATGGACACAGAAATTTTGACAATGGGTCGTGTCTTGAGTTTTTGACTCGTTTAGAAGCGTCTCTTGACTGCTTCAGAACGGAAGTCAATGGCCATGCACAAACATGTCATCAAAACAACACCCAACGTTCATCCCCAAAACTGCGCCACTCACCGAGTGGTTGGCGGTGTTCGTTGATGATTAAAAACAAGTTGTGTAGCGAAATACAGTTTCTGTCGTGTTTTATTTGGCATTTTGTAAAATTCCATTGACTTCTCTGGAAGACTCGTTGCTCGCTGATATATCACTCCGCCGCCGGGAAACAGAAAAGGGACTGTTTACATGTGGTTGTCGTTTTTCGCTCGGTTTCTCTCAGAATAAATTTTTCCCATATTTGTAGGGCTGGACCAGAATAGTCGAATATTCGTTCCGTGGGTTGACATTCGATTTTCAGTTTTGAGATTCGAATATATATATAAATATTTTACAGCGTTAATGCAGAGCTTTTGCCAAGCAGGAAGTGCGCTTCACGCTCCCACTCTATAGGTGGCGCAGACAGACCAACGTCCATAGCCAACAGCCACCAAACTGCACCAGTGGAAGATCGCCTCAAACGGAAAATACGCTTCCTGCTTTGGCATTCACGCTAATAATGTTGTAAATAACGTTCAGTTTCTTGCAAAAACTGATTGATTTGCTTCACAAGACGTCAATATGTCACACAGAGTTATGGAGGATTCCTGTTGTATTGGATATATATGCTTTAGCTCTTAAAGTGTGCGGATCTGTTGACTTGCATGACGGAGCACTGGGGTTTCTGCAAAATATCTTATTTATTGTTCTGCCGATGAAAAAAAACATATTGGATGTGTGGAATTTGATGTTGATGGTGTAAGTGTCATAAATAAACTTGATTTTGAAAGTATGCTACCGTTTTATGACAGTTTGTTGGACTACGTTCATTCATGCTTCAGACTCAAATATAGAGCGGAAGTATATACGCGGTTGTGAGGTATCTGAAAAAATAGTTCCACTATAGCAAATAACACGGATTGACATCATACATTGCGCCAATATATTTGTTTTTAATCATCAACGAACACCACGAACCACTCGGTGAGTAGTACAGTTTTGAAAATGAATGTTAAGTGTTGTTTTAATGACATGTTTGTGCATGGCCATTGACTTCCATTCTGAAGCAGTCAAGAGACGCTTCTAAATGAGTCGAAAAGTCAAGACACGACCCATTGTCAAAATTTCTGTGTCCATCACTGTAGTTCATCCAAAACAAACCAGAAATGAGACTCAAAGTGTTAAATACCGGAATTATCCTTTAAGTGTAAAATACCGAACATGTCCTTTAAATCAAACTTGAAAAAACAGTTAAGAATATTTTGTATTCCCCAAAAAGCTTCTTAACAAAGTTCTTTTCTTTCTTAAGGATGTTTACACCGAAAAACTTCAAATGAAACTGTCTTGAATAACATATAACACTTATTGTCATATAGTCTTAAATCCTAAAATGTAAGATGTTTCATAAGTTAATGTGATTATTTTAATGATATTATATAAATGTGACATGTATTGTCAGAAACTGCAAGATTAGTTTAATAAGGAATTTTATACTTGTATAATGAAGTTTAATGGCTTACTTCAGTAATATGTAGGGCTGTTATGATTAATCGTGCAAATGTGAGTTTTCTCAATGAATGAATTTGAATGAATTATTGTGAAATCCGGGCACATCCAAAAGCCAGAGGGCGCTCTCGTGCAGAAACTCCAATTGTGCCACAGAAGAAGCACCATTACAAATGCTATTCCAGGAAATATCTATAAAAATATTTATATCGCCGTTCTTCAGATTGTTTCAGGTATTTTTATGATAATAAAGAATATTTTGAATGATTGTGTTTTAATAAGTGTTGCTTTTTTAAATGCACGTTTAAACGACTCCGACTCGTAATGATTTTAGATTGATAAGTACCTCTTACTGACCGAAACACCGTAGTACATGCACAAGCTGCGCATGAAGTACGCACGGGTCCAGACCACTCGACCTGCATGACGGACCGATTGGGAGATTAGGGAATCATTTTTAATAACATCTTCTATAGTCTTACACATCACTCATTTGTAATATCAGGTTAATGATCGCAAGGTGGTAAAAAGATTTACAAAGTGTATTATTATCTTATTACCAAGGAAGAATTGACTAATAATAAAGATTCATTCATCAGTGACAACTTGCTTTTAAAAGCCCTTCAGAAATAATATAATAGTAATTTACATATCACTTAATCTTAAATAGGCATAAATAGAAAAAAGGATTTTCGGCATATACCAAACTGGGTCAGGTTAACCAGCTAAACCTGAAGCTAAACAGATCAGGTCAATGAAAAGTTAGAAGTATATCAGTCAGGTTTACATTTTCCTTTTTGGTTCTGCTTTATTTGTTGTTTTTAGAAAACTGCTGATATGATCCAGGTACAGATTCAGTTTTATAACTATGTGACTTTGCGATTTAAAAGCAAAAGACAACACAGTTTCTGACATTTTGTCTGACAAATTCGTTTTGCTTTTTGGGCGGTTTACACAAATTGTGGCTCTTTTACAACTCTGCGGATATCAGAAATGCCACAGACAGCGTTTTTGTGTTAAATGCCAGCTAAGCACAATGTCGTTTCAAGTCTAACATAAGCCTGATATTTGGCAGATTAACTCTCAATAAAAAAGCATATTTAGAGAATGTAAAGGGTTTTTGATCTGACAGTTTGAAATCATGTCTAAAATGCTATGAAAGTTGAAATGACCTCCTATCGATCAAATCCCACTGATATTCTTTTTAATGATGTTTACAAGCGACGATGATTCATCCACATGCAAAATCTTATATGTAATCAATTACAGCTCACATTTCTGAAGCTTTTCCAGCCTTTTCATCAGTTTCAGGTCATGTATCATCTCAATTGACACTAAATAAAGCAGACTTGAATAGGTGGGTGGCTCAGTCATATCTGCAAAGCATCATGGATGAAAATGCAGAGGTTTAAGTCTTGCTTACGGCTTTTCCATTAGGCTCTCTATATGACATCTGCTGTCTGCTCCAACAATGTCCTGTGGTTATTCCTGTACTAAACTGCTCTGTTTGTAAATATGAGAAAAACATTCAGTTTAGCATTAGAAAAAAATCCTGTATGGTGCACTGACATAACGTAAGACATAGCCTATTATAATTTTGATGGTAACTCTGTGCAATTGGATAAACTAACAATATGATGAACATTAATATCGATACACTTGAATATTTATTATATATACAGTGGTGTAAAAAAGTGTTTTCCCCCTCCAGATGTCTTATGTTATTGCATGTTTGTCACACAAACTAATTTCAATATTAGTCAAAGATAACACAAGTGAACAAAACATGCTGTTTTTAAATTGCAGTGCCATGGTTGGATAGAGCAGATTAATGGGGCGGTATTATTATAATATGATCCCCTTCTGACAACACAAGGGGAGCCAAATTTCATTGACCTTTTTTTTACCTGCTTGCAGAGAATGGTTTACCAAAACTAGGTTACTGGGTTGATCTCTTTCACATTTTGTAGGTTGATAGAAGCACTGGGGACCCAATCATAGCACTTAAAGTCAGATTTTCATGATATGTCCCCTTTAAGGGAAAACTAAATCCAAAACCACACCCTGTGTGAAAAGTGTTTGCCCCTCCTGTTAAAACATAACTGTGGTTTATCAAACTCGAGTTCAATTTCTCTAGTCACACCCAAGCTTGATTACTGCCACACCTATTCCCAATCAAGAAATCACTTAAATAAGACCTGTCTATCAGTCTGGAAAAGGTTATAAAGTCATTTCTAAAGCGAAGCACAGTGAGAGCCATTATCCACAAATGGCGAAAAACTTGGAACACTGGTAAACCTTCCCAGGAGTGGCCAGCCGACCTAAATTACCCCAAGAGTGCAGAGACGACTCATACAAGAGGTTACAAGAGACCCCACAACAACATCCAAAGAACTGCAGGCCTCACTTGCTTCAGTTCAGGTCAGTCTTTATGACTTCACCATAAGAAAAAGACTGTGCAAAAATGGCCTGCATGGCAGAGTTCCAAGACGAAAACTGCTGTGGAGCGAAAAGAGCATAAAGGCTCGTCGCAGTTTTGCCAGAAAACATCTTGATGATCCCCAAGACTTTTGGGAAAATACTCTGTGAACTGACAAGACAAAAGTTGAAGTTTTTGGAAGGTGTGTGTCCCATTTCGTCTGGCACTCCATTTCAGAAAAAGAACAACATACCAACAATAAAATATGATGGTGGTGGTGTAATGGTCTGGGGCTGTTTTGCTGCTTCAGGACCTGGAAGACTTGCTGTCATAAATGGAAACATGAATTCTGCTGTCTACCAAAAAATCCTGAAGAACAATGTCCGGCCATCTGTTTGTGACCTCAAGCTGAAGCGAACTTAGGTTTTGCAGCAGGACAATGATCCAAAACACACCAGCAAGTCCATCTCTGAATGGCTGTAGAAAAACAAAATGAAGACTTTGGAGTGGCCTAGTTAAAGTCCTGCCCTCAATCCTATTGAGATGCTGTGGCATGACCTTAAAAAGGCGGTTCATGCTTGAACCCCCCCACCAATGTGAATGATTTACAACAATTCTGCAAAGGTGAGTGGGCCAAAATTCCTCCACAGCACTTGTTGGTGCTAAGGGTGTCCCAACCAGTTACTAGGTTTAGGGGGCAAACACATTTTCACACAGGGCCATATAGTTTGGATTTGGTTACCCTTAATAATAAAAACCTTAATTTAAAAACTGCATGTTGTGTTTAGTTGTGTTATCTGTGACTAATAATTTAATTTGTTTGGTGATCTGAAACATTAAAGTGGGACAAATATGTAAAAATATAAGAAATCTGGAGGGGGGCCAACACTTTGTCACAGCACTGTACATTTTATGAACATATACATTTTTAAAATCACACCTTGTTTCTGTTAACCTTAGTTATTGCATAATAAACTGAATATAAAATCACAACGGACAGGTGTGTTCACATTAGTAAATACATTAGTTAAAGTGCACCTATTTCATTTCTAAAAAACAACGTTATTTTGTTTATTTGGATTAATGCAATGTGTTTGTGTGGTTTATGGTTCTAAAAACACATTACGTTCCACATACCGTTCATTTTTTTTGCTCCAGATATCCGTGTTGTCCTCATATGCGCTGTGTCCCTGATTGGCCAGCTTACCAGGGGTGCCTTTCCCAAAAGCAACTATGGTCGCAAGTTCTGTCATTACCAATAGAATTCACTGGTAACAAAGACCAAAGTTAGCTAACAATGCTTTTGTGAAACGCAGCCCAGTACGTTGTGATTGGTATATGTTGTGAATACTTTGTACTTGAATGTATTATTCCACTGTACAGTGATGCCTTAAAATAAACTGCATGAACCAAGTTAATTTATAAGAACTTACTGTACTGTTACCATCATGATAAAGGTGTTCTGTCTTTGTCAGACTGAAAATGTGTTCGAAAGCTAAATCTTCTTCCACTTGATTATTGCAACATCTTTAAAACAACTAATTTGTTTCTTCATATATATTACAAGAACAAGCAGTAATGAAATATTTTGCTATTCCAAATAAAATGCCACCCATTGATCCATATTGGTGTTATATGATTGTTGCCGTGGGAACACATATATATTCTGAATCTCAGCATGTGAACATCTCAGAGTGTAATGAGTGAGTCTGTATAAATGTAAAACTTAAACACAAGAGTTGTGTTACGGGTAAATCCAGGTAAGACAGGATGCGGATCCAAATGCAGTCAGGTTTATTAAAAATAACAACGAACAAACAAAAACATAGCAGGTAATCCAACGAGACAGGAACACGAAAAGACACCATAACATTGAGCAACGATCGACATCAGACACTGGAAACACTAGGCTTAAATACACAGAGTAATCAGGGAAAACAAGACACACCTGGGGAACAATCATCACACAGACCAATGAACAAAAGAACTACAAAGAACTACAGACATGGATGACACAGACATGACTTCAAAATAAGAGTACAAGACAGGGTACACAGACAGAGTTCATAACATAGCCCCCCCTCAAAGGGCGGCTTCCAGACGCCCCCCAGAAAACCCCAAAGTACAACAGTCTAGGAGGGCGGTGGCATGGAGGTGGACCCGGGGGAGGGATGGTGGGCCAAGGCCACAACAGTCCAAGGGCCAGGGCGGAGCCACAGGCGGAGGCTGGAGCCAGGGCGGAGCCGCGGGCGGAGGCTGGAGCCAGGGCGGAGCCGCGGGCGGAGGCTGGAGCCAGGGCGGAGCCGCGGGCGGAGGCTGGAGCCAGGGCGGAGCCGCGGGCGGAGGCTGGAGCCAGGGCGGAGCCGCGGGCGGAGGCTGGAGCCAGGGCGGAGCCGCGGGCGGAGGCTGGAGCCAGGGCGGAGCCGCGGGCGGAGGCTGGAGCCAGGGCGGAGCCGCGGGCGGAGACAGGGACCAAGGAGGAGCCGCAGGCGGAGACAGGGACCAAGGAGGAGCCGCAGGCGGAGACAGGGACCAAGGAGGAGCCGCAGGCGGAGACAGGGACCAAGGAGGAGCCGCAGGCGGAGACAGGGACCAAGGAGGAGCCGCAGGCGGAGACAGGGACCAAGGAGGAGCCGCAGGCGGAGACAGGGACCAAGGAGGAGCCGCAGGCGGAGACAGGGACCAAGGAGGAGCCGGCAGAACTGGCAACCAGGGCGGCGCCGGCCGGGCGGGAACCCCGGGCGGAGCCGGCCGCGCGGCACCCCCGGGCGGAGCCGGCAGGGCGGGAACCCAGGGCGGAGCCGGCAGGGCGGGAAGCCAGGGCGGAGCCGGCAGGGCGGGAAGCCAGGGCGGAGCCGGCAGGGCGGGAAGCCAGAGCGGAGCCGGCAGGGCGGGACGCAAGGGCGTAGCCTGAGACCAGAGAGGGACTGGATACCAGGGTGGTGCTGGTGGTATCATGAACCTGGGTAGAAGAGAACAGAGAGAGGCCCTCTGGGCCTGGTTAGACAGGGCAGTGAGTTCACATATTGACATCTCAGACCAGACAGTGAGGGCAAAGAGCTTGGGGACAGTCTTCTTAGGACATGCAGAGAGTTCAGCACTGGCCATAGTCTTGGTGACGACAAAGGGTCTCTGGGGCATCGCGGTGACCACACTAGCTGACCAATGGGGCTCAGATGACTCACTCGGCTCAGATGACTCACTCGGCTCAGATGACTCACTCGGCTCAGATGACTCACTCGGCTCAGATGACTCACTCGGCTCAGATGACTCACCCGGCTCAGATGACTCACTCGGCTCAGATGACTCACTCGGCTCAGATGACTCACTCGGCTCAGATGACTCACTCGGCTCAGATGACTCACTCGGCTCAGGGGAATCAGATGACTCACTCGGCTCAGGGGAATCAGATGACTCACTCGGCTCAGGGGAATCAGATGACTCACTCGGCTCAGGGGAATCAGAAGACTCACTCGGCTCAGGGGAATCAGAAGACTCACTCGGCTCAGGGGAATCAGAAGACTCACTCGGCTCAGGGGAATCAGAAGACTCACTCGGCTCAGGGGAATCAGAAGACTCACTCGGCTCAGGGGAATCAGAAGACTCACTCGGCTCAGGGGAATCAGAAGACTCACTCGGCTCAGGGGAATCAGAAGACTCACTCGGCTCAGGGGAATCAGAAGACTCAGGGGAATCAGAAGACTCAGGGGAATCAGAAGACTCGGGGGACGCAGAAGACTCAGGGGAATCAGAAGACTCAGGGGAATCAGAAGACTCGGGGGACTCGGGAGATTCACTCGGCTCGGGGGACTCGGGAGATTCACTCGGCTCAGAGGACTCGGGAGATTCACTCGGCTCAGAGGACTCGGGAGATTCACTCGGCTCAGAGGACTCGGGAGATTCACTCGGCTCAGAGGACTCGGGAGATTCACTCGGCTCAGAGGACTCGGGAGATTCACTCGGCTCAGAGGACTCGGGAGATTCACTCGGCTCAGAGGACTCGTGTTCATGAGTCTGGTTGATCTGCCGTTGAACTGGTGAGCCACACACTGAAAAAACATAGCACAATGCCAGTGCTAACATTGATGATTCACACAGATTAAAAAGTTCGGGGAGCTCCGAGGCCTTCAGTGAATCAATGGGCACAAACAGTTTCAAGAGCTCTGTAGCTGTCTCATGTGATGTAACACACCTGCTGGCCGATGATTCACTCGGGGATCTGCTCGGGGACGATTCACTCGGAGATTGACTCAGGGAAGATTCACTCAGAGATTTACACAGGGAAGATTCACTCAGGAAAGATTCACTCGGAGATTCACTTGGGAAAGATTCACTCGGGAAAGACTCACTCGGGGATTCACTCGGGGATTCACTCGGGGATTCACTCGAGGACGCACTCGAAGACAAACTCGAGGACTCACTCGGGGATTCACTCGGGGATTCACTCGGGGATTCACTCGGCGAAGATTCACTCGAGAGAACGAGCGGTCCAGGGATTCTGGTCGCTCGGACAGTGATCAGCGGGTAATCCAACACACTGGAGATTAAGCAGCCGACCCGGGCTTTCACGGGATGAACCGGATAACCTGGTGACTTGTGCACCGGCTCAGACACGGCGGAAGTCATCTTGTGAGCGGGGTCGGACAAAACACAGGGAAACCTTGGAAGCACGAGGGGAAACACACAGGGGAGCGAGGAATTGCTGCTGGATCCTTAATGGTCGATCGTTCTGTTACGGGTAAATCCAGGTAAGACAGGATGCGGATCCAAATGCAGTCAGGTTTATTAAAAATAACAACGAACAAACAAAAACATAGCAGGTAATCCAACGAGACAGGAACCCGAAAAGACACCATAACATTGAGCAACGATCGACATCAGACACTGGAAACACTAGGCTTAAATACACAGAGTAATCAGGGAAAACAAGACACACCTGGGGAACAATCATCACACTGACCAATGAACAAAAGAACTACAAAGAACTACAGACATGGATGACACAGACATGACTTCAAAATAAGAGTACAAGACAGGGTACACAGACAGAGTTCATAACAAGTTGAAGTGAATCAAAACTTTCAGTGCTTGTGATTAAGCTCCATCTCAAATGCACTCAATTTACAGCAGCTGTTGCACTTCGAACCCTAAACCAATAGCGCAAGATTTGCACCAAATAACTTTTTAGGAAAATTATTGAATTGAACTGAACATTCAACTGAATTTAGCATTAAAAATCTTTAAAGACTTTTACCCCCGTTTCACGGCGAGGCTTAAAGGGTTTTTCACCTAAAGATTTTCTCATCCTCATGTTGTTTTAAATCTCTATGAATTTCTATTTTCTGATGAACACAAAAGATATTTTGATAAATAATGGTAGGCACACACAAAGTTATGTTTTTAGTAAGGCATGTTTCTTAAAACTAGTTATATTTCATAAATAAACCAAGGCCTAGTCCTGGCATAAGCTAATCCCTGTCCAGGAAACCACCCCAAAACGTTCATCCACTTGTTCCCCCAAAATGAAAATTGGCCCATATTTTACTCACCCTGAAGCCATCTTCGGTATATATAGCCAAACAGTCTGAGTTATATTAAATAATATCCTGGCCCTGTTCAGCTTTACAATGGCATTGGATAGTGCTCCATTGTTAAAGCTTTAAAAAGCACTTCCATCCATCCATTAAAAATACAGTTTCCTTACAAAAACCCATTGCTTTACTTCAGAAAACATTTAATAATTGTATAGATTTGTTTTTGATGGATACAGAGAAACAATTCCTAAACACAGTGGGTTCAGGTTAGCCTGACGTTGTCATACTCAATTCTAGTCAGAATTTGAGTCTGATACCGCTCCATTTGGCTATAATTATGAGGCGTGTCTCAACCGAAAAATGCCTCTGCACTCAATTGGATAGACCTACGACCAATCAGAGCAACGGAGTGTGTGATGTATGTTGAAATGACGTCCTTGCAGCCTGACCGAACTGCTAGTTATTTCGCTACAATGACACTAACATTGTGATTATACTAAGTCTGAGTTAGCGAATGTACATCAACACCTACTATGTTTACAACATTTCGTTTATATCACAACATGAAGTATTTACTAAGTCATAGAGTAAGACTATCTCTTACCATTTGTACGTTAGGTGAACTTCATCCACGACGATACCCATTACGTTGGCTTGAAAATATTGGAGCCTAGCATGTTCCTTTACACTTATTCAGCAACCATGATTCCGGGCTTCCGAAAAGAAGCTGGCAACGACCGCTAATTATATCCATCTCGTCGTGCACGCCGAGTTGCATCGCCGTGATAACGTTACCCATTTCAGTTGCGAACAACTTTTGCCGAATCCCGTGGGAAGGACAGCAAAAACATCAACAAATGCCCTGCTCGCGTTTCTCTGTTCCTCTTTTGAAATCAATGCTCTGTCGATATCTTTTAGAACAGACTCCATGTCAGAATCCACACAGCTGAACTCTACAGCGGCAGCCATTCAACACACGCGCTCTTTGGTGACGTGGTTCATTACGTTACTGTTGATTATCTGTCCATCATCGTATAAAGCCCGCCCTGACAATTTGATTGGTTCGACCAGCTCTAGTCCTAGCATAGCAGCTCCTCAACGGAAAAACGCCAGACCGATCTTCCCGTTTTCAAACTCTTGTGGGCGTGGCTAAGATCGGCTGGCACCCAGGCTAGGTTCAGGTAGGCCTACATTTAAATCATTCACTGTCCATGTCTTAAAAAGTACAATTGTATTTAGTTTTGACAGATTATACTGTGACTTTTATTATACATTTTATGAGTAATCGTAGTAGTAATCCAGGCCAAAAGAAATTACAATCTTAACTATCATTTCTAATACGTCTTTAAATAGCTGCCTACTGAGGCAGTGTGGTAACAAGTATTGCAAATCATGTATGTATAATATGCAAATCAAATGTACCTCATACAACAAAAAATAAGTACTTTATTAAAATCTTTTTAATGTTAACATAAAGTGACCAATTTGTCATGTGGTTCATTGTCTGAAATGAATGGATGTGCTCATTCATGACACATTTTCACATCAGGAAGTGTGAACTGCCTATAGACTCAATTGATTTATTAATTCAGATGTTTAAAGCTGTGCCTTTGAGATTGAGTCATATATATAATAATACCACACTTCAATATATATCAAAATATCAAAGCTATATTTAATAACCCTTATATATCCTTGTTTTTATATTCATTGTTTAATAGTTTTATGTGCACTTGTATACGGTCCTTCCCGTGTAACAAGTGCAGTTCTGTGCTGGACAAAAGAATCCATGTGAGGAAGACGGCGAGTAAGCCCACAGATGATCTGCCTAAGAGACATTTGTCGCAATATCAGTTATCTAGTTATAATATCATAATGCATTGTAATGTATTTGCCATACAAAGATGTGATCAGATTTCTAAATATGGTTTACAAGGGATTGCAATCAAAAGAAGAAACAGCATAGTAACTCATGTCTAATGATAAATACATAAAACAATAAGATGGGCAAACCGTGTCTATGAGGATTCTGTAACAGAAAGTGGGGTTTGTTGTTTTTTTCATGGTAAGGGTTGTAGAGCTCAGATAAGATTTGATCCATCACAGCTTATCATCTATTGTGGGAGGATAGAAATCTCATAAATGAAACTTGCTCAATCAGCTCCATCAGTTATGAGCACAGATTCTAAACCAGTACACCACCCAGTATGAATTTGGTCTGGTCTGAAATTATGACACATTTATTTTGTCATGTGGCAGTCACCTGATTTATAACTATCTGCATAGTTTGATGGCATTGTTAATGTTCAAAATGTACCTGGTGGAAATGACACATGCCCTGTAGTATAGAAAATGTGAGCATTTATAGCCATTTCAAGAGGGATGAGCAGCTGTTGAAAGACATTTAAAAATGGCAATGCGGACATTTAAGCATCTTGGCCCTCCCGACATAGCAACACCTAACAAAAGGCATGAGTTTGGAACAGGCGTTTTGTTCAATTCAACACAATGGCAATTCGTATGCATTTGATGGCTGATTCATATGAATTTGTACAACCAAAATGTATATCGTCACTGCCCGATGAAACTCACGTATGTCCAAAACAGTTACTTTTCAGAAAGTGAAAAAAACACCGTATTTCAAAAGCAGTTGAATGTAGCGTTGTCATACTTGATACGGCATCTTTACATGTAACCATATTCTTGCCAGTGTAATGATATAATCCACATTTGAACAAAATTGAGTTTAAATTGACATGCGTGCACATTTTACAGTAACGGTGGTCGATACGCGTTCGTCCGATCATTAATTAGAATGGCCAAGTCGCGTTTCATATTGACAGATGAATACGCTCAGTTTATTAAATAGCCTACGTCAGTGGTGTAGTGGTGTCTGGAGAAGTGGGTATACTCTTAATTTATGCCCCCAGTAGAAGTGGGTATACTCTTAATGTATGCCCCCAGTAGAAGTGGGTATACCCCATGCCATCAAATAAAGAGTTGGGTATACTCAGTATACCTGCGTATACCCTGCACTACACCACTGGCCTACGTCTTAGTTTATTAAATACGCTTAGTTGATTTAATATTAATTATAAATTTATTAAATGTCTCTTGCAAACTATGAAGGGACAATGAATCAATACACTGACATGGTAATGCTAGGCAGAGACTTTGTTTGCACAGTCCTACTGTAATTTTGTCACTCCTAGACGTATGTCTGGCGTCAGGGGGAAACGTTTACCTCGATGAAGGAAAGTCATTGTGTCACCAGGCTATGTTTATTCGGCTATCCAGTGCTGCGCTTCGATGAAACTTCACGAGACCGGCGAGATGCTTCACAGGGCGGGAGATACGCGGCGTGATTGACAGCTTTGACACCAAATGGATATACATGAAAATCAGATGACATGATTTCACAACTTTTCATTGGCCATTTAGATATGTAAAGCATACTTTATACGGAAATGAACATGGACATTCAATCCATTCCTAAAATCAGCAAAATGGACATACGTGGTTTTCATCAGACAGCGACTATATGTTTTTGTATGATCTTGTAATGATGAGTCAAGTGAAGCGGATGCAAATGCAGTGATTTAATAAAATAAAACAAGATAAAAGGAACAAAAGAAATCAACAGAGACATATGTTCAACCACCAAACATTTAACAACTGACCAGAGACAAGGAACCGAGGAGGAACTGGAGACCAGGGCAGTGCCAGTGGACACAGGAGCCTGGGCGGAGCTGAAAACCAGAGTGGTGCCGTTGACAACAGGAACCAGGGAAGAACCAGGGACTAGAGTACAGCGACTTTAGCTTGCACAGGGAACACAGGGAGTTCAGGAACGGTCATCTTGGTTGGGGCAGAGAGTCCAGGGCTGCGTTCTACTCCACTGTTTTAGACACACACTCGCAAACTTCCCTAAACACTTCCCCTCGGAGGAATCCCTGTCCCCATTTTGAAGTGTGTTTCACTTCGTCAAGTGGACAAGGGAAGTTTATCTGCCCTGCGTTCCAGTTCGTTTTTTATGACCTTCCCTCACTAACTTCCCTCAGTCTTGTTCACTCAGATGTACTTCATTGCTTACGTTGTACGAGTGCCCACTACTGCTGAAACACTTGAAGGAGGTTCAAATGGATCGCCCTAAGCCCTTGATCACATGGAAAGTGGAGACCACCCCCTCCATGTGCAAAGCGCAAGTTGCTGAAGTGACGTCACAATTGTGATGCATTGTGGGATATGGAGCTGCTTGAAGTGTACATATGAAGTAGACTCACTCCCTCTGTCAAAATAAAGGGAGCGAGGGTCTGTCCATACAAACATCCCTCGTCCACTTGACAAAGTGGAACGCACTTCAAAATGGCGACAGGGATTCCCCCAAGGGGAAGTGTTTAGGGAAGTTTGCGAGTGCGTGTCTAAAACTGGAGTGGAACGCACCCATGGACAGACCCTTCAAGTGTTACACCAGTAGTGGGTACTCGTACAACGTAAGCAATGACGTACATCCATGTAAACGAGACTGAGGAAAGTTAGCGAGGGAAGGTCATAAATAACGCACTGGAACACAGCCCAGGAGGCTCTGGAGTGGCCATCCTGG
Organism: Misgurnus anguillicaudatus; assembly: GCF_027580225.2. Classification (NCBI taxonomy): domain Eukaryota; kingdom Metazoa; phylum Chordata; class Actinopteri; order Cypriniformes; family Cobitidae; genus Misgurnus; species Misgurnus anguillicaudatus. Next base: position 7,223,169 of record NC_073356.2, on the reverse strand, counting down.
CTGGATCAATAAGCATTGGAAACTTGGAAATGCTATCTTGGCGGGATCAAGAGACACAGGAAGCTCAGGAGAAGTCATCTTGGCCATGACCGAGAGTAGTCTGTGTCCTTTGAAGGATTCAGCCTTTAAATTGGGATGCAGCCATTGTGTGATAGAACAGTTGGGAATAGGGATGATCTTGCGATATTAAAACGTCACGGGATTTCTCGTTGAGGCAGAAAGCTGCATTGTAATATCCGCATAAGGTTGAGTGTGAGCCTTATCATTATTATATATGTAAAGAATATTGCTCACTTACAGTAGGTCTATTTTTATTACAAAAAAATATCGGACCACTTGATCATCAATATAAAAAATAAAAATCAATTACAAAATAAAAGTTAGTGACATAAATTAGCATAAAAAATATTTGTGATTTCAGTTCAATAAAAGACTACTTTCCATTTATATGTGTATTTGTGGATTTCAAAGTGTAAAAATCTCATCTCATTCTTGTGAATCCAATCTCATGTCTTGTCACATCCCTAGTTGGGAAATGTATTCACTCTACAGACAGCTTGTGTGAGTCGATGTGTGAAAATTATTATGTATGTCTCATCTAACAACAAGACTTAAATCTTAACCTTGACTTAGCCCTTATCTATCCTGAAAGGCTTCATTTAAATACAACAGAAGCATTAGTCACACATCACTCTCTTAACTTTCAGTAAATGACCCCATACTGATCACTTCACATGAAGAACAGTACAGCACCAGCGGTCTGAGGTTTGAACCCTGAGCCGCTGCGTCCCGTGTCCTGAATATTATTTTGACGGCAGTGTATCAGAATCAGTAATGAGTTTGGTGAATGCTGGGCTAAATTCCCAGTAAAATATGCTGACCTTTAGTACGGCACCCTGCACTCTCACATATTTAATCGCTGAGCTCATGGACACGTTTTTCAGACATTATCATAAATATGAATTCATGCATATTGCAGATCAGGATCGGCCAGTTATGGGAATAATCAGCTTGCATCCATTGCAATCGTTCCTCTGAGAGCTTTCACTGACATTGAATAGATTTGCACAGAATGCATGCAAAATAGGATGAATGGGTTTAAATTTTTTCAAGGTACGGTGTGTGGTCACTGCTGTTTTTCCAGTAAATGCTGTTGGATTACTGACATTTTGTTTTTATCAACATTCATTTTTCTAGTTCTGCTTGAGAGCATTTAGTAGATGGAACAAATGAATCTGTGTTTTCTCAGCATTGGTGCCGGCAAATAATAATCAGACTTTTAATTAAAGTCGCATTTTGTCCTGTCTCTGGAGTGCGGCTCCTGTTACAGGCATAACAATTGCATTTAGAGTCATAGATATAATGTCAAAACAGTTTAGGATCCTGAGGACTGGAAAATAGCAGTGCAATGCAGGGAACAGATATGACACGACAGGATTCATCTTTTGTGTGGATCTTAACAGATGGTCTGCTGTAATGTGGCTCTGAACATCACTTCAGAAAAACAGAGTTGATGTCTGGGCTGAAGTTCAGCAATATGCTTCCTAACATTTTTTTTAAACATTCCTAAACTGCAAACTAAAATTTTGGGATAACGTACAGTCAGTCTTATAATATTTTATGATAACAAAACATATTATATGACCTAGCAAATTAATAAAGCCACATGTGAAGATTTAAAGCACGATTTGCCTCCTCGGCAATGGATAGGGGACATGACACGATTGGTGTTTTACAGCAGCCATTTTTTGGTCCACGGCGATCAATCGGCCGTAGATCGTTATCGGACGATCATCGCATTAAATGACTCGATCGGTACTGGCTAAATTTGCCAATCTCATAAACCAATCTTTTTATTTACTTTTGTCATCATAGGGCTCCTGAATGCGGGTGCAGACTGTGACCATTTCTACGCATTGCGAGCTTTTTTAGAACCCGTTGCTCATGTGCGACCTGCAAATTTGGATTTTTCTCTTTGCCTTTGCAGAAGATATGTGTTTTCTATGAGGGCACGCTCCAGTCCTAACATGCAGCGTAAAGCGTCTTCACATCCCCATCAAACAGCGTATACAACATATATACAGTGAGGAAAATAAGTATTTGAACACCCTGCTATTTTGCAAGTTCTCCCACTTAGAAATCATGGAGGGGACTGAAATTGTCGTCGTAGGTGCATGTCCACTGTGAGAAACATAATAAAAATTAAAATAAATCCAGAAATCACAATGTATGATTTTTTAACTATTCATTTGTATGATACAACTGCAAATAAGTATTTGAACACCTGTCTATCAGCTAGAATTCTGACCCTCAAAAACCTGTTAGTCTACCTTTAAAATGTCCACCTCCACTCCATTTATTATCCTAAATTTGATGCACCTTGAGGTCATTAGTTGCATAAAGACACCTGTCCACCCCATACAATCAGTAAGAATCCAACTACTAACATGGCCAAGACCAAAGAGCTGTCCAAAGACACTAGAGACAAAATTTTACACCTCCACAAGCCTGGAAAGGCCTACGGGGAAATAGCTAAGCAGCTTGGTGAAAAAGGTCCACTGTTGGAGCAATCATTAGAAAATGGAAGAAGCTAAACATGACTGTCAATTTCCCTTGGACTGGGGCTCCATGCAAGATCTCACCTCGTGGGGTCTCAATGATCTTAAGAAAGGTGAGAAATCAGCCCAGAACTACACGGGATGAGCTGGTCAATGACCTGAAAAGAGCTGGGACCACCGTTTCCAAGGTTACTGTTGGTCTAAGATGTCATGGTTTGAAATCATGCATGGCACGGAAGGTTCCCCTGCTTAAACCAGCACATGCCCAGGCCCGTCTTAAGTTTGCCAATGACCATTTGGATGATCCAGAGGAGCCATGGGAGAAAGTCATGTGGTCAGATGAGACCAAAATAGAACTTTTTGGTCATAATTCCACTAAATGTGTTTTGAGGAAGAAGAATGATGAGTACCATCCCAAGAATACCATCCCTACTGTGAAGCATGGAGGTGGTAGCATCATGCTTTGAGGGTGTTTTTCTGCACATGGGACATGACGACTGCACTGTATTAAGGAGAGGATGAACGGGGTCATGTATGACCGGGGTTTCTTCCCTCAGTTTTGAAGATGGGTCTAGGCTGGGTCTTCCAACATGACAATGACCCGCAGCACACAGCCAGGATAACCAAGGAGTGGCTCTGTAAGCAGCATATCAAGGTTCTGGCATGGCCTAGCCAGTCTCCAGACCTAAACCCAATAGAGAATCTTTGGAAGCAAACCTGGTAAAAAACTACAGGAAACGTTTGACTTCTGTAATTGCAAACAAAGGCTACTGTACCAAATATTTACATTGACTTTCTCATGTGTTCAAATACTTATTTGCAGCTGTATCCTTCAAATAAATAGTTAAAAAAAAATTTTTTAGATTATGTCTCTCACAGTGGACATGCACCTACGATGACAATTTCAGACCCCTCCATGATTTCTAAGTGGGAGAACTCGATGCACGCGCCCAGATACTCTCTCACATCTTAAAGCTACAGTAACCTAATTCATTTGTCAATAATATTAAACAGAAAATCACTCTCTGCTCATGACTGAAGAACTGTTGTACTTTATAATAATGCGTCTATATTGAATTCATACACTGAAGACTGTGAGTGTTTTATTTTCAGTACTTTAAACAGACATAATAAATTGCTCTTTGTAGAATGAATATTTGTTGTGCTTATTTATTTGATTCTCTAATAAAACAATAACATACCTGATTAAATAATATAACAAAGGCAGAATCTGTGCTATTACTTCTAGAAAAAAATAGTTAACAGTTACAGTCATCAAAGAACTTAAATAATCAGTATCAGGCATTGGTATTGGTCGATCATGACAACAAGGAATCGGCTCTCGATATTGGCTGCAAAATTCCTGATCAGAGCATCCCTAGTGCCAATATCTGCAAGTCAAACATATTAGGAATGATTGAATGTAAACAGAATTGATGTCCAGTCTGAGACTGCACTGATGCCAGTAGACAGTGTCTGACTTGGCGGCTCCATTTTCAACTCTGCATGTCTCTGCAGACACAGACGATGTCTAATACATCTAATTTCTAAAACTGTATGCACTGCAAGATAAATACAATTTAGTCTGTGCAGAGCTTCATGATGTCAAACAAACCGATTGTACAATCTAAGTGCTCTGATGCTAACATACTGTCAAAGGGTTTTAAATTATGCAAATTCCACTTTTACAAGGTTTTTGGACATTATGGGGTGGTTTCCTGGACTAGGCCTTAGTTTATTTAGGGAATATTACTAGTTTGAACAAACATCCCTTACTAAAAACATTACTTGTGAGCATTTTGAGGCAAAACAAAGGGCACTGATGTATTTTAAGATATGTCAGTGCAAGTTGTTTTCAGTTTGGACATCCCTTATATTTATTTTAGTCTAGGACTAGTCTAATCCCTGTCTGGGAAACTGCCCCAATGTGTGATGGCAGTGTGTGAACACAACCACCCTACAATGAAAAAATTCACCGTTCCTTGTTTTTTAATCCTCATTAAGCCAATGCAGTCTCATTAGACATGCCATTTTAATTCTCTTATAAAAGTGAGGTCACACTGATTAAGCCCTGCCCACTTACAGCCCTGCATTATCATAGTTTCCACCCTCAGTGAGTTGTACTCTGTCACATAGATACTATTGTCTCAGACTTTATTAATTAAATATATTTTAACTGAAGTGAGGAGCTGTAGCTCATTTGCATTTAAAGGTACAGACATTAAAACAGCGCATTTTTGCTCCCACCCAAATAGGGGCATTTTGATCATGCTATAATAAATCATCTGTGGAGTTTTTTGAGCTGAAACTTCACAGACACATTCTGGGCAAACCTGAGACGTATATTACATCTTGTGAAAAGGCCATAATAGGTGACCTTTAACTAATTCCATGAATTCTACTTCTCGCTGTAGGAGTTTTTCATTTGCATGTACACGTGGACCAGCAGATGTCTTTAGTATGCAGTGTTTCCAGCACTTGAACAAACTGAATCATTTTACAAAGCAGTTAAGTCTAACTTTCAAACAGCTATTTTACCTTAAATTAACGCATGTGCAGAACTGAGAAAATACACAAACCATGGAAATGCATGACAATGTAGCTGTGCAGAAACGCAGCGGGACTACTAGCCATGATTCAACATGACTGTTATAAGAATCCATTGAATAGAGACTTCTCAGAACCAAGAGATTTTCAATAATACAATAAAAGTCGGCTGGAGGAGATTTAAAGGAGAAATTGTTCAAACGATATCTAGACAGGATGAGGTTTGGGATGACAGCTGTAGACAGACTTCAGAATATTAAAGAATATTATTTAAGAAGGTTACAAAACAACAAACAGTAGACGGGGAAATTGATGCATAATAACCCTGTCGGGTTTGAGATTCTTAAGCATCTTTTCAGTGTCTCTCTGGGCTTGATGAAGGTCTGCCAGCACTACATTGTCATAGGGTCTAAAATGAGACTAAAAAACTGCAGTACAGACATCACGCAGACCTGTGAAAGCATTACCTAGTGATTCAACATGTTTTCAACTAATAATAATGGGTTGGAGATGTGTGATTTGTCAGAAATAGATGTATCGTTTCGTAATAGTAAGAAAAGTTTGCTTCAAAGATGCCTATACTCCTAATAGTTTTTGGGAGTTTGAGAAAAGTTTGATGTCTACTGATTTTCCACCTTTTATTTTCAGGTACTGTCCTATCGCATGATTCAACAAAGCAAGATCTCAACTTTGGTAACCAGTGAAGCAAATACATTTCTCACAGAATACAATGGGCTTGATTGGGAAAGATTGGAGACATATTAAACTTGTTTATTCCCTCTTGTTGGATGATGTTGGATAAAGCTTGATGTTTGTGATGCACTGCGGCTGGTGTGAGGTGTGTCAAACACCAAGCACATGTTGCTTTACAGAGATACTGCTGTAAGTAGCCAAAGCATCTTGGATCATGGATAGCAAAAAGAGAATTTATACAGTGTACTGACACCAGAGAGAAAGAGAAAGAGAGAAAGAGAGAGAGAAGGGGGATTGGGTAAATGAAGTACCTTCAGTAGCAGCAGCATGGTCTGAATGCTGAATAGAAAATGTGTGGCAGCTAAGGGCTGTGTGTGTGTGTGCGTGTGTGTGTGCGCGTGTGCGTGCGTGTGTGTGCGTGCAGTGGGCATGATGCATCTTAATGAAAATGATGTGTGTCGTACACTGACAGCACAGAGCAGCATTCTTTCCTGGAAACTGACAGAAGGGAGATGAATACTGCAGCCCACCCAAATCTCTCTCATCAGCATCATTTATTTTCATGAGTGCAAGAATGCCTTCACATGACACAAACACACACAGATACCCTTAAATCAGTGGTCTTCACTATTTTTTTCATAAGAGCCACACAAGGGACAAAGTCAATAGGAGAGCCATGTTTACAGCAAAGTTTTAATAGTTACATCCAGTCATAAATAGCATGTTTATCAATCTTAACTGTCATCCCTGAAAATACAATATGCAATGCAATAAAACAAAATAATGAAAGCTGGACTATACCTGCTGGGTAACTTCAGAGTAGATTCCGACTGATATAGTTTTTTGAGGCTGATACAGATATTAGGGAGTAAAAAAGTCTTATATCGATATATTGGCTGATATTCTTTGTGTAAATTAATAGAGCACAGTACACATATACTACAGTACTATATGTATATTATAGTACAGTATTGTATTCTATATGCAGAAGTGGTACTGTATAATATAGTACATACATTAACAGAATATACTGTATATAAATAAACACATTTTTGCAATGATCACTCAAATGTGGTGATCAAACACTTGACAAAGATATGTAATATAGGCAGGGTGTTTAACAATAAACTTTATTCTCCAAAATGAGTCTGACATCAGACTAAACGATAAACTTCACTTGGTCTAAATAACTTCTATATGCATTATTGGCAGTTTTAAAGGATGAGAATAACATTATAGTGGACTTATTGAGTCATTGTTTATTAACTTTTTACAGTAAGTTATGTACTGCACAAATTACACTTAGGAAGACGATGCTTGACTGACAACATACTGATCTAACGTGTAATGTACTGCAACGTTTTTATATCAGTCCCTACTTCTAACGCGAACCCACATTGTTCTGTGTGGACTTTTATAAAACGAAAGCGTCTGTTCTCCACCTCTTTCATTTTGTGAGGGTGTGAAAGTTACATGAGCTTATTTAATCAATTGCCCTGAAATATCTGAGAAAGCTCTTACATTTGCATTTATAAAAGTATAACCATAAATGGGTAAAGAGGCAGGACGTGGAAGCTGAGGGGGCTGGTTGTGGAAACCACACCCGCGTAGCTCGGCTCTAGTGACAGCAGTGACAGTTCACCTGTCACTCAAGGGGCCACGCCCTTAATTATGCAAAACTTTAAGGCTTAATGTAATTATACAGATGAGTTACAAAAAAATTCACACACACACACCCCACAGTTGTCATGAAGGGCAAACTTAGCTATACAGACCAAAAACACTTTTGTACCAGGCTGTAAACATATTTTTTTCTGCTCTTAAGTTTATTTATTAAGCATTTTAACATGGGGATCTATGGGAATTGACTCACTTTTGGAGCCAGCCTATAGCGGCCAGTCAACGTATTGGCTTCATCAGAGAGATCAGAAGGTTGCCCCTCGGTAAAAACACAAGCAGCTTTACTCTCACATACTGCAATACTAGTGCACGTCAGTTTAAACACATAATTTCTCCTGCTTGCGTTCTAACAACTCACAAGTAGACAATAGAGATGGTTTAAAGTGCCCTTATTGTGACTGCTTTTCCACAAGTTAAATAGGTGTATGAGTTCCATAAAGCATGTTTCAAAAGTTGTTTGCTTGAAATAGCAGAGTTTGTTACCCATCTCTAGGAGCCTCTGTTTCAGGGCATTTCAGATTTGCCGTTTTGAGCTAGTCATTACATATTTATAAGCTGCTGTTCCTTTGATCACGCCCCACTACTAACGTCATGAGCGCGTGCATAGTGATATCATGAGCAGTACAGACCATACTGTGTTATTATTTATATATTATTATTATTAACGGTTTATGTTGCCAACAGACAAATCATGCAGAAAAGTATCACTAATAAGTACACTACAGGAGAAGAAACTCATGACACACAATGATTCCAGAGTAAATTGTGATGTAGCAGTTTCAACAATACACTCGTTTGCCCTGGACAATGCTAACATATTCCCGTTATAAAACATTTTCAAACACATTATTTTCGCAAATTACAGAAATTAAGACCCGGCGGGAATGTATACTGCTTGTGGACCGCATACTAATTGCTAGAAGCTAGCGGGAGGTCCGGACCGTAAAGTTATAAGAGGCTCTGGGGTTAGCCTCGTCAGAAAAGCCGGGGCGGTAAGGCCCGGTCTCGGTTAGTTTGGCAAAACACTTTTAGATTGGCAAAGCACTATTACTTAGTTCTTGTAGAATTGTAAAATAAAGCCGTTAAATATTTTTTTTAACTTTCGAAACCACGCTGTAAATTATCTAGACTGCAAAAATATCTATATAGCCTACTGTTTACAAACAATTTTAACATCACTATACATTTAAAAGGTATAATTTACGGGATTAGCATCAATGTATGATCTCTGTTTTGAGATACAGATAGATGCTCTAGCATCATAAATGTAGTATGTTGTGACAGAAGATGACAACATGCAAAATATAACGCGACTTCTTACCTTTTGTGTTGATACAACGATCGCAAATCGAATCAAGTCTGTTTTAGATGTGTGAATGATCCATGAAAGTCCAATAAAATACATCCAATGACCATTTATGTCCACAAATGTGTATAATCCGTGAAATATAGATACATAGTCTGTTGTTTACATCAGATTTCGCATGAAGGTCTTATCCCCTACAATCTGATGACTATTTGCGTCGTAACACACTGTATATAAGATTACTCCGGGTTTTAATAACCACGCGTTAAAACTTTGTTTTTAAAAGTAGGCGGGAGTATAATCCATAATATCCAAATAGCGCTGTTATTTCCGTGAGAAATGATGACAGCACAGAGGGTATCAGCGAAGTGACTGCTCTCTGTGCTCTCTAGCTACCTGGTGGGTGGAGACCTGCGAGTGGGGTGGTGGGCGGGTTAAATTCAAACTGAATGTGACGAAACGGCTAGTTACGTCACTTCGGAACTGAGTTTGAACTCGTGTAATTTGAGACTCAAGGCAGAGGACATTCAGAAACCTGTATCTCACTCAAAACAGCATGGATGGATTTTTTTTCCAAGTTTATATGCGTGTGGGAGCATCAGAGACACAAACGAACACTCCAAAACCCAGAAAAAGTGAGTTTTTCATAATATGGGCACTTTAAAAACACCAAAGGGCTTTTCACACTGGAACAAGAGTTTGTTCAAAGTTCAGTTGTTCAGTGTAGGTTAACGTTTTCATTTGCATATTTGCAGTGTCAACAGTCATGATTGGATAAAAAGAGCTTCGTTTAACACTGCATGCTTTTGGCACCGCAATGCAGGGGTAAAACCTGCAAAAGCTTCAGAGCAGGGTTTCATAACACTGGGTTAATATCAGGGACAACCCCATTCCTAAATTACAAGTGTGAAAGGCTCCTTAACCCGGGGTAAAAGCGGGATTTAGAATGAAGATAACTATGCTGCTGCCTGGTGTCACTACAGCAAGTGACCTGGGTCGCCAGTAGCAAACAGTAGATATTTACATCATTTACAAGCATTTCTGTGTCCATATTTGCTGCATATCTGTGGCACATATGCCAATACAGATATATCTGCGACAGGCTTATATCGGCTAAATAAATCGGTCTACTACAGAGATGAATTTCTGAGTGAAATAAAAGGGGTGTTATTTAATCTAAAGAGAATCAACATAGTTGAAGAGGTTACACTTTACATTAATTTCAACAATTACTAATACTTCATTAATATCTTGTTAATGCACTGTGAACTAACATAGACAAACAATTAAAAGCTTTATTTCTATTAACTAACATTAACAAAAAATTAATAAACACTGTAACAAATGTATTGCTCGTGATTTGTGCATGTTAGTTAATACATTAACTAATGTTAACTAATGAAGCTTATTGTAAAGTGTTACCGTTGAATTTAAGCAAATGGTTTGGGGGTAGAATGAAAAAGATGGTTCGAGGCAGAACAAGTTATTGTAATGGATGAAAGATTATGAAGACATTTTTCTTTCCATAAAAATTTGAAACCAATAACGTGTATGAGAAAGCACACAGGGTCAAATTCTCCTGTTGGCTTAACAATGAATTTTAATATTGTTCAACTCTGCTGTTCATAAACAACTAAAATAGCTAACGTTACCGCAAAGAAAACTTGAGTCACTTGTTAGATGCACAACAAGTAGGGACTTGGCAAAGAAGCAATGTGTCGGAGCAAAAATTCTCCTCTCCCTGTCACATCACAGTAATTGCTGTGGACTTGTGGTATTTTAAGCCATCGGATTCTCATCGGCACGCCGCAATTAAACGTGATCTCACGGGCCCGGACATTAAAACAACTTTCCGCTGGGAATGTATTTGCAAGATTCATGCAGGGAGGCTGATGCTTATTAAACAAAACACAGTGGGTCAGTATACAGATTCTCTCCATTATTCTCTTCCTCTCTTTCTTCACTCTTGTTTTCCTCCACGTTCCCTCATTCTCTTCTAAGTTTCCTCCTGAAGGGAGTCAGGTTGTCATGGTGACAGAATTTATTTGCGTGCACATTCTATGTTGTTTTAGCACACAATTATAGGAATAATGTGATTTTGTAAAGTTATGTAATGCATCCCATAATTTTGTACACTCAACAAAAAATGCTGGGTTACTTTCAACCCATGTTGGGTCAAAAAGGGACAAGCCATTTGGTTAAATGGTACTAACTTTATATGACAATTTTTTTTCACTTTCACCATAAAAGTAGTTTGACTTACATTGGTGCTGTTGCCACCTAGTTAATAGAATTGTAACATTATAATTATGACACTAATATATTTAAACAACATTTAAATTTTACATTACTTAAAAGGCAATGGTACAAACTGTTTTATTGCTGGTTCTGAGAGCTACAAAATTACAATGTTAACTCCACAAGACAAAAAGACACATTTCCGATATTTGTGAAAATGTAATCTGTAATAATTTTGTAATGAAAAGACAAAATTAATTTAAAAGTGAATATTATTTAACAGATGTGTTTACTTGAGTAAGTAAAATTTGTTTATATAGTATACCTTTAACCGACAAGGAAGGGCCACAAAGTGCTGCTCAGTAAAATAAAACTCCACAACTGTATTACCATCAAAATCCCATAAAAATTCAATAACAGGCAAATCATATTGTTAGTTAAAAGCTTGTACAAAAAGATTAGTCTTTAAGTGTTTTTTATAAGATTCCACAGGCTAAAGGGAGCGAGTTCCCTTTGGGGCCACAACTTGAAAAGCACGGTCATCTCTTATCTTAAGACGTGTTCTAGGAACAGTTCAAATATCTTGGCCTGAAGACCTCAGAGACCGACAAGGAGTATGGATGTGTTATAAATCCTGCACATAAGAGGATGCTTGACCATACAAGGCTCTAAAAGTAATGACCAAAATTTTTAAATGTACTCTAAAATCAACAGGAAGCCAGTAAAGGGTTTTCAGCACAGGAGTAAAGTGCGACCTCCTGCTGGTCCTAGCAGCTTCATTTTGTACAACTTGCAGTTGATCTATAGAAGTTTTGTTCAAACTAGTGTAAGCACATTGCAATAGTCCAAACGTGAAGAAATAAAAGCACGAACAAGTGTCACAGGTCGGAGCGGACTACCCCTAACGTGAGTCTCGCTCCTCCCTCAATTTCCACCCCGAGGAGGTCCCAAAGCACCCCAATGACAAGACAGACAAGGAGATATAAAATGTAACCAGGTTTATTTATTTAATTAAAATAAAGTTTCTAAAAGGGCTGCCGTCGTCAAATGAGGGGTTGGGAGAATTTGGCGCAGATGCCCAGACTCGTCCTCCAGGACTCGAGGGGGCAGAAGAGGGGATGTCCTTGGCTAAGCCTTGTGTATGCAGGTAGGTGGTCCTAATTTGCTTTCGTCAGGCTTCACCAGGCAACAGCAGGTGTCTTCCTTACGACATCTGACCCTGGACTTACAAGAGGGAAGTGACAGTTGAATATGCAGAGGTTAGTTCATCCACAGAAAACACAGCTCACTGAAATTCTACCCAAGGCCTACGGTTCATCCACTGATCCTTCCGTGTTTGTGACACAACAGGAGACCAAGGGGGGATGCGGGTCGCTATCAGCACTCCAATATGGGGCCAACAGACATGCGGTGGGTGCACGGGCCTTGCACTTTGACAGTTGGTCAGTATACCGGGCCATTACCTTCGACAGCAGGTGGGTGTACAAGGCCTTCAGCTTGGGACAGCAGGTAAGTAGAAGGTGCTCTTAACTTTGGGCAGCGAATAGAGGTACGGGGCCATTGACTCAAAACAGCAGGTATGTATACGGGGCCTTTATCTTCGGGGAGCAGGTAGGTATATGGGGCCTCTAACTTGGGGCGGCAGGTAAGTATATACACGGGACCTTTAACTTTGAACAACAAGTGGGTGTACGGGGCCTTTAACTTTGACAGCAGGCAGATATATGGGGCCTTCAATGTGGGCAGCAGGTCGGTATACGGGACCTTTAACTTGGGACTGCAAGAGGGTGTAGGGGGCCTTTAACTTTGGAGCAACAGGTAAGTATGTATACGGAGCCTTTAACTTGGACAGCAGGAAGATATACGGGGCCTTTAACGTGGTCCGCAGGTTGGTGTACGGGACCTTTAACTTGGGACTGCAAAAGGGTGTAGAGGGCCTTTAGCTTGGGACAGCAGGTAAATATGTAGACGGGGCCTTTAACTTAGGGCAGCAGGCAGATATACAGGGCCTTTAACGTGGGCAGCAGGTCGGTGTACGGGACCTTTGCATACACTGGACTTTAGCTTTACAGGCAAGAGGCTTCACAGGTAAGTATTCAGGTAAGCTTTACTTCAACAGGCTGGTGGCACACTGGGCTTTAGTGGGCAAAGAGGATTTACAGGTGAGTATTCAGGTAAGCTTTACTTACAACGGCTGGTGGCACACTGGGCTTTAGTGGGCAAAGAGGATTTACAGGTGAGTATTCAGGTAAGCTTTACTTACAACGGCTGGTGGCACACTAGGCTTTAGCTTGGGCAGGCAAAGAAAATTTACAGGTGAGTATTCAGGTAAGCTTTACTTACAACGGCTGGTGGCACACTGGGCTTTAGCTGTTCAAAGCACAAACAGGTGGAGGAGATGAGGGTGGATATAATCCAATCGTAACATTCCACTTACAAGCAGACTTACGGAGGGCTCCCAGACACTTTCCAACAGTCAGTGAAGACAGTCCCACGTCGGTACGAGCCTTTGGCTCGGGACCTGTAGTCTGGTAGCATAGAACACACACACACTTCACTCACGTTTATAAAATCCACTATATATTCAGCATAACATACTACACCTCTTTACCCAGGCATAGGAGGATGAAACCGGTCCTTTGATCACACAAAGATAAGAAACGGCCTTCCGATGCCACCACTCGACTCCTCATACACAGGGCTCTTTCCTCAGCCTAGGAAATGATTACTGACGAACATTGAGGACAGCACAGCACAACAATTCTCCACGTGTACTCACTTCAATAAAAAGCACCCACCGCAATCTTCACACTTACAGTGAACTAGGGTCAGTATCACAGCTTCAGCCTGGGTTCGGAGACCTGGACAGGTAGGCGACAGGGGGCAGGAGAACAGCACTGAAGGCGTAGATGTCACAATCTTAAAACTCCTCCTCTTCCACTACTCCCACGCTTCACAATGACTGAAACAGACTGGGTGATGAATAAGCATTTAATGCTACAAACGAACTCAGACAGTGGTAGGACAGAGATAAGGAAAGCAATACATCACAGAAGGGGTTCTGATAGAACACACAGTGTCTCCCTTTGCACAGTACTTCACAACAGACGTTTTAATCCTCCAACTCCACTCCCTCTCTTTAGATTTACTCGTCACATCCATTCGACATCTTCCGTTCCTTCAATACACATAACAGGATCACAATGACACTGCAGCATATATGCTTTCTCACTTATCTCCAAATCGAGTCCAGCACAATATCTGTAGTTCTTCACCCTGCCAGTAATCCACATCAAAGTGTCTCCTTCTTCACACCAGCGCTGGCACCAAACTCCCAGCACACACCAAACAGCTTCACCCGGACAAACTTCCAAACGAAAAAAAAACTTCCCTTCTGAACGTATCATTGCCCTATTTATGGGCCTCCTCTTCTTGTGAAAGCCAATCGCTTCATTCATTCTGCTCACCTGTTAGATATTCACCTTGATTTGTTTGCCCCAAAGTCAGCCGGAACCGGCATGGTGTTTGTGAAAATCGGTCCGGGCGGAACTATTTCCACCAACTTTTGTTCCGCCTGCATTCGTCACTCTGTGACACAAGCATCTCCATAACTTTTTTTAAACCATAAATTTAATCTTAGCAATGTTCCTGAGATGGAAAGAACAGGTGCGAACCACAGACCTAACATGACTTTTAAAACTCACCCATCTGTCAACAATGACACCCAGATTTCTTATGTCACTGCAATCAGAGGATGATAGACCCTAAAGTGCCTGCCTAATAATGTTGTCTGGGGCAAAAATCTTCACTTCTGTTTTATCTGTATTAATTTGCAAAAAGTTCTCAGCCATCCATTTATTAATGGAGACTAAACTGTTCAGCAAAAAGGACAGTTTGTCTCGTCTATCTGGACTAAATGAAATATATAACCGATTTCATCTGCATAACAATGATAAGATACTGTTTTAAAACTACTTATAATCTTGCCAAGGAGAAGCATATACAGACTAAACAACAGGGGGCTAAGCACAGAACCTTGCGGCACACCACAGGACAAAGGAGCAGAATCTGACATAAAAGATCCTGGGGACACTGAAAAACTCCTGCAAGAGAGGTAGGAGGTAAACCAATCCAAAGCAGATCCAGAAATGTCCACTAGAGAGTTCAGTCTATCAATCAAAGTGCAGTGATCAACAGTGTCAAACGCTGCACTGAGATCTAACAACAAGACCAGCACAGAACATTCTCTTGCATCAGCAGCCATCAAGATATAATTTGAGACCCCAAGGAGGGCAGTTTCAGTTGAGTGGTTTTTACAAAAGCCAGACTGGTATTTGTCACAGATATTATGAGCCTCCAGCACATAATTTAACTGCATTGCCACAACCTTTTCTAGGATTTAAAAAATAAAAGACAATTTAGAAAAAGGCCTATAGTTGTTAAAAGATGCTGCATCAACATTACTCTTTTTCAAAAGAGGCTGAACAACAGCATGTTTAAAACACCTAGGGACCTGGCCCAGCCCGAGAGATAGATTTATAATTGAAACCAAACACGGGCCAATAAATGTAATGGATTTCCTGAGCAAAGATATAGGCAAAATATCGACAGGACTTTGGGAATGCTTCATTGTACCCACTAATCTAATGATGTCCTCCAGGGAAATGAGCAGGGCTCTGAACCGGTTCAAGAAACGAAAACGAAAACCGGAAACGAACGAAATTTTAACAGGAACAAAAACAAAAACGAAAACAAAATCAATTTTAATTGTTCTGAACAGAAACGTTTATTTAAAATTACCATTAACCGGTTAATAACGTTATTTTATCGTTTTCTTTAATATTGTACTTTATCAGTGACCAATCATGAATTGAACAGTACAACATGTGACTTTGACGCATCAAGCGTGAGTGACTTTGACACATAGCGTGAGTGAAATGCCCGCGCCGCAGTCATCGAGTCTCCGGCCCGATAGCATTTGTCTTAAATAACCACAAAGCTACCCATCAAATGTTCAGAGGTATGTTTAAGTTAAAACTTGCTTGGAAATATGAAGATGCAAACTGTAACTCAAAAAAGCCAGGGGACTTATACCACTGTCAATTACTTTTTAGATGGGTCGCCACCAAGAAATGCCTTTTCGTTATTATTTTTCTTACGACAAGCTGTCTTACTGTAACAAGTCTGTCTGCAATATTAAAGGATGTGGGGGAGAAGTACAGTAGCCGGGATTCACTGAAGTAACTTACAGAGGCACATTTAACGTAAACATCCAGCAGAGTATGCTGCGGTTTCAACCAGTAAAAGACCGGCATAAAACGGGTCGTTTTTTTCAGCTGTTTATACTTAAAATTAATGCAGGTATTTCTTTTGTGGTTTTAACAATTAATGAAATGTTGAAGTTTAGTTATATCATGTGTTATGTTATTATTTTTGTGTGAAAATACGTCTGTATGCATGCATTTGTTAAAGTATAGCCTGAATTAAAATAACGTTATTAACCGGTTAGTAAACCGTTTTCGGAACGTAAATGTTCAATGAGGAACGCAAAAACGGAAACGTTAAAATATCGATTCTGCTCGGAGTGAAACGATTGCTAATTTTTTTTCGTTTTTAAGCCCTGGAAATGAGGGAAAAGGTGTTCAGTATTGAGGGTCTTTGTTGAGTAACTTTAATATGGGTTGCTGATTGTGAAATGCCTGCCCTAACAGCTGTAACCTTGTCCACAAGGTGAGACAAAAAATGATTGCAGTCATCTTTAGAAAACACAGGGACAGAAGATATGGCAGGAGAAACAATGTTGTTAATAGTTTCAAAAAAAGTTTTAGGATTCCTTTTGCTGGCAGATATCAGTTTTGAAAACTAAGAAACTCTAGCATCCGTGATCATTTTGTATGCAAGTTGATATATCACATGCAGTGTTTCTGCTTATCCCATGTTAATCTTGAGTACATATAGAGTAGTATCCATGATACTGTATCTCCGAAGAGTTTTTAGTTTTATCTGATTCATTAAAAGACAGATCAGTTGTACTGCTATTTTCCGAAAAAAGCAGAGCTCCTGGAGGCGTACCGTGAGCGGAGCAAGTCTCGAGCAAACAACACACACAAAACATTATCCCACTATCTCTGGATAACTTATGATTCACTACATGTTTGTGTCGTTTTATTTGCACTTACGCTGCGATTTCCAACAAAACAGATATTTGATGCAGTTTTATTTACTGCGTGCGACTCATGACCCGATTTCAACCACTTCCAGAATTAAACAAACACACACAACTCCATTGCTACCCCGGATAAACAAACCATATCCATTGTTTCCATAATGTTGGAAAGCTGAACAAGCTTAAATTTCCCTAACAAACAACACCACACTTCTGCGGTGACGTTGATTTCGTGTCAGCTCTTTGTTGATGTATGTATGCGCTATTCTGGGTGAAGTGCCCATATAAGGACTTCCACTGTACTTCCTGCACTGCTTACGCAACAGATTCAGTAGTCAAAAAACTTTCCGAAACTTGTAAAGACTCCGATAAAGTGCTTTCAGCACAGAAATACTTATGTCCAAATGGTTGTTTGAAACTTGTCCCATGTTTAGCATTACGAATCCAATTAATAAGTCAGAACCTATGAAATACCAAACATTTGGGTTCTTATGTTAGTATTATGTGGTAGCTGTTTCCTAAAATAAATAAGGCCTTTGAGACAGTGACATGAGAATAACCTTATTTTCATGCCTAACACCCTTCAGCTACAGCGGACGTCACATCTTAAACATTGGGGAGGGACCAAAACATTCAGGGCTATATGTATGTATCTTATAAAAATTAAACATGGGGGGGGGGTAATTGGGTTTCTGATTTTCATATCCTCTCGACTATTGTGGTTTCTGCCCTGGTGACTACTGTATATTCACAACACCTGATCATGGCTGGGTAAAGAAGTTTTGTGCTGAAATACTGCAAATAAGGCCAACTGTTACTTAAAGGAATAGTCTACTCATTTTCAATATTAAAATATGTTATTACCTTATCTAAGAATTGTTGATACATCCCTCTATCATCTGTGTGCGTGCACGTAAGCGCTGGAGCGCGCTGCGACACTTCGATAGCATTTAGCTTAGCCCCATTCATTCAATGGTACCATTTAGAGATAAAGTTAGAAGTGACCAAACACATCAATGTTTTTCCTATTTAAGACGAGTAGTTATACGAGCAAGTTTGGTGGTACAAAATAAAACGTAGCGCTTTTCTAAGCGGATTTAAAAGAGGAACTATATTTTATGGCGTAATAGCACTTTTGGGAGTACTTCGACTCGGCGCAGTAACACCTTCCCTCTCCCATTATGAGAGTGAGAAGGGGAGCGGACTTTTCAGGCGAGTCGAAGTACTCCCAAAAGTGCTATTACGCCATAAAATATAGTTCCTCTTTTAAATCCGCTTAGAAAAGCGCTACGTTTTATTTTGTACCACCAAACTTGCTCGTATAACTACTCGTCTTAAATAGGAAAAACGTTGATGTGTTTGGTCACTTCTAACTTTATCTCTAAATGGTACCATTGAATGAATGGGGCTAAGCTAAATGCTATCGAAGCGTCGCAGCGCGCTCCACCAGCTCTTACGTGCACGCACACAGATGATAGAGGGATGTATCAACAATTCTTAGTTAAGGTAATAACATATTTTAATATTGAAAATGAGTAGACTATTCCTTTAACTGAAGATATTGCGAGTTCATTGTTTGGAGCTGAATACATTTCAAACAGAGGAAAGGTTATCAGAGACAGAAAGATTCATGCACACATGCAGGAGCAACATGAACTGACTGATCGATGTTCAGCGTTACTTCTGTGTCCTCGATTAAAGGTCATCAACAATAATATATCTCATTCCAGGCCAAGAATTTATTAATAATTAGGTGTAAAGCAAAGTATGAATGTCACTGTTGTCATACAATGCATCATTGTAATGCGGTTCGATTTGCATAACGTGAAACAAATCTGAACGTCTGCTGTAATAGAAAATGACTGGATGTGCTCTGTGAAATTGGAATATATTAAAAAGACGCTCATATATCTCATGTATTATTATCAAGTCTTGCCACAAACACAGGTCTTTCTCTACTCCTGTAATAATGTTTAACTGCTTGAGTCATATTAAAGCAGATCTGCATGCACGGTACGATTATGTTCAGTTTTGTCCCAGACAGCTGACGACTCAAAGTCAGATCCGGCCTGGAAACGTCTCCTGTCTGGGGTCCATTTTACATTTACATGCTGGCATTTATTTCTTACACAGGAGCACTGAAAAAAACTTTCAGAAACTTGTAGAAAAGAGGAGGCATGAACTTGGCCAAGAAATACTCAACTGCTTTTTTGACACTTTGCATTTGTTTAACATGATTACAACACTTTATCTGTGATATTAAGTCAAAATGCATGAAATACCATTAGCCCCCCCCCTACATTTTTTTTAAGTTGAAACAACAAATCTTTTTTTATATTAAGCTAGCTTATAAACGTGTGAGTGCTGTTACAGAGCAGCTGAATTTAACTCTGTGAGGACGCTCACCTGCTATATCCGCCCTCGTTGAGATGTGACACTGATGAATTTATTTATTATTCTCTTTCCTCGCTGCACTGGGTGCGTTCAGTTTACACACTTCTATCTTTTCTTATTATATCTGTGAAATGATCTTGGTTAAGTTCAGTTTGACGTGTTGTAATTAAAGCAATTTGGCCAACACTGTAATTGGACATTATTTGAAACATTCATTACTGCAGAACTCTGAATATGAAAATCTGTTCCCAATACAGCACTCAGGTTTAACAACATCAAGGTGATTACAAAACGGAAACACAATCTGGCTTAATAAGAATCTCTAAGAAACTAACAGAGACTTATTATGTTATCATAATGAACAGACTTTGTAAAACAGCTGACCCCGCTTTTAAAATGAATGTCAGTAATTTTAACTAATTGTGTGCTCAGAAAGAATGCTCAGGCTTCGATGCAATCAACTAAAAGCCATACTTAAAAATGCACATGGGCATTCGTTGAATGACCATAAATTAGTCAGTTTAGGTCAATTCGAATATTATTCATTCATGAACAGATGTATTTTAGTTTTACTGAAGTAATGTAACTTGTTCAAGTTGTACGTAATGAGAATGAAGTTCACCAATTTTCAGTGAAATTTTAGGTTTATGTCCTTAAACTCAATGAGCATTAATTAAGTGATCCGTTTTAGGCAAATTAAAATATGATACATTTATAAACAGATTTTAGTTTTATTAGATAAATTGTTCAGGCTGTACAGGTAATGAGAGTGAATAACTTGGATCAATAAATGAAATGTGAGTTGTGTGCCCACTGTGCGTGCCGTTACTGTAGCTGATGCAAGAGTTGAATCATCTCCAGGTTTCATTTATTTGGAGAAACAAGGTTGGTATCAGTGTTTTTCATCTATAAGTAGGCCTACACATGACATTAACTGTTTCTAAAAGCAAGACGAGATCCCTGGAAGTTGTTATACTCATTTTCTGCTATTTACTATCATGATCCTATCAGTCCTGTATGTCTTTTTACTTGTTTTTTGTGACAGGATCGTGGCAGCCCTTTTTATTGTCTTGTTTTGTGTGGAGAGTCACGTGGCCTGTGTTGTGTTGGTGTGCCTCGTGCTTTCCTGTATTAAGGCTTGACCCCGCCCCCCTTGTTTCCTTGTTAATTATTAGTTAAACCCCTTCACCTTGTGTCCTTGTTCCCTAGTTTAGTTCTCCCCTATTTAATAGGTGTGTTTAACTTCATGCAGCGCTGCGCAGACCGATTGGCGGCTGACTTGAAGCAGTGCATTCCGGTTAGTAATTTTGTCCGACTTGAGCTGGCGCTGCAGGCACGTGACTGTGTCATATGGTTTTTAAGTACCGCGAGAGTGATTCGAGATCAGCCGCCTTAGTTAGCCAGCGCATTTCCCGAAGAGGAGCTGCACGGGCTGTAATGACGACAACTGTTTCACGATTGGTCGGATTCACCACATGACAACAATCACGTGTATTTCGTGTTTAGTTCCACAAATGCTCACAAATCTGTATTTTTATAACAGTTAAAGTTCTTTTCATGTAGTCGCGATGTTATATTGTGTCATGTTCACCAAAATAAAATGGATAAAAACATATACCCACTACATTGGTATTTAAATAATATATGCTTATGTTGAACTTTATTCCTGTAAAAACAGATGCTGTAAGCCTCTTCAGTTCCACTTTTTATGTTGTTTACATCTTACAAATCATGTTTACTGCAATAAAGCAAGCAAACGCCACGTGATTAGCCATGTCTGACGTAAATGAAGCAAACTATGGGAACCACAGTGTGAACGACTTCACGTCTCCGTTTTCAGCTCCTCCCCGCCTGCACGCGGCTAATCTCGCTGATCAGTTACGTCCAGCCACAGCCGATGTCAAACACACCTAATGTCATTGTGTCTGCTGTCTTGTGGTGGATCATTGTGCATCTTTTGATGCTGTTATGTGTTTTGTAACGCATGGACTGCTAAAATGTTGTGTCATATGTCGTGTCATGTGATGTGATGTGTCATGTGTCGTGTCATGTCATATGTCGTGTCTCGTGTCGTGTGTCATGTCGTGTGTCGTGTCATGTGTCGTGTTGTGTCGTGGCATGTGTCGTGTCATGTCATGTGATTTGGATGATTGCCTTTGTTTGCCCTCTCGAAGGTACTTTCTATTATTAATAAAAATCTTTTTGGTTAAGAGCTATCAGCAATTGGGTTCCCCCTGTATTTTATAATTTTGTCACTTAAAACTCATCTTTGAGCATCATAATAGCATATGTAAAAGTTTTACCTCTGACAGTAATTTCTTCATGCTTTAAAACGTCTTGAATGTAACTCTACACCCTTGACTCAGTTAGTAGTGGATCTATGAATATGCAAATAGCCCCTGCCTATACTTAATTGCACAGCCAGGACCACAGATATAAATATGCAAATTAGCCCCGCCTCCACTCTTTTGCACCACCTCGGTCCATAGATATATAAATAAAAGTGAACAAACACTAAAGAGCTTAAATCAACTTAACCATTTAATCTAAACTGTCTTTCCATGGCTTGCCATGCACTTAACACAATGCAGGTGTTTTTAGTAATAAAATTAGAAAAATTGTCATTGGGAGAAACTTAAACAATGCTTTAACAGTGCCAACATCATATGCCAAACCTGAATAAACTGCATAAAATTAATGATAAAAAATAAATTTGTGATGTGCCATCAGTTGTGGGATAGAACAGTCTTGAAATAAAATCCCGTGTCCTCTTTGTCTGAGACCGAGACGAGACCGAGTAAAAATGCGATCGATTCCAAGACAAGACCAAGACCTTTAAAAAGTGGTCTTGAGACCGGTCTCGAGAACTACAACACTACGTACTACATCCACCATGTTGATACATCACATGACATACGTCGTCATCACGTCATGTCATACCAGTGCAAATACAGCCGCATCACCGCTTTCCACCATTTCCAAATGACGACTCCTCTCCCGGGGCATTATGGGATAGTGAAATGTCCGTCGTATGCACACTTCAAAATCTAACCGGAAGTAGTAGGTCATCTGGGTACTTTTCAGACAATCTACTCCCCTCGCCTACTGCTTTTGCCTACTATATAGTATGGAACTAGGCGGTTTCTGACGCAGCAAATATCTATGGCTCGATCTACTGATCCACTCATTCAACTGTGCTGATGTGATTGGTTACATGTTTGTGATGTTGGAAATAAGGCGATTTCGAACGTTTGGAAAACTCGAATTTACTCAGCAATGATGTTTAATAATGAATTTGCATATGGTTCGTTTGAAAGTGTCAACAGATGTAGCCTCATGTCTTATCTAATGCTTTAAAGGAACACGCCCACATTTTGAGAACCCAGCACATTCACCGCATCCCCCAGAGTCAGAAAAGTCCACACATACCCCCCCCATCTCCGTGCGTGCTGCAACTCCGCCTGACGCAGCCCCCGCTAGCTTAGCTTAGCACAAAGACTGGAAGTGGGTGGCTTTAGCTAGCATACTGCTCCCAATAAGTGACAAAATAACGCGATCATTTTCCTATTTATGTGTTGTGATTTGTATAGTCAAACCGTGTACAAATAACAAGGTGATATGAGACTTTTAACAGTATACATACTGAGAACTATATTCTCTGAAGACGAAGCACTGCCGCATGGGCGGAGTGATCTGCTCGCAGCACACGAGAAGCCCCTGGTGAGGAGCAGAGAGTTCGGTCAGAATTGTGCAAATCACTCCGCCCATGCGGCAGTGCTTCGTCTTCAGAGAATATAGTTCTCAGTATGTATACTGTTAAAAGATCGCTGTGTCTCATATCACCTTGTTATTTGTACACGGTTTGACTATACAAATCACAACACATAAATAGGAAAATGATCGCGTTATTTTGTCACTTATTGGGAGCAGTATGCTAGCTAAAGCCACCCACTTCCAGTCTTTGTGCTAAGCTAAGCTAGCGGGGGCTGCGTCAGACAGAGTTACAGCACGCACGGAGATGAGAGAGGTATGTATGGACTTATCTAACTCTGGGGGATACGGTGAATAAGCTAAATTCCCAAAATGTGGGCGTGTTCCTTTAAGTGTTGTGATGGTGCAGACACTGTGGGTAACTCTGGGTGGATAATGTCTTTTTTTGCGTAGGTGCTTCTAAAAATGACTTCTGGGAATATAACTAAATACTCCCACTTTGTGTCATATATCTAAGGATTAAGCCAAGAAACTTGAGAGGCAGATTCGTGCAGTATGAAATGATGAGTAGGAGAAGGCTTCTTGCATCCTGTCGTGAGAGGGTAAGATAAGGCCCGTCACAAGTATGGCGATGGTCTGAGCTTGATTTTCCATTCCTACTCTGACGTCCCCTCTTCTATTCATCCCCCCGTTCTGGTTCTGTAAACATGTGGACTCGTATCTCCCTGTCTGAGTGATGAGGTTTACACCTCTGTCACTGTACCTCCATTTTTTTTCTTTTTATCCTCTCAAAGCACAAAATGCTAAGTCACACCTGCTGACAGGGGTGCATTGAAAGTGACCCACAATGGCTGCCAGCTCGGTGACTGCATGACTGCGGCTGGCGTTCAGACATCAGTTGCAAGTGTAACGCTGGCTCTGATTCAGGGGTCCTGTTTTTAAAACCTTCAGAGACCGTCATCACAAAGTCTTTTCCTGACAGACTCACTGTACGACATACACTGAGACCAGGGACGGATTATGACTTTGAAGTCCCCTGGGCACTGACGTCTCAAAGGCCCCCAGCAATACATATTTTTGGACTACAGTATTGCATCTGTACTGTCATGTAGGATTTACCATTGCATTAAAAATCACATAAAATGCACACAATATTTACTTTCACACCGAAAATGTCACTTTTTATCGCGCCAGTTTTGAACATCTGAAAACATCTACTGACCTTTCCAAATCATATTACAGGAGAATATATTCTCATATTATTTCATTTCTGCATTTAGCAGATGAGCATTTAGAAGATGCATTACAAAACAAGCTGTATCACCAGTGTTGCCAGACGTACGATACATATCTTCTTGTACCATAATTTTGACCTCTGTATGATAAATAAATGATCCGAGACGGCACTTCGACGTCATCCGGCTGTCGGTTCTTTCAGCGCTGCATGAAGTCGTTCAAGCCTATAACCACAACTGCACGCGCGAATTTGAGACGTGAGGCTAAACGATTTAAAAGTTAAGAAAGCGCGTTCGGAAGAGAGTAGGAAAAGAGAATCTGACTTTTTCAGGTTTTTACTCGTTGGCGTGAGCTAAAAGACAGCACTGGATGCAACAGGGATGCTGATCTGGCGATCTTGTTGATGGATTAGTAAGTAAATCTCTCATTTGTAAACTTGTTTGCGGTCTATGTTGTAGGTTGTTGCGCTTGCTTGTAGTATGTTATGCGATTATCATGACAACAGTTGTCAATATCTCACATAATTATCAGGACATAAATAAGCGAAGAGGTTGTAAATAATGTAAACATGCACAATTTGCAAACTATTATGATAAGCAGCAATAATCATGTATAGTGACATTGTAACGACAAATGTTATGAAATAATGCAACATACACAATTAACTTTGTCATGGCATTTTGTAATGTTTACATTACAATAAAAGAACACAAATGAAAATATACAGTAGACATAGACTATAGAGACTGTTTACTTGTGATTTAGCTGCAATCATGTAAAAATGTTATAAGCCAGCAAACGCGGTACTTTATTATTATATGCACTCTACACTTGGAATAAACTTCTTATTATCCTATTACCATCATCTGTAGTTTAGTAGACTATGCAGTAGCCTAATATTTGTATGAAATTGTGAAACATTACCTGGTCATTATCTTCAGAAGTGTACTAGAGTGGGAAATTACGACAGTTGCAAATATTCTCCAGCGACTCTAGGGGTCGCTGTTTGACAAAAACGCAAAAAATGCATAGAGCGCCTTTAACATGATTTCTGCAGTTGCTGTTTTACGTCTAGCCACAACTCCATCTCTTCTCATGTTATATCTTCTCAGCCAATCATCGTTGAAAATGACTTTCACGATGCAACGTTCTAGCCACGGCTCTTAGGTCAGTAATTTCCCACTAATGTACACCTAGTTATTTATCTATAATGGGAAAATATGTAGGCTATAAAAAGTTGTTAGTTGTTGTCTAGATAAATAGCTCTGCATATTCTGCACATTTGACTTGTGTACAATAATTTTCTTCCAAATACCATAATCGTGAGTTTCTGGTATGATCCTCCTTAGACATTTCATCTGGCAACACTGAGTATCACCAAACGTAGCTAACACACGAAGTACCAGTTAGGTAATTTATTTGTAATTTATGGTCTTGCCAGCTGGCAACTGTTACGTCCCAGGGGATCCTTTTATTACCATTACAGTTACAATTAAATAAAAGTAAACTTTTAGTCGTTTTTTAGTCTCAACGTTGGAAATCTGTCCCTTAGAGAAGTCAAGATCACACCATGCAGGCTGCTTTTTATATGAAAAAATAAAAACACACGCCTCCCTCGCAGAACGCCATCTGACAGGACTGGAAGTTTCTCTGGATGTGTATCATTTTCACAAGTTTTTAGTTGTTAGAAGTTATGAAAACAGCATTTAAAAGTGACATAGGGTATAGTCTCACAGAATCTCGTCTGACAGCAATAACAGCACATTTTTAAGGTGCCAATTACTGACAGGAATAGTTAAAAAAACGCTGGTTTTTCCTTTGCTGATCTTTCATGATTTCCTTTGGGAAACCTCTTCCACAACGTCTTCGAAATCCAGTTAACAAGTTCAGATTATTTGGCCATTTAAGTATTCACAGTATTATTTCACAGTATTTAATGCAATTTTATAAAAAGTGCAGTGTGTAATTTTAAGAAGGGTCTCTTGATAGAAATGCAATACATAAGTATATTTTCAGTGGTGTATAAAGACCTTATATAATAAACTGTATTGTTTTATTACCTTTGAATGAGCCGTTTTTACATGGAAATCGCTGTCATGTTTCTACAGTAGCCCTTAACGGACAAACTGATCTTAAGCGCATTTTGTCCATACGAAGGCTGTGTCCAAAACCTTATACAGCTGACTTGTTGCCTCGCTGCCCTTATAAGGCAATGACTTTGTGGGCATTAAGGCAGCTCGGGGAAACCCACTCTGACAGCCATCATAGGTAGCGTAACAAAATTTTGTTTAAAGGTGCAGTGTGTACATTTTAGCGGCATCTAGTGGTGAGGTTGCAAATTACAACCAATGGCTCAGTCCACTTCTCACCCCTCACTTTTAAACGCATAGAGAAGCTACGGTAGCCGCAATCCGACTAACATGTCATCGTCGGAGACAACTTAGTAAAAAAAGCTTGTCCATTAAAGGAATAGTCTACTCATTTTCAATATTAAAATATGTTATTACCTTAACTAAGAATTGTTGATATATCCCTCTATCATCTGTGTGTGTGCACGTAAGCGCTGGAGCGCGCTGTGATGCTTCGATAGCATTTAGCTTAGCCCCACTCACTCAATGGTACCATCCAGAGACAAAGCCAGAAGTGACCAAACACATCAAAGTTCTTCCTATCCAAGACGAGTAGCCATACGAGCAAGTTTGGTGGTACAAAACAAAACGTAGCGCTTCTCTAAGCGGATTTAAAAGAGGAACTATATTTTATGGCGTAATAGCACTTTTGTGAGTACTTCCACTCGGCGCAGTAACACCCTCCCTCTCCCATTATGAGAGTGAGAAGGGGAGCAGACTTTTCAGGCGAGTCGAAGTACTCCCAAAAGTGCCACCACGCCACAAAACACAGTTCCTCTTCTAAATCCGCCCAGAAAAGCGCCACGCTTTACCTTCTACCACCAAACTTGCCCGCACAACCACTCGTCCCAAACAGGAAAAACGTTGATGTGTTTGGTCACTTCTAACTTTATCTCTGAATGGTACCATTGAATGAATGGGGCTAAGCTAAATGCTATCGAAGCGTCGCAGCGCGCTCCAGCGCTTACGTGCACGCACACAGATGATAGAGGGATGTATCAACAATTCTTAGTTAAGGTACTAACATATTTTAATATTGAAAATGAGTAGACTATTCCTTTAAAGGCTTCTGTAGAAACATGGCAGCACAAAATGGCGAGTTCCATGTAAGGGGACCCTTGGTGTATGTAGATAAAAACGTCTCATTATAAGATAATAAACACATAACGGTTCATTATGAAAGGTCTTTATACACCACTAATATAGGTATGTATATTATTTTGCATTTCTGTTAAGAGATTCTTATAAAAATTACACACTGCACCTTTAAAATGAAAACAGAGAGCGACTACTCTCATATTTGAAAACTACAAAACTAATTTCTCATTAAAAATGCAGTCAAAATGTGTAAAAAGTGAAAAAACAATTTTATTTACACTTAATTAATGCTAAAGTCACTTTCTTGGTCACCATTTTATTTTTTCCAACTCGACCAAGCTCGACCAATCACATTGCCCATGCACACCCACGCATAGAATTGTGTGGCAAGATGATGAAGGTATCTCAGGAGACAGGAAGTAAACCAAACATTGGATTTGGATGTGCCTTGATGCCTTCCTGCCTATTATAGAGTTTTCGGATGGAGCCATGATGTCTCAAACGACGACATGTTTGTCTTCTGGCGGCTACCATATGTGTTTTGAAATTTAGGGGTGAGCTGTTGGCTACAATTCACAATCTCACCAATAGATGCCGCAAAAATGTACAAACAACACCATTACACAAAACCAAAAATTATATGAAACATTTACAGTAGCCTAAATTTGCCAGGGCCAATGCCCTGGGTACGTGCACACCTGTGCGTTAATCCATCCCTTACTGAGACACACGCTATAAATTCACTGTGAGATGTTGCCGAGACTTTTCCACACTGTAAACAGTGACATTATAACACTCACTTTGTGACTTTTTATTAATATTTTGTGCATAATTTAAGCTGAAGCAGGAACGGTTGTATTTTACATATGCTAATGAAACATAAGCTTTGTTTGGAAATATCTGTTTTCTTTATGACAGGGTGTCAGACTGCCTCAAACCACTCTTTACCTTAAGGACTTGCCGTCTTCGGTTTGCTATAACTTATAATTGAAGAGCTCTTTTCCAAAACGCTATAAATCCATTTCAATCGTTTTCAGAAAAAGTAAATTTTTTACCCAGACCCACACATTTTGTGAATATTCAATTTATTCTGTTATAATTGTTTTTTTGCTCAATCTGAACATGTTGAATAATGATTATTAAATCAAACGACAATATTGTTGATTATAAATTCAAAGATAATTTTATTTTTTTTCAAAACGCTATAAATCCATAATTTTTTTTCCATAAATTGATGTTTTTTCTTTAAAAAAAAAAAAAAACAGAACATCCTACATATACTCAGGGACTCTACTATAAATTAATAAGTAAATTATTCAGATTGTGATATACATTGGAGCCAGTATGAAATAAACAGAATTACACATAACTAACTTGCTATTACTCCCTCCACCATTTCAGTTTTCTCCTTAGCAGGGCGTTAGGAACCTCTTTTGCTTAATATATTTCACATCTCTCTCTCTCTCTCTCTCTCTCTCTCTCTCTCTCTCTCTCCTATACACAGTTTGTATTAACCTCACACGCACACACAGCGAGCTCCCCTCGTTCTGTTCTCAATGACATACCCAAACAACGCGCTCATAATGTCCAATCTAAAAAGCACAACTTTACAGATGTCCCTGCATTGGTCACTAGCCACATTTTGTACTTTTGCACGACATTGATCAATGTATCAAACGCCAGTCTGTCTATCAGCAGGCTATCGAACTATTCAGTACTTTTCATGTTACATTAGCAGGCTTCTTCACAGGAATTAAACTTTATCGCGAACGTACAAAACGGTATTAAACGAGCCAGTTCTGAAACGAAAGTTGTACAGTACATACCAAACACTTTGATGAAGATCGACTTTCAAACGGGTACCTTCTCCGGATGATGTATTAACATGACATTAATCCTCATTTTGAGTAATGAATGAACATAAACAAACATCTGTTCAGAGCGCCGCCATTGGCTTGCGTCGAACGCTCATCGAGTTCTGATTGGTCGAGAGGATAAATCGCGTTTAGGCTAAAAATAGACTCGGCGCTTATCGCGTTTTGGAAAAGAACGGCATCTTGTACCTACATTTTAACAAGGAAATGTAGTGATTTGGCATGAAACGTTCATGGAGCAGTGAATAGGTTCAGTACACAGCCAAATGACACGACAAACGCATTTTTTTTAAAAATGGCGTTTATCGCGTTTTGGAAAAGAGCTCTTCAATTATGCGAAATGTTCACTGTATAAATGATGGACTGAATATTACAACATGATGTAATTATGCTTTTCTTTACACAGCCGGGTAAGTTTAGCTCGTAGTGTAAAAACATTTCATGCATCAGAAGTTTCAGACAGCTTTGAAATGATTCATGTGCAACATGATTTAAAGTGACATCAAACTCATATCAAACATAGTTTTCTTTTCAGAAAGGTCGCACAGAACACTTCTCATATTGCAGGGCATTATGATGCCGTGAGGTAGTTAGCATCATGGTACTATATTTTTGGATTAAAAGCCTGCTACAGACATAAGATAATGACAGATCACACCATGCGACGTGGATTTAATAA
Organism: Misgurnus anguillicaudatus; assembly: GCF_027580225.2. Taxonomy (NCBI): domain Eukaryota; kingdom Metazoa; phylum Chordata; class Actinopteri; order Cypriniformes; family Cobitidae; genus Misgurnus; species Misgurnus anguillicaudatus. The sequence continues at coordinate 7,192,860 of NC_073356.2, read as the reverse complement.
ACTTGGTTAGGGCATTGACATCGGCCCTCGTTAAATCTCCATCACTGTATGACAAACAGTGGCGGCCGGTGACTTCTTTTTTTGAGGGCGCTCGATGCAAAGTATGTAGCCCGTCACGTGTGTGGTTCCTTTTTTCAAAATATGTGTTCTGCGCTTTGGGAGATCATGTGTGCATCACATGTTTTGGCAAAATAAGTGCCTGCTGCAGATGCGTCTAAAGGGTTTATGATAAAAGAGACGTTCGCGTTTGCCAGATACTCACATAATCTCATGCGTAATCAGAGTTTACTGTTATGCTGTGTTTATACCAGCCGCGGTAGAGGCATCAAGTGCGAGTGATTTCAATGTTAAGTCAATGTGAAGACGCGTTGATGCGCATCTGGAGGTCCCGCGGCACGGGCTGAGGCGTTTGGCGCGGTAGACGCAATTCCGCCTCATTCGCGCATCTAATTTGTGCGAATGCCACGAATTGAGCATATGGTGTGGTACGCGTGAATGGTGCTTTTTGTGCATTTTGCGTTTGACGCGAATTTGCGGCTGATCCCCGAGTTGAAAAATTTTAACTTTGGCGGATTTTCGGGTCGCGTTAACCAATCAGGAGCCTGCTTGCTGCTGTGGCCCGGACTCTCTCATTTAGCATGAAGGCTTGATATTGTATGTGAGCAGTCACCCGGAGCTATTCGGCACAAGTTCTTATTTCTATAGAGACAGTAATAAAAAGGACCTCACTTGGAAGAGTGTCAGTGAGGACATTGGTAAGTTGTAATACACATTTCACTTTTGAGTCACGTGACGTTTATCGACCCGTGCCATTTATTTTCCCCCTATAATAAGGTGACCAAATACAAACCGGTAACTCTCTCGATAAATGCACAATCAACATCAGTCATCCTGCAAACAGACAACCACATAGCACTTGCCCCTCCCACAAGAAGCGGATTTTGCCTCTGACGCGCGTCAAATGCTTGCTTTTTCCGTGCGTCTTCTTCGCTCTAGACGCGTGAATGCATTCAAACTGTTCAAGCGGCAAACTAGGCATGGTAGACGCGATTTTGACGCCTGAAACGTGGTTGGTGTAAACGCAGCATTAGGGAAGTGTCTTGCGTGTATTTTGTGAACATGACCGTCTCTTTTATCATAAACATTTTTGACGCATATGCAGCAGGTACTTATTTTGACAAAACACGATCTCTTTATTTTGGAAAAGGGAACCACACAAATGATACTCCAAACACTTATTTTAAATTAGCGCCCCTCGGATGAGGAGTTACGAGCCACCACTGATGAAAAAGGACCACTATTTTGGAGCTACGATCATAGAAATCAAAGCGAATGTTTCACAATGGCATTTTTTATTTGGGACAGATGGAAATCGTACAGTGTGAACACGGCTTAAGACCTCTCAGATCCACATAAAGATGCTTTTCTTGTGCTTCTATGCGATATAGAAGAATGAGATAAACCCTTCAGTGGTTTTGGTGGTGTTATGGCTGGAGGGATATGATGGCATGCTGGTTTTTCTTTGCAAATATAATGCCAAAGGACACATCCCATACCCAGCAAATAAAATCTCATGTTTACTCAATGTTTGAAAGAATGGTTGCCATATAATGTGAGCAATTGTTATTCCATGCAACTTCTCTCCAGTCCTCCTCTTACGGCTGTAAATCGCCCGATGTGATTGTTAAGTCTTTTTGTTGTGAATAAGAAAGAGACTGGTCAATTTTAGATTGATTTTCTTCCCCCGAAGAAATGAACATTCTGCCATTATTTACTCATTATGTTTCACTTTTCTCCAGTCATGTGCTGGTATTTTTCACAGTGGAGCACGGATACAGACACATACAGCTCAAAATGTCTATACATACTCAACCATTGTACGAGACTAAGCGCGACATAATGATGATTCTCTCTTTATCACTCTTTATAACAACATGAGGATGAAGCGTTTTCCTCTGAAGCTCTGTAGTGTTGACAGTGTTCATCTCAGCTGTCTGATGGAGTTTAGATGTCGTGGCTGTAATGACAGTTTGTTCAAACAGTCCGTCAACTCCAGAAACAGTGCCCGCCCGTCAGAGATACGAGAGCTGACAGGGCTGCCGGAGAGACAAGGACATGCCCATTACAGCAGTCTACTTAACTTATTCCTGCTCTTTATTAAAGCTGAATCACCCAGACTATAATCACATTCACAGGCAGGCAGCATGATACCCATCTACATTACTACGTACATACAGGTTCCTGCAGTCATCTCGGTGGTGATCAAGTGCCCCCTTCTGGCCAAAGACTTTCAATTTCATTATTTTCTGGCTTAGTCCGTGTCTTATAGCACAAAGCCATCCTGCAAGTCTCATCTGAAGCCAATCATCTTCAGTCCCATTTGCAATCTATTTGACAGATGTGGACCGGACACCTGTGATCTATAAGCCAGTGTACTTAATGAAAATAAAACTTGGACTAAAACAGATGCAAAGACAACATCATCTTAATGATAAGGCTCTATAAAACTATGTGTCCAGTCAAATGCTACCAACATAGCATTATTATTATTTCTAGGGCCATTTTTGCCTTTATTTGATAGAGACGACAGGAGAGTACAGGGTGGAGAGAGGAGTATGGGATTGGCAAAGGACCTCGAGCCGGGATTCACACTTGATTTGCCAGAAGTGCGTCTGCACCAAATGTCGGAGAACTGTCCACTACACCATTATTATTATTATTATTATTATTTACATCCATCCCAACCTTCATCCATATCGTATCTGTAGTACAAGCTGTCAAGTGTGGATTTGCTAAACTGTGAACAAAGCTGCAATCCATAACTTTTTGGGGGGTAAAATTGGCGAAAATCTATTTATGAGCTATAGTGCTTGAATGTACAATGTTTAAAACTGTCTCCTCACCTTTACCCAATTCACAACCGAAAGCTATAATAATTTGATTAGCCAAGTTTGTTTTTGCAGGAAAAGCGGGTTTTCTGCCATTCATCTTTGCTTTATTTCGTCACATCCGTAAACAGAAAGAAAAGGTCCCGGCTAATGTCACGTGTGGATGATGAAGGGTTTTTGTAGTTTGTTTAACAGTTGTTTCGAGTTTAAACATGTCATCTAGATGGCAGTGATTCATCTGTAAAGTTTTAAGCGACGATCATCTGGGGAACACCATATAAACATGTCAATTTATTACGATTTAGGAGTATTAAATTATGCAATGGTTTATCCCATCTAGCAGAAACATTTTCTTCTTTAAAGGTGCAGTGTGTCATTTTTAGAAGGATCTCTTGACAGAAATGCAAAAAAATATACAAAACTATATTATCAGGGGTGTATAAAGACCTTTTTATAATGACCCATTATGTTTTTATTACCTTAGAATGAGAATTTTTTTATCTACATACACCGAGTGTCCCTTTTGTGGAAGTCGCCATTTTGTGCCGCCATGTTTCTACAGAAGCCCTTAATGGACAAACTTTTTTACTAAGTTGTTTCCGGCGATTACATGTTTTTTTTTTGGTGGCGGCTATTGTACATAATGTCTATCAAATAAAGGCAAAAATGGCCCTAAAAATAATAATAATGTTATCACAACAAAACAGTCTCATTCTTAAGAGCATTTGACTTGGACACATAGTTTTATAATTAATTCGCCATTTTGTGCCGCCATGTTTCTACAGAAGCCCTTAACGGACAATTTTTTTAATAAGTTGTTTCCGGCGATTACATGTTTTTTTTCGGTGGCGGCTATTGTAGCTTCTCTATGCATTTTAATAGTAAGGTGTGAGCAGGGGACTGAGCCGTTGGTTGCAATTCGCAACCTCACCACTAGATGACGCTAAAATTTACACACTGCACCTTTAATAAGTTACAAAAAGAAAGAATCATCTGTTATCAAGTTATAATTTAGTTTTTTCTCATCTTTCTTTTCGTTCTTTTTTATTTCATATTTAGTTTTTTGTTGTTGTTGTTTAGGTGGAGGCTTTAAATAAGCCCTTCGGGCTTTCTGCCTCTCCCTGCACAGTATATTGATTGTACTTTTGTTTTTATTGTATATATTTTATATGTGCAAATAAACTAAACCAAACTAAACCAATTATGTTTTTTACATCTGGGCACAAGAGTTAACATCAGCAGAGCTTTTTTTAACATCTGAAGGAATTAAATATTGATGCAGAGATGGCTTTTTTTCTCTGAACAGGTAAATCATCAGCATCATACTTTAACCCTTTTATTTAGTCAGAACAAACGTGGATATATTATATTGGATATATTACTGATATTGTCAGGATTTGGGGAACACAAAACACGAACCCAGATGCGGACATAAATAACAAAGGGATTTATTGTCAAAACAGGAAAACAAAACCCACGAGGGGGCAAAACAAGACGAGGGAAACACAACACTAAACTAATACTAAACTTGACAAAAACTAACAATAAACTCATCAACAGATTAAACAGATCAGAACTTTGAACATCAAAAAACTCACAGGAACCGACAGGGCATGAGACAAGACGAATGTGCACTGGACAACAAACACAAGGACTCTTAAATAGGGAGAAAGTAAATTACATACAGCTGGAAATAATTACAAGTAAGGGATCGGGGAAAAAGTGACGAGACCCGGGAAATGTGTGGTCGAAATAAACCAATACTACAACCACACATTTCCCACATAGAACATATGTACTGTCAGAACCCTGCCATGCTAAACTAGATCTAAATACCAACAGGATCCGGCAGGATTCTGACAGATATATTACTTGTTCAGATGATACTTTTTGGATATATGACTATTAGGATGTACTTCTAACTGTCATGTAGATGTATAATAACAGATCCGCTCTGATGCGGTGATCACAGTAAAGGTCTTCACTTAGATCCAAAAACATGAAGTCCGACCCGAGCGGTTCAGGTCTAAAAGTTTCACATGTGCCTCGGACACAGGGCCAGTATAATTTTAGCAGCCTCGGGTAATTTAATATGAATGTGTTTTTGACAAACGGACCCGAGAAGACCCAAACTCGTGTTCTCATGTGTGCGCATCAAGTCCTTTTCCAACCCCCTCTGTTGGCCAAGAGACATTGTGTGGCTGGCAGTAGGTTCATTTTCGTTGAGACAGACCTGTCAATCGATTTTAAATGCACACTGTAGCGGTTACCTTGGTGTCGTCATCAGATAACAAAGGAAAATCAATGAAGCAGTGGGGCGAATTGGATGCAAGGCCAACAGGGTTTCTTTCTGACTGGTGCGTGCAGGGCTGCAGACTGCACACACGCCGGTGACGTTTACATTCGGGTCCAAAAAAATTGTCACTGGTTCGGGTCGGACTCGGGTCTAATTTTGTTGGGTTTGTCTTTCTTTAAAAAAATAATGATTTATGCATGTCAGGTTCGAGTTAAAAGTTTTTCGGGTCTTTGGAGCCGAGAAGACCTCTAGATCACAGACATCAGATTCATCTGCGCAGAGTAGCGTGGCAAAGCACAACGCACATACAGAACATAAATGCACATAAAAGAAAAAATTACGAACTGCAGCTTTAAAAAGAACAATTTCCAGTTCAATCACCAATACAGCAATAACTACAAAGATCTTGCCAAAACTGTTTAACCATTTCAGTGGCTCTTAAAATATTTGATAGCTTATGCAGGAAAACAAACCCTGCTAAGAAAACCAATAGACACCATCACATAAATTCTATTGGTTTTATTGGGAATTTTATTGGTTCTAATGGTATATGACCCAAAACACATAAAGTGTATTGGTCTTTGTTGGTCTCTAATGAAATGTATTGGTTCTATGTATTGGTTCTACTGGAATATGGCCCAAAACACACTACAGTGTAGTGGTTTTAATGGTAAAAGCTAATGGTTCCTGTTGGTATTTTAACAGAAAGCATTAGAATTTTCTGTAATGGTTTTATTGTTTTTTTCAGCAGGGAAGAATTAAATGTGATAAAGTCTTTGTCACAAAAGAGTGTTTCCAGCGGTAGTCAGATGTGAAGTTTCAGGGCTGTGTATTTTATTGTTATGGTGCCATTCTCTCATTATCAAGTACTGGTGTGAGAAAACTGACTTATTAAAGGGATAGTTCACCCAAAAAACGAACATTCTGTCATCATGTACTCAAATTCAAGTTGTTAAATACTATTATAAATAAAGGCATATATTTGTAATCAACAGGAGCACCACTGACTTGTCAATGTCAATGGTGCTCCAAAACAGTTCGGTTATAAACATTGCTCGAAATATCTTTCCTTTGTGTTCAATAAAACAAAACAATTTATACAGATTTGCAACAATCAAAAATCTGCTAATTATAAAAACCTGTTTTCATGCATTTACATGCAAATCAATAAACCAGTTATGTAGAAAACTGCGTAACATGGTATTAAGAGATTTGTCAGGTTTCTCGCAGGGAGTGACGTATAGTACATAGTTCAAAAAGCTGACGGTAAATCTGTCTTAAGCTATATTGTTATATCTCTTCTCATCAGTGTTGGGGAAAGTTACTTGTAAAAGTAATGCATTACAATATTAAGTTACTCCCCAAAAAAGTAACTAATTGCATTACTTAGTTACTTTTATCATGAAAAGTAATGCTTTTGTTACTTTTAAGTTACTTTTGCGTTACTTTTTCTTGTTTGGCTGAGGCTTGATCTCGTTCAGGCATTCAGTTCTGCATTCAGAAATTGCATTTTCCATCGCAAAAATATCAAGCGCTGGCCTGCCATCTCTGTTTCGGAGTCAAAGGCGCGCACGCATATAGTGCGTAAATCTTTGTGACGTTCAGTTTAATTCAATACGTTGTGTTTTTTTATAAAATTAATTAAACTGAAAAGTAACTTGCATTACTTTTAATAAAAGTAACTCAAATATTCATGTGTACATTTATAAAGTAATGCGTTACTTTACTCGTTACTTCAGAAAAGTAATATTATTACGTAATGCACGTTACTTGTAATGCGTTACCCCCAACACTGCTTCTCATGTCTGCAGAACTTGTAAATGTAACATGAGCTTTAATTTTCAGAGTTTCTCTGCCAACTGCTTGAGTCGAGCGCAGACGTTTATGCGTTACTTTGCGCTTACATGAACAAAACTGCAATAAAGCCGGTTAAGGTGTTTACACGCAACGCAAAATCGTTGGATAATGAGCTACCTGTGCCGATCGGGTTTTGCTTACGCCGTTTACAGGTTTTCCCCAAAATAAGCATAATCAGCATAAGACTGTGCATGTAAACGCACTCATATCCATTTCCAAGATTGTTGGATGATATTACAATCAACACGGAGGGATCAAAAAGAGATCCGACATCAGTCTATGCACGAAATAAGATGAAAAAAAAACGTTCTCCAAAAAATGACACTTCTGTCATCATTTATTCACTGTCACGTAGTTATTTTCCAAACAATGAACGTAAATGAGTAAGAAAGCTGTTAAGCTTTATAAAATAACCAAAATGCATCTTAATATAACAACCTAAACAAACATCTTAACTGTTTAGTAGCTCTCACATCTGTGTATGGCCTGGAGAGATGTGACGTGACCTGTGCAGAAGAGCCAATGAGCTGCCTATACTGTACGTCAGTCTACCCCAAAGCTCTCACGTGGCTTCATTTGGTCACTCAGGTATATGATTTTGTGAGCATTCTTCAAAACATCTCATATGTCAGAATAAAGTCACACAGGTAAGACATGAAAGAGTGTGAATAAATGATGAAAGTCATTACTTTTTTGAATAAACCATTCTTTGAAATGTAATAAGTTAACTGATTTTACAGAATTCAACGTATTTATACACTGTGTATTTATAAACCTCAATAGAAATCATTTTTTTAGCAATTACTTTGACTTAAAACAGATTATTATCTTAAATAATATCAAGGCATTGTTAGTCACTAAACAGTTCGTCCAAACACCGTAACAGATATCACACATCAATCCTTCATGTACAGGTGTCGTGTACAAGGTGAAGGAAGCTCTGTTTATTTTCAGTGAAGGACATGCAGGACCCCTTCATCATATGTGCTAATATACAACTTAATTTCAGTGCCATTGACCCTGATCTCTACATCAGAAAGTACACAGACAGACAGTGTAAACTCTGACCGCGGGAGTGTCTCAAATAGCAGTGTACTGCCATCCACCGTCCAATACTGCACCAATCTGGCCACGGCTACTGTGTTACATTTTGGCACCGAACCAAATGAAAATAAAAAAGAAGTGCCCAAACTAAACATCCAAATGCAAACGCAAATACTGACTCTGTTCCTACAAAAGTCACAACTTGTTTCGTAAAAAAAATACTGAAGTTGCTTTACAAATACGCGACACGTCAGGCTTGGCTGTGCAGGAAGTAAGTAATGAAAAACAAGACAGCTGGTGCGGCAAACACACACTCTCCACCTGTGGCGGCACAATCCCCTTCCCTGTCTGACTCCGTTTGTCAGTCTCTGAGGGTGGTTTGTGTCTCATTTGGCTTCGCCGGCGTCCTGTGTCTCTTCCTTCACCACTACAACGGGCAGATTGTGAAAGTGACCGTTGGCCTCCAGCTGGATCTCCCCCGTCTCCTCTTCCACGTCGCCTCGCACCACCTCCTCCCCGCCGTGCACCACGGTTTCTCCGTCTCCTCCTGTGGCGCCTCCCTCCAGATGCAGTTCCATGACGCTGACGCCGTGGTCGTCGCCCGCCGGGTCGATCTCGATCAGTGTGGTGTCACTCTGGTTTTCGTCCTCTTGGACGACCCTGACAACGCCGTCCTGCATCACCACTGTGCCCGCTACCATCTGACCGTCCTGGGCAACACCTGCAGCGGTTTCCTTTTGCGTCAACTGCACCAGCTCCATCGGGCTCATTACCGCCCCCAGCTGTCCGTGGTCTTGCACGGCTGCCGTGCCTAGCAGCGTGAGCCCGGATGCGGGATGAAAGGTGAAGGCCTCCGTCGTTTTTCCGTCGGGAACCGCGGCGAGTCGCGTAAATAACTGCGAGCCTGGGGGAAGAGTGTGAAGGGTCAGTGTATTGGACGGTTGCGCGAGACCGGCCATGGCGAACGACTGGCCTAAGGACGAGAGGGTGATAGGGGAGAGAACGGTGAACTGTTGGGGCTGAATAGTGAGAGGCTGGGCTACAGAAGTGCTGAGGACCGTCGTGGAGGCGGGCCGCTGGAGGCGGGGCCGTTTGGGAGCGCGTTTAGCCGGAGGGGTGGAGGGGAAAACCAGACTGCTGAGGGCCTGAGACTGAGACAGCCAGCTGAGGGATTGTAGCCTCTTCTGTTCTTCTACCTGCTGCTCCAATGCTAAACATACAAATATAAGATGTGTCATTGTTACTAAGATATTACATCATATTATTATTATTTAGCTCTCGGAAGTTCTGTCAAGATGAAATCTTTCAGAATTTGTTTATCTGATAAGTTTAAAATATTTTCTTAGGGAGATAAAAAGGTCTTCGGGACAAATAGGCATGGGCCGGTATGAGATTTTGCCGGTGTGATAACCATAAGCAAAAATACTATGGTTGAAATTCCAAATGTCTGCAACAACAGTAAAATCTCTCTTCACTCACTGGTTAGGGTTCGGAGGACCTGCGTCTGTTCTGGGTCAGTCATCTGTCGCCGAACATTCACTATTTGTTTGATGGAGTCCAGCAGGTCAAAGACTTGAGCCAGGTTGCTCAGAACCGCAATCTCTGTAAGACAAAAGTTCATCAAGTGAGCACTACAGTGGTGGTCACTAGACAACAACAATCTCCATATCTTACTGTGGGTTTACACCAGATGCAAGTTCAACGATTTGCGCGAGTAGATGCAAAGACGTGATCAGACGCGTCCTCGCGTGGGGCGATGCGAATGACGCGATATAAACACGTGCCATTCGCCTCAAAAGCGTCTTCGACCAAGTTGACAATATTCAACTCGAGCGAAAAATTCGCATGACACGAAGTTAAATCCTGCGAGTAATCTAGTGCGAGCAACACGATTCGATTGCACGCTTCGCGTTTGGTGTAAACCCACAGTTAGTGTTACACATCATGAGCACCGTTACAATTTAAATTGACTTATGCAGTTTATACAGCACTGCACATGTTAATAATATGACACTATCTCATGGTTTCACAGACAAGGCTTAAAGCTAATCCTAGACTAAGACATATGTTTGAGCTGCCTCAATTAAACAATATCTTGCCATGACAGATAAAATTGTCATTGATTTGTCTTAAGATACACACCACTAACGTCTTTTACGTCTAAGGCATGTTTATTAAAGATGCTTAAACTAACTAAGGCCTAGTCCTGGCTTTAGCTAAACCTTGTCTGCGAAACCAGGCCTATGTTATATAATATATAATGTTATATAATATACACTCACCTAAAGGATTATTAGGAACACCTGTTCAATTTCTCATTAATGCAATGATGTAATGGTGTGGGGGATGTTTTCTTGGCACATTTTAGGCCCCTTAGTGCCAATTAGGCATGGTTTAAATGCCACGGCCTACCTGAGCATTGTTTCTAACCAATGTGCATCCCTTTATGACCACCATGTACCCATCCTCTGATGGCTACTTCCAGCAGGATAATGCACCGTGTCACAAAGCTCGAATTGGTTTCTTGAACATGACAATGAGTTCACTGTACTAAAATGGCCCCCACAGTTACCAGATCTCAACCCAATAGAGCATCTTTGGGATGTGGTGGAACGGGAGCTTAGTGCCCTGGATGTGCATCCCACAAATCTCCGTCAACTGCAAGATACTATCCTATCAATATGGGCCAACATTTCTAAAGAATGCTTTCAGCACTTTGTTGAATCAATGCCACATTAAGGCAGTTCTGAAGGCGAAAAGGGGTCAAACACAATATTAGTATGGTGTTCCTAATAATCCTTTAGGTGAGTGTATAATATCACTGACACTACGTTAATAATATTTAGACAGAACACGACTGTCCTGCCAAACTGAGCATGACTCCAACCATAATTGTTGTGCAATATATCATTGCATGCCTGAAACTTGCATATTTTTCTTGTTTTTTCCGCACATTTTGGGAAGCTCTATATGTGTATAAGAGCATAAATAACACACTTGGACAGACTGACCTGCATCTTGTAGTGAGCTCTGATCACTGCATAGCTGAACTCCTCTCAGTAGACCCAAGAGCTCTGAGCGGATGTTAGACACCACTTCCCCCATCAGTCCAACCTCAGCGATACCCCTCCAGAAACTCAACGTCTCTTCTAGAGGTCACATATACACACACGGGACAACATTCTTGAGTCTTCAGATCTTACAGCTGTCTGAATGTTCTCTTGTCTGTGTTTACCTGAGATGTCAGGCGAGTCTTTTTTCGGAGAGGTTTCTACAGAGGTCGTGCTCCACTCCACTGTGCCCATCATTTCTTCACCAGTCTTCTCTGCTGCGGCTGTCTGGCCTCCATTACCGACAGAGACATTTCCTTCATATAACACAAACACACAGGCCATAAGAACATGCAAAACATTTTCTCAAAGTTAAAAACATAGAGTAACAGTTAGAGGAGACAGATGGGTGATTCTTAAATGTGGAAAAAACTATAAAATTGGTTTGTATGATGTCATTTGATATCTTTTCCAAAATAGTACGTGAAGAGATGTTTGTAACTGTATGCTTCTTATTTTGAATTTACTTGATTTATCAAAATGTTTCATGACACCTCATAAGTCTAATTTCGCGAGAATCACTCGATGTTAAGTGTGCAGTCCTGACATCCAGAACTTTGGGAACATAAAGACTGCATGTGTGCATGTATGTATGATCTTGTATGATGTTTCTCTTGCCCCGAGCAGTGGTGTGTGTATGTGTGTGTGCATGAGCTTTTACCCTGAGCAGTGGTGGGTGTATTAAGCCCACTACCGTCCGGTGGGAAGCGTGTGTTGTTGATCAACAGGTCAAACTTGGTGCTGCGGCATGTGTTTGTGCACAGTGTGCTGTGCTGATAGAAATCCAGCTGACCTGAGTCCATCATCCTCCTACACAACGCACACAAAGTTTACATGACTAATCTTTAGCTGAAGAACATACTTATTCACAAAACACACAAATCGTTGCAAGTGCAAAGGTGGTTCTGCAGCCCAGTTGGTCGAGCACTGCGTTAACACTGCAAAACTTCAGTTCGGAGACAACAAAACATTGTGCACCATTTCACTGTAACCACTTAAATGGCCAAATATAATTAAGGTCTAGTTATGGATTTAGGGAAACTGACCCTTTATGTTACAAAAACTGATAATGTATATCTTTTCAAGACAATATAGCGCCATGCAAAATAAACTTGCATCTAATTAGGCCATGTTAATGCAGTAAGATCAAAAAGGACCACGTAACAGCAATGTATCGCACTACAGACCTACTTAAAATTTATTTTTATCCTTGCAAAGGATGCACCATATACATTTTTTTGGCAGATGCTTTTATCCAAAGCAACTGCATTTAACGTATAGATAGTACGTATACATGCTCAGTGTGTTGTCAAGTCAAGTTCAATTCTTGGTTGAAAATATGTAAAAAATCCAGATAATTTACTCAGCACCATGTCATCCAAAATGTTGATGTCTTTCTTTGTTCAGTCGAGAAGAAATTATGTTTTTTGAGGAAAACATTCCAGGATTTTTCTCATTTTAATGGACTTTAATGGACCCCAACACTTAACAGTTTTAATGCAGTTTCAAAGGACTCCAAAGATCTCAAACGAGGCACAAGGGTCCCATCCAGCGAAACGATTGTCACCCTTGACAAGAAAAACAAAAAACATGCACCCCTAAACCACAACTTCCCATCTCTCTCCAGTCCTGTGATGCACCAGCGCGACCCCACGCAATACTTCATCACGTCAAGAGGTCACGTATCGAAACTCCGCCCCAGTGTTTACAAGTGTGGAGAGAAAGAGGACCGTTCCGACGTCGTAGTATGTGAATGATACTAATTAATGTCTTTGTGTCAGTTTATTGTTTAAAATGGTCCGCAAATGTGCGTTTCATATATGTAACACGTGACCTTTCAACGGCATTACGCCATTACGTGAGGTTGCGCTAGCGCTTCACAGGATCAGAGATAGACGAGAAGTTGTGGTATAAAAGTGCATATTTTTTATTTTTCTTGCCAAAAATGACAATCATTTTGCTAGATAAAACCCTTATGCCTCGTTTGGGATCGTTCAGAGACCCCTAAAACTCAGTTGAAAAAACTGATAAGTGTTGAGTTAAGTGTTAAGTGTTAAAATAAGTCCATTAAAATGAGAAAAAAATCCTGGAATGTTTCCCTCAAAAAACATAATTTCTTATCGACCGAACAAAGAAAGACATCAACATCCTGCATGACATGGTGGTGAGCAAATTATCTGGACCCTTTAAAGAAAATTGACTAATCCTTTAAGCTGATGGGACTTGGTCTTGTATGTCCTCGTTTAGCGTTGTGTAGTATGTGTGCAGCTAAGAAAATACGATGACAGATAAGCAGAAACCTTGTTGCGTAGTGTGAGCAACACAGTGACATAGTGTGAGCCCGGCTTAACATGCATGTTTTAGGCCTGATGTGGAAATCTGAGTTAAACCACGCTAACCCCCCATTCAGACAGCCAGCGACCAGCAGTAGCAGAGGGACGCGATCTCATTCATTTCAATGGAAACCGGGCGACTTCTGGCGACACGAACGAAAGTGACCGTTGGCGACCGTATGGGCGTGTCCAGCGACGCGAGAAAGTTAAGAAAAGTTTAACTTTATGCAAATTTCGGGAGCGACTACCAATGAGAACGAAGCAGTGGAGTTCACGTCATCCTTCTCTCGTCAGTTACTGGCGTGGATGGTACTCATTTGTTTATGACAAGCAGATTTAGAAACGCCTCATTGAAAGAGACGAGCGACACACAGCGATAACATCGCTGGCTGTCTGAATGCGGCGTAACACAGGGAAAACATGCCAACTCCACAAATAAAGAGCACCTGACCTAGACAGGGCTCAAACCGGGGACCTTTGTGCCGCCCCAACTTGCTCTATATTATATATATTGCTCATCATGGGAATATCAATAAAAGACATACACAAACCTTACATGCTTAATACTGTACAACACAACAAACTATAATGCAGCTGACATGGCATGGACACTCAGCTCTGTTATAACACATGACACAAACCAAAAATGTGTTATACCTGAGCATAACCCCACCCATCCTGATGGCTCGCTTCCAGTCCTTCAAAGTGGCTTTACCAGACATGTGCACAAACTGCTTGGGACTTATCAACTGATCCTCAAACTGAAAATACAGCCAGAAACCCAGATTAAGCAAATCAGCATCTGTTTCATGTACAGTCTACATAGCCCTTTAACATGACAAGACTTACCTTAACACACTTGACGTTGATCCCAGGACAGACGAACTTCTTGAACAAAAGTATGGCTTTACTCTCCCCACATGTGATGGGAAAACCTAGCTCTAAATCTTCAGCTTCAGCGGATGCCACATCTGAAAACAACAGACCCACGCAAAACAACAGCTTCCTGTGTCAATAATGCATACGGTGAAAGACGGGGACAAGAACTCTGATAGATGAGCAGACAGACAGGTACGGCATGTTTAACACATTAATGTTGACATTTTCTGCAGTCAATATGAATGGCTCCTCCCTGTAAAAGAAGCTCACCTCTAGGTTGTTTCTAATCTAATATAGACTAATCTTTGCATACACAAAATGAAATAATAATTTCTTCCTATACACTTTATCAGCAATTAAAACACAGCTTATTTTACTTATTACTCTATGACTGAAATAACTGAAGCGAACCATGGCTTTAATTACAAAAAATAACCTTTACATTGCATTTTTAAACATCAATCTTAAACTGGTGGTCTTCCTCCTTTGCTTACGGTTTTACCGCAATCCGTATTGGCGTGAGTGCAACTGGCTTTTAAAGGGGATGAGAGATGAGACTCTCATTGGTTTATAAAACGTTACACCCAAAACACACCCAATACTTATTACAAAAATAGTAACAACCCTTGTAGACTGTGCACCAGGCACATAGACCATTTTCCCATCGTTAAAATAACAAAAGTGGATTCGGACACACCCTTTTAGACTGTGTGCTGTACACTTTACACCATGCACTAGATCAGGGGTTCTCAAAGTTTACATTCAAAGGTCCAAATCTGAATTCTCATCATTTTCATAGGTCCGGAAAAAAATTATGTAAATCATTTGTTTACATAACAAATCAACACAAATAGTTTGGGAAAAACATAATTGTATTTTGCATTTAAAGTAAAAAATTTTTTTAAACATAAACAAGAAATATGCCAAAAGTAACCAGGTGCAAAATACAGAGCAACCTAATTAGAGAAATGGCACAGTTTGTTCTCCATCAGACGCATAAACCGTGGCAAAAAAGTTGTGGTTGGTAGGCAGAGACACTGACCAAAATTAGGGGTGCACCTATAAATTGGCTGATGATTCTTGCTATGCTTCTTAATGAATTACGGTGAAATGACGCTACATCCAAAAGCCAGGGGGCGCTCTTGGGCAGAAACTTAATATGCGCTGCACACGAAGAACCAGACACACGGAGCTCCAGGAAATGTCTTAAGGATATATTTATATTGCTGTTCTTCAAACCTTTTAAGGTATTTTCATGATAATAAAGAATATGTGTAATGATTATGTTTGACGAGTGTTGCTTTTTCGAATGCACGTTTTAAACGAATCAAACCAACAGTGATTTCAGATTGATAAGGACTTACTGATCAAAAGCCGTAGTACATGAAGTAGCTGTGCATAATATCTGGGTGTGATGGCTACAGCATCACACAGGACATTTTTAAATAACTTGTTTTATTTTCGGACCAGGAATACTCTTAGATCTAAAAAAACCCCGAATGGTTTACAAGTTTAATATGGATTTGTAAAATAGCAAATGCACACATTTAATCAATTACATAGAAATTAATGCACTTGTAATATGAGGTGGACGCGGGTCCGGATCAAGTTGCCGTCGGGTCCGGATCCGGACCGGAGTCCGGACTTTGAGAACCCCTGCACTAGATCGTTAAAATAGGGCCCTAGATCTGTATACACCTGATCTATATACCTGGGACAACCACTGTACAGTTCAAACAATATAGTAACATAATAAACTAAGGCAAAGTTATGTTTATCAGATTGTACAGAGGAAAACTGACCCCTCAGTGTAACTTGGATTTTCTTTGCTTGCTTGCTTTTAAACTCTTTCCCCACCATTGACGAGATATTTTGTTGATTAAGAAAAACCAATTGCATAAAAAAAGGTGTTTCTGAAAAATTTTAATGTTAATCTGTAATACCGAAAATACTGTGATTATTATATTTTTGTGAAAAAAACTGAAGCCAAAACGTTATTTACTAAATTTAAACTCTGTGTATGTTTTGATAAGCGTTCTGAATCTGATCTCTAACAAAATTCCTTCACAAAAATGCAATTATACAGCTTTTTGCTAAAAAAATGTTTTTTAAAGAAAAATACCCATATTTAAGAGTTTATAAGCAGAAAAAATATAGATGGGATGAAATGGTTATTCCCCGTTTTGTTTGTTTATTTATTTGTTTGTTTATTGTTTGTTTGAAAGCAGAGGGTCTGTTCTTTCATTTGATATATGTGTTTATATATATGTTTATATATTTTTAGAAGAACATTTTTCTTAAAAACATTTTGTGAAACTTTTGTAAAAATCACAAAAAGTGCTGGCGGGCAACTTTTCAAAAATGGCTGGCGGGGAATGAGTTAATTAATGAACTAAAGCAAGACAAATTAACATTGCAAAGAGCTCTGGGTCAGGGGTGTGTTCAAATCTTTTTATTTAAATAAGACTGAGGACACACTTACCTGGTGTATCCACTGCCACAATCCCAGCATCTGTCTCGCTGCTTTCTTCTCCAAGCCTAAAATATAAAACATAATCATTAACAGTTTGGTGTTTATATATTCATAACGTTAATACATCTGTTACTACATTTTCATAAAAAAATCCTGATTATTTACTTACCCCAATGTCATTCAAGGTGTTTATGTCTTTCTTTGTTTAGTCAAAAAAAAAAAAACATTCCACTGCGCGCGACCTTACGAATTATGTAATCACGTCAAAAGGTCTTGCGTTACATGAAACGCACACTTTATAACAATACATAAGTTTCGCATACGTCATGCATGACCTTTCGATGTGATTATGTAATATGTAAGGTCGTGCTGGCACGTCCCACAGCTAGTGCAAGACGAGAAGTTGTTTAAAAGTACTTTTTGGGGTGAAAATGACGATAGTTTGGCTAGATAAAATCCTTATGTCTCGGTTGGGATCATTTAGAGCCCTTTGAAACTACACTGAAACTGTAAACTGTTGAGGTCCACTAAAGTCCACTACATGGAGAAAAATTCTGGAATGTTTTCCTCAAAAAACTTAATTTCTTTTTGACTGAAGAAAGAAAGACATACTCATCTTGGATGACATGAGTAAATTATCAGATTTATTTATGAAATTGGAATATTCCTTTAAGCAATATGATGGTACAGTATTATCATATGCTTGTCTTCAACATGTCATTGTTGGGATGTTTTGATGTGATGTCAGAGTTTCAAACCTACCCAGCTGTGATGGGCTGCAGCTGCAAAATGACTTGAGTTTTGCTTTGGTCATCAGGCTCAACATCCTCTTCCTCAGAAGTCTTCATCACCACCATGTCCTCCACGGACACAGTGACCTCTGTCTCTGCCATAACCCGCACTCTCCTTCAGCTCTGACAAGTATATAGAGCATATAATAATATGAGAGCATAACCTGCAGCGGCATTCAAACAATAATAACGGTTCAATGCTGATCTGTCAGAAAGCTAAAGATGTTGGTGTTAAAGCTCATTTTATTTTATATAAAATCTTAGCAATTTAATAAAATCCCCCACATACCTTCCTTGCAATAAAGATGTTCAGAATTGTATACATTATACACGTTTCTTCATATTTTAATATTATGATTAACCCTTGCATGAGTGTTTCCCAAATAATTATTACATATTTGTGTCTTTAGTGACCTGGGATATGCTATACAACCATCCATTCATGCATTTTCAGGGGTCATCAGGGGAGGGTTAAAGTCTATCCCAGATTCTTGGGTTACAGGCAGGGTTCCTTTAGGAAGAGAGTTGCGTCAGATCCTTACACTCCAATGGAAGAGTTTTTTGACAGTAATGGTGGATCATGGAGCCTCTCAAGAATTCCCGGAAATTACTGTCAGCCCCATAGAGCTGCAGCAGAAAGACTGAATGTGATGAACTTGATGAAAGTTTTAAGACTTTTAAATAATAAGATTGCATATTAGCACTACATGTGAATCAAATCACTTGCATTTGTAGTGGATTATTTCTCATTAAATAAGTGCATTTAGGGAATATTAGTAGAAAACGGGTCAGGCTAGGACAGGCTGAGGGCAGCGTTACCAAAACATAACAAACCACCAACAGGTCATTATTGCAGATTCATCTATTTTTGTGTAATTAGAGATACAGGCTATTAAACGTATATAGAGACACAGGCTATTAAAGGTACATAGTGCATATTTATGCATAAAATATATGGGTGGAGTGTTTTTGGCACTGTGATTCTACTGGTTAATTAAATTAAATGCAATAAATTAATTTATGAATAACTTGTATTAATAAAATGCATATATTAATACATTCAGGGATAAATAATATATGAAAGTAATGAAGATGGCATCTCCCATCGGATGTGCATATTAACAACATAAAGAAAACGGCACTGATTATTATTATAATTTATAATAAATTAAACAAAGAAGTGCCTTATGAGTCTCTTTTTTATCTTGTTCTTTGTATATTTATAAATCAAACAGGCATGAGGTATATACACAGCACACAGTCAATTGTACATTATAAACATGCATAAACATTATAAGCTTACATGCTACACAGTGTGATGCATTTTAAAGCTTTAAAGTTGTTGGAGGCAGTGTAAAAAATGTTAACAAGGCGCATACCAGCAGGTGACCACTATATACTAATCTTCCCTTATTAGTGGATTTTATTTGTCAATAACATAGTTCTGCTGATAGAACTACATAAAAATACTATTTACACATATTAATGTGAGATATAAATATTGTAAATCAATGCATTTCTTCAATATTAATTAAGAAAAAGCACAGATCTTTGCCTCCAACTCAATTTATTTCAATGGCTCACTATGAGCTTCCAGGAAATTAAGTCTCCATGAATCACAGGACGGACGAGCGATTAGGACTTCCGTTGTCTGAACTCTCTTACTAAAGGGTTCTGCCCACTGCGCAATGTGACGTTGGAGTGACGTCTTTTTTATGTCATTTTTGGACGTCCAAATTCGGTCCATCGAAGGGGTTGTTTTGTAACGCCAGGTGACGTCTTTTTTTTAACGTCTTCTGCACATCTAATATTCACGTCTGTGGGACCTCCGTGTAAAAGGGTGTAAAGTGAAAGAGACATGATTGTTTCTGCATTTCACCCATCTACTGCATGTCATGAACACACACAGACACAAATACTGGGCACTATTACTGCAACACCAAAACACTTCGGTCACTTCCTGCCAACTGTGGAAATCAAACCAGCAACCTCTGGTTTAGAAACAAGTCTCTTTAACCACTAGACCACCAATATCTTAAATTGATGACTGTGACGACAGTCTTAAGTGACCCTATACACTTTTTACAATAAATTTGTAAATTTGTGTTTTTTTTCATGTTAAATTGTTAGTATGGTCATGTACTTTTTAATATAACGAACTAATTACAGATTTTTAAATTGTAAATTTAGATGAATTTGTATGTAATTTAAGAAAACAGAAAAAGTGCTGTATAAATAATATAAGCTATTTATATGTATTAATCACGTTGATACCACCATTTTGATATTTGTAAATAAACACATTGCCCTAATTATGTAATATATACATATAGGCCAGTCATAGACGTCCAATTGACGTCCAAAAAAATTACCCAGATCAAAGGTCAAATGTTGACCGTAAATATGACGTCCAAGTAGGGTCATGGTTGGACATCCAAATAGTGGACCTAGTTTGGACGTCGAATAAATGTCTAGAATTGGTCATGGACCGACAAACCCAATATAGACATGATCTGCACGTCTATCTGGCGCCCAGTGTTTAGTGAGTAGACACATTCACATACACTCACACCTAATGGCAATTTAGTGACTCCAATTGACTTCATCTGCATGTTTTTAGACTATGGGGAGGGGTGCCCGGTAGTCAGCATAACAAAAGAAAAAATATATCATTTGGTTTAATGAACATTAGTTTATTATTTTTAACATACATTATTGCATACATTGAGTAGTGGCCCCATAGACTTTTTTTCCCTGAAATTAATTATAAAACAGATATTATTTTACACTTTTATATATATTTTTTTCTTGATAATTTGTTGACAAGACAGCTTGAGAAATACTATGATTTTTAAAAATGATTAATGAAAGGGGGAGGTTAGTGAATGATGCGCTGGGTCACTAAAGACCTTCATGGTCAAAAATATTACTACTTTTTTACTTATATTTTATTATTGTATTCTCGTAAAAGGCCTATAATGAAATGACAATTCTTAAAATATTATGACTTTATTCATTCAATATTTGAAGAGTTTCGTTGCAAAACGTTTTTTTTTTTCTGAAATCTCGTTTGGTTGTGCATTCCAATTAATATCAATTCAACTGCAGTTGGTTTGTTTTGATTTAAATCTTCATAACTTAAAAAATACAGCTAAGTAGCACCATAAAACAATAACATGATAACATAATAATAAACATGTTTTGACAAAAATGTTAAAAACTGAGTTATCTCGTTTTGTTGTGGACAAAATGACTACAAGTAAAAAATTCTTGGTTTTAGTAGGAAACAAACATTACTTGAGTATTTTATAAATATGTAAAAAAAATGTATATAAAACACTTTTCCAATGACCCTTAACTATAACAGACACTGGTGAAGAACATCCTTGCTTATTTTTCTTATTGGGGGGGCGGGGGTATTGTTACAGAATTTCTGACTGTTTATATAATTTCTGATTATGAAATTATGTAGCTATATCAGAAAAGCCCAAAACACATACTATAAAAAACATCTCAAAGAGCATTAACCGCTAGTTCAAAAAAATGCAGGCACTAATACAAGTTTTAAATACACTAACAAAGAAACTAACTAGTAATTCGAACTATCACGCACCGTAGTAACAAATTAAGCGATATTACCACCTAATACCATTACTGTACTACTACACCGCTAACGTTACCTCTTTCACAAATTTTACCATGGTAACCACGGTTTCCAGAGAAATAGAATCGCTACTTGTCATCAGCCAAAAAAATTCTTACACCGTTTTAAAGATTGGCCAATAATAAATGTGCTAACTCTGTAACTATGGTTACCATGGCAATTTTTAAACAACACCGCATCTTTCAGGTGGCTAACTCGGTTAGCACATTAGCATCTACATTTTTCCTCAGCGCTGCTCTGTTTACGCGCTAGCGTGCTATGCTAGCTAACGCGAACTCCGCCGTTCGCTTTTGAGTTCACGGGTGAATATTTTTAACAAAATTAACGTGACGTTCACAAGCGCCTCGAGCGCGAATCGTTCACTGAGCGTATCGCGGGTCAGACGCACTGTATATAAATGACGCGCTGGCGTCGTGCCGCGGTGCTCTGCTCTCATGACGTCTGCCCGTGCGGCGGGACGCACACACACAAACGAGCAGACGCTCCGCCGCCGTGCGCGGGGGGCTGCCGTTGACGCCCGTGCCGCTAAAACTGCGAGTCGACGTCCCGGTGAAGCTCTCCGCGGCTCGGTTACGTTTAGTGTACGTCTGAGAAAGTAAAATGGGCTGGATCGGCCTTACCGTTTAGATCGCCGTCGGTGTCATCCGTACATAGTGAGAGACTTTAGTGAACATGCGCAGTTTGTTGAGTGAGACTTCCTGCTCGAGCGCGTCCCTGTTCCATCCACAGCAATGAGAGACACTGACAAAATACATGATTCAAAAACAGATTTATTGTGGTCCTGTAAAAACTTGCGAGAATCGGGGAAAATGAGGTTTTCCAACTTTATAAAGTCATGACAACTACTAAAACTAGTATTTAAGGGTAATGGTGAGTAAAAGTCTATAGCTACTCTATATCTTCTAATATTTTATAAGCATGTATTTCCTTACTGACAAAATCAGTGTTTTATAAATTGATATGTTATCAATAAAAATTCATGTTTTCTCCTATTTTCGGATGATAGAAAAAGTTAAGGATTTTTTACACTATGTTATGCACAGTAACTAAAATTAGTACTGCACTTCGCAATGAAGCATTCACTTAATTCTTTCCCAACTGAACAACTCTTTCATTGACTATACACATTGGGGCGCCAAGATCAACGATCATTAGCTGCCCCTGTTCATAAAAATTGTGCATCCGAAATCTCTTGATAGCGATTCCGCAGCGGTGTCAGTTAATCCCTGTCACCACTGTGCCAAACATGGCAGATACCCTTTTTAACTAGAACCGCTCGCAACCCCGAGACTCGTTCACAGAGTCTGCGTATCCCAGTGACGGTGACACAACACTGCTTGGACTTTAGTCAAATACAGTGATCAACACATTTCACAGTCGGACAGCATGTCAATTATAACGGATTATAATAATAACAATGTCGCTGTTTATTAATATGATTAAAGTAAATATGAAATGTTTTTGTCTAGCGACGTTGTGAAGTGAAGGATCATGGGATGTGGGCGGTAACATTAATGATGGACATGCGCCTGGGCCAGTAGGATTTTACCCATAAGACACGTTTTAGTAATGACGTATTTTTGTAGGCCGGAAGTTTGCGCGACGCTGGTTTCTTTCTTTGGCAAAAAGACCATTATCACACTTTAATATTGGGGAAAACACTTGTCAATTTTGCGAAAAGGAACTTGAAACGACTGAACCTTTTTTTTTGTTTATTGTAACTACACAAAGCAATTTTGGTCTCATTTGTATAGCAAAATGTCGAGTATTATTGCAGGTATGAATCCCCTACAAACAAATTAAGTTTGGTGTACTAAAAACTTATCCACAACACTACCTTATTAATAACCTTTGTGATTTTGCTAAATTTTTCATTCACAAGTGTAGAATTCTTAAAACTCCTTTCCTCACTTTAGCAGAGAACTTGAAATGCTTGCAAACTCTCTTCATACCCTTTCAAATGAAAAATCTAACGTTATTGCCAAGTTTTTCAAAGATCTTTGTACCCAATAATTATTTGTAACCCCTTGTATTATCAACATTTATTAAAAAGTATTATTATTATTATTATGTATTTTTCCCATTACTTATTTATTTTTCCTTATTTAATTAATTCTTTTCCATTATTTATATTTATTTAATTCCTTTCACTTCTTTGTATTTTCATATTTAAACTGTATCTGTTTATGGTGAAATGTGTCTGCCTTTGAAAATTGTATTTTTTTTTCTATTGCAGGCCTGTTTTTTATGTACATTTGTCATTCCAATAAAAAAGACCATTCATTTAACACAACTTTTATGAATTTTGAAGCCTAAACGATTTTACTAGAAATAAAAAACTAACCTACAAGCCAACTACACCACAGTCACTCGACTTCAACGTTATCACGACAAAGTTCTGACATCTCTGTCAAACTTTATAAAAAACATTTTAAGTATTTCTACATTTACTCTTATTATCCAGTCCAATGCAAAGCATGCTGGGAACTGGAAATCCTTTGCCGAATTTGAGCAATTAATAATTTACTCGAATTGAGCCTAAATAGATCGAATTAGATTATTGAACATATGAGGAAGCTTATCAAACATCTAACTCGTGGGTCCTTACGAAAATTAACCATGTTTTTTATTGATAAAACTGTAGTATTGTGTGTTTTACTACACTAACCATGGTTGTCAAAACCATTGTTATTTTGTGGTTACCATGGTTTTACTACAGTAGCCTAACCTTGTTTTTTAACTGTAGTAAAACTATTTTTACAAGGGAAGTCCCTTGGTGGTCTGGGGCATCCTTAAAATAATTAGCTATAAATTATACAACTGTGCTGTATTAAAAAAGCATATTTACATGGGGACTATATACAACAATCTCTGGCACCTAAATGTTTGCGAACCCCTGATCTAACACACAGAGTTTAATATTATCCAGGCAAGGAAGGAACCTTAAAATCCTGAACTCAGTTGCTGTACGGAAAAATTTAATTATTGAACAAATTTCATTTACATTTACGAATATGACAATCACTTTTATCCAAAGCGACTTACGCAATAAAATGTATTATTTTTTTGTCAGTGTTTATTTGATTCGAACCCATGACCTATAGTGCAATGCTCTTCCACTGAGCTATGAGTACAGGAGCTCAATTTCATAAGTTACTACAACTGAAATATTAACACAGATATTCAAGTTTACATTACACACAATATGAAGTTGATTTAATTATCCACTGTTTGCAACCTAAAATGTTTAATTAAATCTCGCAAAGTGCGAACAGGCCTCTTTATTATTTCATTTATTTAATTGAATTAATAAAGTGTAAACAGCATTTTAAGTTTGACTTATATCATGTTATTTAATACAAAACACATTAGATTATGAGAACAACACAGAATTTTTTATTTTATGTACATGTTATTTCATTTAAAACATAATGGGTGTTTTGTATGACACATACCAAATCACAATGCAAATATATTGACAATTTACAGTGCCCAGAAGCATGATGTGCATTATTAATATTGGCGTGAGCATTTATTTACAGTTTGTTTGACATAATTTGTGTGATAATTGTGATTTTTCTTTGCCAATCTAGATCTATGAAGCACAACATTTGAAACTTTTATTTGTGTAAAAGTGTTAACAGTGAGTTCCTAATGAAAACCATGATGTTTTGTTGAATTTTTTATTTTTTTTAATAAATACACAATATATTTATTTCATTTACACTAGCTATTTAACATCTTTGCAGTGTTTATCCCTGCATGTATAACCATTTTTCTTTTTTAAATGGGTCATTTCAGCCATTTTCTGATGGCCACTATAGAAGGTCAATCGTATTTGTAAAATGTATTTGGCACGACCATCTCAAAATAAGATTTTATGAAAAATGTATTTAACGGATGAGATATCTGAAGAGTTTCTGGCATTTGTTGAATTGCAAATTTTGCATTTCACTATTAAAACAAAACCCCCTATGGTTATGGTTGTTCATCTGTACACTAAATGATTAAAACCTGATTGTCCTACTGCAAAGTGATCTGTTACACGACTCTTTCACATTTTCTGCGCTGATTGTAAATCAGATGTGTTTTCCAGAGCTAAAGTTATTGCATTTTATCGAACATATGAGCTGAGAGAAGTTTGAAGAGTCATGGCAGATTTCAAAAATCCTTAAAAGTCCAAACCACATTTCTATGACCATTACAATCATAAGATGTCACTTTTTTGCATTGTGACATCATTGTTGACATCCACTGGAAAATAGAAAATGTCCGAATTTTAAAGCATGCCCCAATTTTGCCTTAATGAAAGTATGCACTTAAACTGGCTTGAAATTTGTGCAAATCCTGATGATACATGTTATTAAGAAAATCTGACTTTGTACAAAGAAAATGGTTAATGTCACAAGTCTGCTCATTGGATTAGTGATCTAGATCAAGTGCAGAATCTTTAAATGTTTCTTGTGTTTCCTTGTTTATTTCCCAATTTAAATTTGAATATGAACCCCAGATACAGTGAGGTCTCAGACTTGTACCTGAATGTATTGTATGTCTCTGTAGACTGTAGTTATATCTATAGCACAATAAATAAATGCTCAAAAACGGAATCTTTAAAATCTTATATCCATGCAAGTGTGTTAAAACCTGACATATAAATATTTTAACATTAGGCTTGATTCTCATTGTGCGCTTCCACATGAAAATGGGTGAGGAACTATGTGTTTAAAAATGAAATATTGTGTTAGATGCATTCTCCCAGATCTGGGAGTCAGCTGGGTGTGTTTGTGAGTATTAGCTCTGTACCAAAACCAGCTGCTTCACTATCCGCTGTACCTTCTGTCAGAAAGTCTATACGTAGACAAACTTATTGACATTGTTTACGCCGCAGTTTCTGGTCAGCGGGAAGCCCGGCCAAACACAGCCTGATATTGTAGAAAGACACAGAATGGTGTGGACTGCTTAGCCTACCACCCAAACCATGAGCCCTTGATGGAACTGAATAATAATAATAAACTATGGGTGTCAATTAATTTTTTTTGTGTTAAATACAATTTTTTAAATGATAAATGATTTTGTATTTTTATTTTTCTTCTTTATGCTGTTGTGTCAGAAGCTATGATGCATGGAAATGTGTTCATTGTGTGATGGGAAATGCGGTTAATTGGAGAATATTGTGCTACATCACATTTGCAGACCCATTAATAATAAAATTTAGACTTCCCATTTCAAAAAAGTCCCATGTTAGACATTTAAATCAAAATTGTTTTCATAGCCTGTATTTCATAAACTCTATATACTGTATGATGTATACTAAAACTGTATGCTAAAACTTTACAAAACCATAAGCATTTAAAATGTACACACTTTATTCTGCCCAAATAAACCAAAATATTGATGATTTGTCTTGTTTGGATGAATATATGTACAATTTAGTTTCTAATTAATTGTCCAATAAAATTCTCTTTACTATAACAATGTCCCAACCTGCTAATATGCTATAATCTAAAGGCTATAGTTTCAACAAACAACAAATCCTTCTGTATGTCCCTTCCCAACTTCTTGCTTCAGCAGGAAATTTTAGGATGTTAAAGGTAAAGAATGCCACAACCATCATTAAAAGGATAGAAACTAGCCCAGTTTCTGTATAATGTTCAAGTGATGGGATGAGACACAGAGCTGGAAGCACAGACATATAAAAATGTTTAACCGTACATCAATGTTCACAAGATTGCAGCAAGCATTTTACACCCCTTGTTTTTTCAGGGTCGGTCTCTAATAAAGCAGGACCCAGACATACTACACTCATATGTATGTGCTCATCACATCAAATTGAGCCATTTTTAAGTGCCCTGCATTCAGAGAACTACACCATCATTCTCCGAAAGCGACAACAAGCGTGATGGTGAGCAGAGACCAGACAGTGTTCATGATGCAACACAGACACAGGTGAGAGATTACAGGGGTATTTTGGGAGTCAGCAGTTACAGCTCTTTTCACGCTCCGCCACCTCCTCAGCCGGATACAGAACTTTAGCGGTGAGGCCACTTTTCACTCCGTCCCATCCGTCACGGGTGGAGATCTCGCCCATCTTCATCAGCTCATAGACGTCCCGTGTGAGCAGCTCGAAAGCTCTTTCCACATTGCTGTTGCACTTGGCCGAAGTTTCCACGTAGCGGACGCCGAGGTCGGCCGCCAGCTGCTCCGCCTCGTCGCGCGAAACCTTGCGGTCGCGGCTCAGGTCGCTTTTATGGCCGATTAGGATGTAGACCATGTGATGAGGCAGGATGTGCTCGCTGACTTCTCTGTGCCATTCCCGCACATGATCGAAGGTCTTCCTATTGGTCAGGTCGAAGACCAGGAGCCCGCCCACCGAGTTGCGATAGTACGAAGTGGTTATGGACCTGGAGAAAACAAAATGTTTAAGATATCCACAATTTTTGGTAATGAACAGTACGTCAACGATGTTGAACCTGGAACATTTCTTAAAGGGATAGCTCACCCAAAAATAAAAAAATTTGGCATCTCACCCTCATCTCACCTTTACTCACCCTCATGTTGTTTTTAAACCTGTATGAGGTTTTTTTTACCAACGTGATCTCACAAAGTTCAGTGGGATAGTCATGGAATTTTTTGCTCATTTTTCCGTGGCATTCTCACGGATCTACGCATTTTTCCGTGGCCCTGCTACGGACTGTCTTTTTCCGTGGCATTCTCACGGATTGGTTACTCAACTGCTTTTTCCTATTTTCAAACCATTTTCGCTTCGGTTTAGGGTTAGATTTGGTGTTTGCGTTAGGATGTCACTTTTATTATTGGTTTATACTATTTTTTTCTGATGTATTCTTTTATATTTTCTAAACTTTAAACAATTGTCGCCTGGGGTTGGGGTTAGAGTTGGGTTCGGGTAAGGATGTCATTTTATGTAAATCTAACCCTAAACCGACGCGAAAATGGTAAGAAAATAGGACAAAACCGTTGAGTAACTAATCCGTGAGAATGCCACGGAAAAATGTTGTGATTATCCCACGGAAATTCGTGAGATCAGGCTGTTTTTTCCGTTGACTTCATAGTAGTAAAACAAATATTTTGGGAGTGTTTTGATAATAAAATATCTTCTTTTGTGTTGATCATAAAAAAGAAATATATACAGGTTTAAAACAACAGGAGAATTTTTGGGTGAACTATCCCTTTAATACCCAGTACCCACTTTTATTACTCTGTGCTCAGTTGAACAGAAACGTATACGTAAAAACTAGGAATGCACAAATATATCGACCTATAGTCGGTATCGACAGAAAAGCAAATTTTCACAATATCTGAAATCGACTGAATATTTAAAACGCATCAGAACTCATGCTATGTGATTATTTTAGCAGTTTGTATGCTTTGCACATATAGGATTTTACAAAATAATAGGGCGGTTTCCCAGATTAGGTTAAGGTTAATCCACGCAAACCTGTATCACGAAATTATGTACCTATAGTCACATAATTTTGTGAGTCTTTTCCGTGACACTGACACGTTTTTCACCCTTTTTTGCGTGAACGTCACGTATTTCTGTTTAGGTTTCAATGTCACGTATTTGTTACTCAACTGTTTTGTCCTATTTTCAAACCACTGACGCTTCGGTTCAGGGTCAGACTTGGTGTTTGCGTTAGGATGTCACTTTATGTAAGTATTGGTTTCAACCTTTTTTCATGAATTATTTTTTTATATTTTATTATTTTTAAACTATTGTCGCCTGGCATTAGGGTTAGAGTTGGGTTTGGGTAAGGATGTCATTTTATGTAAATCTAACCCTAAACCAAAGCGACAATGGTAAGAAAATAGGACAAAACAGTTGACTAACAAATGCTTGACATGTTCACGCAAAAACACTCACAAAATTATGTGACTATAGGTACGTAATTTCGTGATACATGGGTTGATCCACGACTAGGACTTTATTTATATTAGGTCATTTATGAAGTTCTTACAAACAAACCCCACAAAAACATTACTGGTGTGCATCTTGAGACAAAACAATGGCACCAATATATATTTAAAATTAGTCAGGACAAAGCAGCTCAGACATGCCTTTTAGTCTTTAGGACTAGGATAAGCCCTGTCTGGGAAACTGCCCCAAGGTATCAATAGATGTCAATCTAAGTAATCGGTTATTGATATGGGCTCAGCAATTTTATACTGATGCATAGTAAAAACACAATGTGAACATTTAGAAAGCAACTCAAGTCACTGTAAGTGCACACTGTTAGATTTAACTGTAATTTCTACAGTTACCACAAAATGCCCAGTAAAATACCGTATTTTTCTTTTCCAGTTCATTACTGTAATATGCATTGCATTATGGGTATTAAAATTTAATTTACTGTATGTTTTAAATTTGCGGTAGACTGCTGTAAAACAACAGCAGTGCTACTGTAGTTGAATAAAACAGTGTTATAAAAGCATATAAAATGGAAAAATTAAATATCTCTATGAAATGAAATAAATTTTATTTGTTATGCTTTTAGCAGTGAAGCAAATTTCAAAATGTGAATTGTTTTCAGCAGTGTAAATAATTGATTGAGAATTGTAGATGGAAACAAGAAAGGGATTATGGACCGTCAGATTTGAATTTGACCTCAAGACTTCAAAAAACTAGTGAAGGCAAGATTTCGCTCCTCGGAGTGTCGGGAGAGTGACAGAAGAGGCTACTTGGAGAGTGTAGCGAGTAAGTTTTATCAAGTGACTCTGTGGCACTGTGGTAGTGTTACAGACCTACGACACAGGTGACCTGGGTTTGTTTTCCCCTTCAAGGCAATATTTTTTTTAAACTAGGTTACAGTAAGAGTCTTATACTCTAAAATGGAACTGCGGTAAAGGCATCTTACTGTAAAAAAACATGTACTGTAATGGGGCAGTTACCGCATATATATATAATAAAAAGTCTAACCGTGTATTAAAATTTGTCCTTTGATCCTAGCATACAGGTACTGTGTTCATTTAAATACATTTATCTTTAACACCTGGTACAGTATACACTTTCAGAATAAATAGTACAAAAGCTTTCATTGGGACAGCACCCTTAAATAGATCCTAAAATGTACCATTTAGGTACACATGTATACATTTGGTACCAATATCTGAAGTACTTTTTGGGTGTAGGTGTGAACAGGGCACAAACTAATGCAGGGTTAATTGTAACACGGCTACTTTACAGGGCCGAGCAATCTGTGCTTTTGGTCTTTTTCTCTTACTGTCAGAAGATGATCTCCTGTGAATTTGTGAAAAGTTTTGACGTGTTTTGGGTTAAAATATTGGATAAGATTACTTCTGAGTTGTGTAAGACACCAAATCAAACCTTATATTATTTTAATCACTGTCTTGTTACCTAAAACATAACACAATTTTGAAACATGTCAGCAACTTCTAGTTACTGATAGCTGGGATTGAAAACATTTTTACACAGCAGGGTTAATTGTCACAGTGTTACAACACAAAAAAATGATTCATTGAATTTACTTAATTTTTTTAAGGTAAGTGGTTGCAATCAAATTATTTAAGCTACATTTAAACAAAAAAGATTAGTAAAGTAAAATAAACTTTTGTTTTTTTGATTGCAACCACTTACCTTAAAAAATTGAGTAAATTCAATGAATAATTTTTTTTCAGTGCTAAGCCTCCAGCATACAATGATAATTAAATAAAAAAATGTAAATACTATTCATCAAAATGATATCTGTTTACACAATATCAGAGGAAATAACTAACAATAAAGATATTTTGTCTTAATTGTGCAGCCCTTTCAAAAAAAAAATCATGCATTGATGCAAGGATATTTACGAAGGGCCATGCATGGATAAATAAACAATATCCACCTTTATTGGATTTTATTGAATTATTTGTGTTTAAACAAAATTTTCTAACATGTGTTACAATAAACCCTCTGTTTGTTACAAAAAACCCCACCTATGGGGTACGTTTGTAACATTTGCACTCCTGTGACTTTCGGTGTAATTGTACGATAGTGATAGGTCCCACAAACAAACTTTAAGTGTTCATTTGTAGCAGAGATGTGTGTGTTGATTGTGTAAACAAATGATTAATCTAACTTGAAAAAAATTAAATGATAGATAGAGCCAAAGTCAAAAAGCATTACTTTGTGCCCTGCTCTTTCCTACCTTTTAAAGGGTGCCGCCCCAATGACAGCTTGTGTACCTTTTCTTTTGAGAGGATGTTAACCATTTTGACCACATGCATGCAATGTTTCCGAAAATTATTCTAAAATTTAATTCGGTACACACACATCCACATCCAGTATTTATCTATAGGCCATAAGAGCTGTTGTGGCAAATAAGCAAAGAAGGTGGATGTTTGTGCTACCCTGAAGGCAGGCAGTGGATTTAAATATATATGACAAACAGATCGGAGACTCAATATGACTAAACACAAGCTTAATCCAAGTGTGACATGATATGAGAAAAAAAAACAGTCAACGTGATGTGCCTGTAAAATCTCATTCAGAAATGTCTGGTCTAGGCCTGCGTGCAAGCCTACTTAAACTGAATTACACAAAACCCCGTGATGAATGACCTTTTACACACTACTAGGCTACATCATAAATGCATGCATAGCATTTTGATTTCACCATGTCATATTAAATTAATCATTCTGGAATAAACATGCACTCTGTCAGTAACACTTACGTGCCTATAGGATGTGGTTAGCAAAAAAATGTCAGGCAGCAGTCAGCAGATGAGACATAGATAGTAAAGATAAAAATCACATTTAAAACAACAGTAATGTTAACCTGAATCTTTCCTGGCCCGCTGTATCCCATAGCTGTAGTTTGATTTTTACGCCCGGTTCAATGTCTAGTGATCGGGCGTAAAAATCCACCCCGACCGTCGGGTCCGCTACATCGCTGTATATGCCGTCCGTGAATCTCTTGAGCAGAGATGATTTCCCCACCGTCGAGTCCCCGAGTAAAATGATCCTAAACTGATATTGCCATAAAGCATCCATGGCATGGCGGGGTCCGAGCTCAGAGACAAAGCGCACGCGTCGCGCCCGGTGTTTACATCGAGTCTATGGAGCAGAGAGGTGCGCGCTCGTGTATGTGTGTGTGGTTGGTGCTGTAGTCATGTGATGACGTTAAATCTCATGCATAAACCTTTTAGTCTGACTAATGTGTAACTAAAACCACTGAATTACTTTTACACTTGAGCTAGAGGAAATGAAACTTGCTTAGCGTTACAAAATAAATGCGATTTACTCACGACGCGAGACAGAGGGCAACCCAACGCCCCGAGTGGCTTATTATACAAATAATAATATTTGTAGAAAATTTCTTATTTATATTTCGTGTGTGTGGATCGTGTTTGCTCGTCGCAGACTGTATTGAGTAAACGGTCATCTGTCTCTGTCCGTGGTGCTGAAACAGAAGAGCCATCACATTGCTTCATCACACTGGACATTTATAAACTGCAGAAGCGAACTTAAGTTTTGACTAAAAAAGTAAAACATCCTTATATTATTAGGCATACAGTAAAGCATCGTAATGGGTTCAATCAGATGAACATGGTCCACAATGTAAATTTCACAATGCACTCTAAAAACAAACGGTGCTATATAGCACCAAAAGTGGTTCTTTGCTCGTAATCATAGAAGAACCGTTTTTAGTGCCATATAGCACCAGTGAAGCACCTGTGAAGCACCTGTGTAGAACCATATGTGGTGCTATAGTGGTGCTATATGGCCCCTAAATGGTTCTACACAGGTGCTTCACCGGTGCTATATGGCACTAAAAACGGTTCTTCTATGATTACGATCCAAGCAACAGTTTTGGTGCTATATAGCACCGTTTGTTTTTTTAGAGTGTGTAATGTCTTATCTACACACGGATAGAAGAATCATGGTTTAGTTTTAGAGGGTTGGTTTGTTTGAGACATTAGGTTATCTTAATTAATTCTAGCCTTATTTTTAATTAAGCAACTTTAATTTAATTTTCGAATAGGTTATAAAATACAAACAAATGATTAAATTTATCTGACTTTTCACCTAATGTTAAAAAAACAGATTTTGTAAGATATATTATACAAATCTTTGCATACAAAACTACATTTTTTTCTTCCCCTTATTAAATATTTGCAATACAAATATAACAAACACACAAATAAAGTCATTAATACATAAACAACAAATAATAGACAAGAACAGAGCCAGGGGGAGTTTCAAATAAATACATTAAAGATAGAGCATAGCATACAAAACTACATATCCCATAACCCATCAGCTGCGGTCGTGTAATCACATCGAACCAATCAGCGTAGAGAAGCTCTGTATAAAATGGCGCCGTCACGGTTATTCTTCCTCCTTGAAACCGCGTTCACCAGAAAGTGCGGAGGTAAGTGAAGAGACAATCTTATAACATCGAAGGGTGCGTTTAATTTTTTGCCGTTTACTTTTACTAAACAGTTTATTTTATTGTCTAAGCGTCTTTTAAGTGTAATATTAATGATGTTTGAGGTTATTGTGTTGTTTAAACACAATCTGCTACAACGTGGGTTGGTGTCGATTTAAAGAAGTCTTTTGACTTTAATATCTGTCCTAAAACCTGCTAAAGTAAACCATCTTTAATCGTTTAATATTAACATACGGTCGTTTGCACTTTTTATGTGCTCCCTTTTGCAGTCCCATTAAGGTTTTCAAATAAACGCAATGTGAATCTGTGTTTCAGTTACATGTTTATGACACAACTCTCCTTTCTTTATCTATATTTGCATGTTTCTTTGAGGTCATCATCATAAAGGTTTCTTTTTTACTCTTTTCTTTTACAGTTGGCGTTTTCTATTCACAATGACGTCATCAGTCCACCGCTATTGCTGCAGAGGTAAAATAATCAGCCGCATGCACCGTGAATCTGCACGTGTAGTGTTCCTACTTTTGCCCATTAGTGTTCACACAAAGACCTGTAGTTGAACATGCGTGCTACGAGTTGCTTTACGTAAAATCATGTGAATAAATGTAAACATGGAAGATTTCAGTTCCCTAGTATAGTTTTTTTTTGTAAAGTATGGCCATTTGGGCTGGTTTTAGTATGTGGATCTGGCAACTTAAGCTGTTAGCTTGTGCAGATGTTTGGTTTTCAATATATACTCTGTACATTTACATAAACATTTAAATCCGATTACATGTAAACTGTACTGATGTAATCTGCATTCGGATTGAATTCAGTCAGGTTAATCCAAATTGGTAAATGTAAACCCAGCCACTGTTAGTGACCGCTTGGCCCTGATCGAAGCCGTTCCTGTTCATCTATAGCAGGCGCGGTCAAACAGGAGCCGACAGCATCACTTTGACCGACGGTCGCTGTACAGTTAACCTGTAGCTGTCTCAGCAACATTAAGGCAAAGGACATCATCCATATGTTTAGTAAAAGATGTCTACTTCAATTGTCTAGGTCTGATTGTTGGTTATCTTGCAGGTCTGATGGTAGAAATGAAGTTAAACATGTCCACAGGAGGATGAGTTAAGTGAATGACTGGTAAGTTAACTACATACAGTGCATATTTAACTATAATCTGAGAAGATCAGGTGTCAATGTTTGCTTTCCTCTCTTGTACAGGCAAGATGGCCTATAGTCGCTTAACTCGCAGAGATTGGCTGAATGAACCCGTGTGCGGTCTCTGAGGTTTGTTATAGTTTTGTAGCTTATATTTTAATCCCGGCTATGATGACAAAACTTGCCCTCTCTGAGAGAAAAAGCTCCGTTATGAGAATTAAAATTTTTATCTGAGCCATCTAGAATTGAACTCCTTGGGTTTTGGTGTTGTTGGCCTTTGCTTATTTTCGTTTCGCCACTTTAGGTACTTCAATATACTGGCAGGATATCACCTTAAAGATGCTGTTCTTCCAGTGGGATACTTCAGTTCCTTTGAGAACCGCCGGTAAGTTAAACGTTTGCTTTATTTGGCACGTTCCTAAGGATTGGTGCTGTCTCAGTGCACCTGATCCTCCAACTACGTGCCAAATTATTGGGGAGTCTTTGACTGTCTGGTCTGATGTGGCTTTGTCAGTCACTCTACTGTCCAACAAATTTAGCACAATTTGTTTATAAGATCAGTAAGTCACTAGCTCAATCTGTACTATATAAATGATTTCTCTTGTTAAAGGTGCGGAGTTGGAAGATTTTAGGGATGATTCAGGCCCAGGTATGTCCAAGAACCATAACCAAGTCTCATTTGCATACTGATCAATGATGACACACTTTGTAATGGTGACTGCTGGATGAAACTTGCGGATATGGGACTGAGATCAATGCTTTTAGGTGTTTGTGTACTTGTGTAGTTTGTTTTTGCTTATTTTGGTTTCTATTTTGAAGGTACATTATCTTCACTATGACCTGAGGGATGCAAGATGAAAGCATAAGCTGTTGTGTCGATTCTTGAGTGGATTAGACTTTGCCATTTCTTGTTTTGCCCAGGTATGTGCCTCAGAAACCATGATTAAATTTGATTTGACCTGCCCACTGATCTATGATGACACACTTTGTAATGGTGACTGCTGGATGAAACTTGCGGATATGGGACTGAGATCAGTGCTTTTAGATGTTTGTGTACTCTAGTTTGTGTGATTTACTCATTTTTGGTTTCTATTTTAAAGGGACATGGTCTTCACCCTGGTTTAAAGGATGCAAGATGAACGCTTCAGCTGTCTGACTTCTGAGTGGACCAGACTTGGCACATTTTAATTTATCATGTGACCAATTAGATTGTTGGCCTACTAAAGAGCCTAATCATTGGTTTTTCCATGTATGTGTTTTGTTTAATAAAAATGTTCATTGGTTCAGATGTGTATGTGGTATCTTATTCAACATGGATTGTACTGAAATAACTTCGAATTCAAATAATTTTCAAGAGTTGCTAGTTTAAAACATTAGGATTTGGATATGCAGGGGAGGTGGTTTGCTTTAAACCCTTTATAATGGCCTTTTAAGGCAGAACATATAGGATTTTTCATAAGGATGCTATAACACTAGATGGAAAATCTTAACATCTGAGGTAACGTTAGTGCAGCAATTACAAAGGACAAACCATTATTTAAAAGTAACTTCTGGATTTACAAGTATTTGGCAATGAGAGTACACAGTGAAATGTCACTCTGCAAGTGGCTTTTGGATAATTTTATTATGAAAAGCATGCAGATTGTGGCTTTAGCAGGTAATGTCAAGACCAGCCGTTCACGTGACCATTTGGCACAAGTCATTGACACTTCAATTCGGTACACAAGTATGGGTAGATTGTCATTAAAGGCTTGTAGAAAGAAACCATAATGAAAATTAAAACAATCACACCATTAACTGATTTAGTTTCCATTTACTGAACATAGTTTGAAGTCTGCAATCTCGGAGTCTGGAGAGCTGCTGCCACTTCGGTCACTGTATGTCTCTCTGTAAATAAAAAATGGAAATGTGACATTTGTGGTTTTTTTGGATTGCTTTTTTAAAACTTTGACTTCATTTTATAACCCTCAACTTTAAGCTTTATTCGAAATGCTTTTGGTCCTTTTATAAGATGCATGTACATTGTGCTGCTCGGATAACACTGGTCCATACCGTGGTGAAAGCCGACAGTCTTTCTGGAGGTAAGATGGAAGTCGGCCAGCGGCAGCCAGCAACAGACCAAGGTAAGGTGGAGATGGTTTAATCGGCCTGGATGTGAATTCTGGGTGATACTGGACGCCAACGAAATAAGGTTGATCTGCAAAATAAAAAACAACTTACTTTTACATCATGACCTCAGGCCAGCAAACTTAAAGGGACACTCCAATTTTTTGAAAATATGCTCGTTTCCAGCTCTTCTAGTGTTAAACATTTGATTTTTACTGTTTTGGAATCCATTCAGCTGATCTCCGGGTCTGGTGGTACCACTTTTAGCCTAGCTTAGCATAATCCATTGAATCTGATTAGACCATTAGCATCACGCTCAAAATAAACAAAGACTTTGGATATTTTTTCTATTTAAAACTTGACACTTCTGTAGTTACATTGTGTACTAAGACTGACGGAAAGTTGTGATTTTCTAGGCAGATATGGCTAGGAACTATACTCTCATTCCAGTGTAATAATCAAGGACTTTGCTGCCGTGGCATGGCTGCAGCAGGCGTAGTGATATTATGCAGCAGACAAAAATAGTCCCTTTGGTAACTTAATAGTAGGGGACTATTTTCGGGCACTGCGTAATATCATTAATAAAATACTGGAACTCTTTGGTCATTTATGAGCGCGATGCTAATGGTCTAATCAGATTCAATGGATTATGCTAAGCTATGCTAAAAGTGTTAACGCCAGACCCGGAGATCGACTGAATGGATTCCAAAACGGTTAAAATCAAATGTTTAACTGTAGGGGAGCTGGAAAATGAGTATAGTGTCCCTTTAACTAAGGGTAACGATAATTCATGATACACACTAATAATACCTGTCCAATATCGATTCTGAATTGCAATAGAGATATTATGCACAGCTCTTTTATGTATTAGGGCTCTCCAGTAGGAAGTCCTTATCAATCTAAAATCACTGAGTTTGAGTAGTTTATACCATGCATTTGAGAAAGCAATACTTGTCAAACATAATCATTATAAAATAATGAAAATACCTGAAATGGTTTGATGAACATCGATATAAATGCGCTTCTGCTGTGCATATTGAGTTTCTGCACAAGAGCGCCCTCCGGCTTTTGGATGTAGCTACATTTCACTATAATTCAGTGAGAAACATAGCAAGCACAATGTATCGTTACACCCCTACATTTAACTGTGCAAAGCCCTTGCTAGGTTCAGTGAATGCTTTCTAAGACATTGCTAATGTTACACA
Organism: Misgurnus anguillicaudatus; assembly: GCF_027580225.2. Classification (NCBI taxonomy): domain Eukaryota; kingdom Metazoa; phylum Chordata; class Actinopteri; order Cypriniformes; family Cobitidae; genus Misgurnus; species Misgurnus anguillicaudatus. The sequence goes on along the minus strand of NC_073356.2, from coordinate 7,154,668 downwards.
CACAATCTCTGGGTGGTTGTATTTTGTCCTTAACGTACCGTCCAACTCAATGACCTCCATTCTCTCGCCCTCCACATCCTGACCCACAAACCGGAAGCCCTTTTCTTCAAAGTGCTCCTTGAGCTCTGGGTTCACCTACAAAGAGAAATACAGACTGTTACACCACACATGAGTGTGTTATGTCATCATTTAAGGCATGCCCAAAAAATCCTGAACTCAGAAATGGGGGGAAAATTATTTAATGATCCAACTCCACAATTCAGTACTACACGGTTCACAATGTGTTACATGCCTCATATTTACAACATGTTCAGAAACAATTCTGTGAATTTACACTGACTTTACTAATGGATTGCATTGTGGGATACAAAATTCTGAGCTGTGCATTTTGTTAGTTTATACCGCAGAGAAAATAAACACTATGTTTGAATAGCATATCAACTGAAATCATGCTAGGAATAAATGGGGAGATGATGTACCTCAAAACGATGTCTGTGTCTTTCATCTACATAGTCTACATTTCCGTAAAGTTTTCCTGTATGAGGAAATTAAAGACATTAATGTATCAGCACTAATACATTATTTAACAACTATATTGTTGATATAGCATTAAAGGGAAGTTTACTAACGGAGTATGCTGTTTTGGGTTTTGAAAATGGTCCGCCTTTTCCCCAATCGCATAGTGCCGCCCATCTGTCCTGGATTGTGCTCTGGCATGTCAATAACCTGCAAACAACCAAACAAATGCGGTCTTAAATTTACATCTGGTTTTATCTGCTGGTTATTATTACAAAACTGAACATGTGACTGAATACACACCACAGGATGTTTGGATTCTGGGTCAAATTCTGTCGAGTTTGCATCTGTGATAAAAACAGCAGAATGACACTGTTAATATCTCAGCTAAACATCTCTGAATTATCTGCAGTCCGTTTACTGTAAATGAAGACGTACCTTTCCAGCCCAACACGTTCCTAGCAAATTCACACACGGCCAACTGCATCCCCAGACATACACCTGAAAGATAAATCATGTTAGCACATACAGGCGCTAGAGGATATTTGTCTTTATTGAATTATCTAGGTGTGATCTTACCCAGGAACGGCTTCTTCTGTTTTCTTGCCCAGCTGATGGCCTGAATTTTGCCCTCCGTCCCTCGAACTCCAAAACCTCCTGGTACCAAAATACCATCTGGTGACATAAAAAACAGAAATAATTTTAACTCTAAACCAGAGATGTACAGATGTCATTCTTTGTACAATATTATTAATAGGCATGCGGTCAATCACTGCCTGGTTGCTATAACACGCTTACTTATTTAGGCCAGGAGAGGTATTGCAATATGTATGCGTATGAGTCAAATGAAGTATACTTTGCAAGGTTGTGTGCGTACTTCAGGATAAGTGTACTCACTCTGCGCTGCATAGCTTCTGCCAGGCTTCATGATACTTCACAGGATCCTCCTGTAAGGTATTGGGCTCTAGATCTGCAGAATCGATATACTAAAAGGACAGAGAAACACGTGTTAATACAAAAGCAGAAAAAATACAGAAAAGGTCGAATTCAATGGTATAATCCAGATGGTGGCTTAACTGGCCAGCTCATTATGTGCACTTTTAAGGGTTAAATGGTTCCAGCTCTTATGACACATCAGTGATGTCATTACATTAGGAGCCCTCATCTGAACAGTTGAAATACCCTTTTGATCACATTGCTTTAGTTTGTTACATTATGGTTATTAAACAGCATCTGGCCTACACGAGTCTCTAACCAACCCCACTGACACGCAGCATCAGTCGGATTCACTCACCTTGACCTCCAGTTTGTGGCTGATGGCGAGAGCCGAGTGCTCGAGAGCTTTAATCACAGAGGCGTACGAGTCGGAGAACTTCGTGTACTTCCCAACCAGAGCAATGGAGCATTGCTCCAACAACCTGTCTGACCTATCAATCAAACACAATATACATGAAAGGTGAACAAAACCGCAAATGCATAATACACATTTTGATTTAAACTTGAGCTTCATGAAACATATGCTAACCTATCTGACATCTCCTTCCACTTAGCAAGCATCTTCCTGGGTCTGCTTTCGATGGGCATATTCAATCGGCGACAGAAGTATCCCACAACACCCTGATCCTCCAAAAGCAATGGCACTCGGTAGATAGACGAGACGTCGTGGACGCAGATCACCTGCAGAAAATGACAAATTGTCCAAATTTGAGTGACACGAGTTAGTTCATAAGCCAATGGCAAACGAGTAGTGCATTAAAAACTTTGGTCGCATCCTTTTTATTTGGCAAGGCCGCAAAATGTGCCAATGATAAAGGTTCGTAACCGATACCCATACAAATGTTTGTTGGTTTTAAAATCCGATATATCGGCCGATATATTTTTTTTCAGAAACGCGCAATAAAACATTAACAGATTTCCCTAACATTAGTTATTTGTAGTTATTTATGAGTTTTAACTAAAATAATATGATAATGCATTTTAAAAAGAAACTTGTTTCTTTTATTGTCTGGTGACCAACTCACCATGAACTCACTTAACCATTGTTCTCTCTGCCCACCTCTGGCTGGATCAGCTGGTTGCAGGATGTGTGACGCGTTATACACGAGTGTTGCCAACAGGGAGGTTGTAGAGTGCCCTCTGGTGTACAAACTATACAACGGCAACACTCATGACAAGGTTGAAGGCTGTTTCGTCCGTTTTTTTTTTTAATATTAATTTATCGGCCATTATGAATGCCGATACCAATATTTCGAAAAATGCCTAATATCGGTCGATAATATCATCCTGCCGATATATCGGTCGAGCTCTAGTAGGTACGTTTACATGCAACCAAATAATTCGTTTGTAATCGTATTGAAAAGCCTTCATCTAAACACCTTAATTAATACGATTGACGGAAATTTGGATCGTATTGAAGGGGATGGTGTACTCCAATCTGTGATCCGACAAGGAGAAAAGTACGCATGTACACGCGTGAATCGTAGTATTTTCTAAATCGGATGCAAAAATACCTTGTGCACATGCGCAGAACATTTGTGCTCAACTTCACGACTTATATTTACCTCTTATATCACATCATTCTCATCACAGAAACATGCAACAACAAGGCATCACGCATTATTAAAGTAACGTTAATGGGGTCACGCACTATACACGCGATGTACTAAATTCTGCAGCGTTTGTGTATGCTACTTAAAGTAATAAAATAGTGTTGTGACTTTTGAAAAGTATGTTTTCATTACCTATATCTGAAAGCTTCTTAAGAACAACTTTCTACAACTCAGTTCACGTTTTATCTCTGGATAAAAGTCAAAACTGAGCATTAACGCTTGCCAATAACGGTGGCTGCAACACAAGCTCCAGTCTTCCATAAATGTAATTGGCTGGCTCTGCCTAGGTTATTTGCATAAGGCGATATGTTTGGCTGACGCACGCGTTGCCGCTTGAAAAGTTGAGAAATGTTCAACTTCGGCGGCGAGCAACAGCACTGACGTGGCGCCGACGGATCCACAATTCAGTTCGGCAACGCATGACGTCACCCATTAAAAGTGAATGAGAAGCGCTAATGCTTACGCACCGTGTGAATGTACATTTTACCCTGCATACAAGAGATGCTGTCCACAGCGTAGCGTTGCCAAGTCCTCTGCTTTTTTTTCGAGTTTAGATTTGGGATACTGTTTAAACTGTTTCCACCAGTTTTTTTTTCTGCGGGTTAAAGATTAAATGATTTCATTGCTTAGTTATTGGTATTTGGGCTGTGAATAGTCATTGGGATGCTTTTGGGCTAGTTTTGAAAGTCCATTCAGATGGTTTTGATACGTGAGTCTGGCAATACTGGCTGTGTGCTTGCGCAGACTTGCGAACATTTAAATCACATTGCAATATTAGGGTGCACGTAAACTGTATCGTCTTAACCTTCAATTGTATTAAATTCATTCGGATTAACAAAATTTTGTGCGTGTAAACATAACCAGTGTCACACTGGCATGATTGGGCAAGTTACAGATCTCTCAACTGGCCCAAGCATCGTTCACCCTGGCCCCAGGCTACCCCTATTTTGAAAACCTTGCAAATGTGGTTCTTTGGTGGCTTTCAAACAAGTGTTCCTAGACTTTCCTGTAAAATCTTACCTGTTCAGGTTCCACATGACAAAACATAGAGATCTTCTCTTTAACAGAGTTATCAAGCGGAGTGGAGCATCGACACATGATCTGGAAGACAAAGCACAAATTAAATCTCACAACGTCTTATTACTGGACCTGTGATCGTAGATATGACGAGATTAACGAGGAAGATCTTTGCATTGCTCACCAGGTCAGGTGAAAGCCCCAGTCCTCTGAGCTCTCTCACACTGTTTTGGGTGGGTTTGGTCTTTTGTTCTCCTGTAGCGCTGGGCTAAACATCAGAGATTTGGTTACTAATTTACCACAGCACATTACATGTGATCTCATGTTTTAATGTAAATATATGCACACACACACAGCGCTCACCTGTGGCACGAGACTGACGTGAATATTGCAGAAATTCTCTCTTTTCACTTTAAACTGGAACTGTCTGAAGGCCTCGACAAAAGGCATGCTCTCGATATCTCCAACCGTACCACCCAGCTGTATACATACAGACAAAACTTCAGATATTGAAAACCTATTAAAAAAACCTATAAAGACCGTATGTATGTGTTTGTCTTACCTCGATGACACACACTTGAGGCTCAATATCATCATCGTCTATAGGAACTCTGGCCTGACGCATCACCCACTCCTGGATAGCATCGGTTATGTGCGGCACCACTACATTAAACAAATGTACAACATAAACAATGTTTGTCAATGACTACCAACTTCCTGGAAATCTTTATTATAAAGGAATGTTGCAGATGTCATAAAAGATGCATTATAAACCCTTAGTAGGAGAGCAGCTTCTCACCCTGTACAGTTTTGCCCAGATAATCTCCTCGACGCTCTTTGTTGATAACCGACTGGTAGATCTTGCCGGTGGTCAGGTTGTTGTCTTTGGTGAGCCGGATATCGAGAAAGCGTTCATAGTTTCCCAGATCTAAATCAACCTCTCCTCCATCATCCAGCACAAACACTTCACCTACACACACACACAACACATTACATTTAAATACAGATCCTCTACACCAGTTATGTAGGAACATAGATTTCATTTAGTTTTTGGCCTCTATAGCAAAGATACTGGATATTTAAAACAACCAATCTGAGTTTAAGAAACAAAAGTTATGGTACAGTTAATGTTTTTGATCAGAAATATTTAGTTTTATCATGCGATATTAGACACATGTCTTTCCCCATTCAAACAGGTAAGACTTAATCTTGCCTGACTGAAATAACTGCCTGGAGGCAATGCAAACATTGTTGCTTAAGTGGGCGGCAGCCTTCTTAAAGTGACTTTGTCTATATACAAAGGATATGCCAAAGAACTTATATTGACAAGAAGTGAAAGTCAATAGAACGAATCTGCCATTTTGGAATGAAAGCGACTCGGGAGTCAACTAGAAGTGATGGCAATATCAGCTACTTTGTACATTAAAAGATCAAATTCTGTGAGAATTACCTGCGCACATTGACTCAAGCACTTAAGTAAACCAGCTGTTGCACTCGCATTGCATGCAAATTCATACGCAATTTAACGCGGCGTACGCAAGCACTGCATTTAAACAGTTGCGTAATTCAAAAGTGAAAGTAAAATGTGCACGTCTGCATGCGCATTTATAAGCCCCTCCCACACGATGACACCAGTATCACTGGGTTTGTGACGCGCTGATTAACCGGTGGGAAAATTACGTCACCGCGGCAACCCTAATAGTTACGCCTCTTGTGCTTCTATACTCTTTGGATATGCATTGACATTACTTTTGCACGTGACCACGCTGGAGCTCGCCCTGTTGAGTGGCAAAAAACTCAACAAAATGGCTGGTTTTCATAGCGGCTGATGCAAAAATTGAATTTAGTTGGCCTTAACAGTGACCCTAACAACTTGCCAGTAGTCTGTGGACATTGGCATATGGCCAGACATTGCTTTTCCTAACATATATGTTTGTCTTGCCTAAAACTTTTAAACCATCCCACCTTTGTAGAAGACAAGGCTCAACATAATGGATGTTTTTTTAATGAAGGCTCACTGACAAAACTTTGCAGTTACACAGAATAAGAGTATTGGTGCATTTTTTATAGGATTTTCCCCCCAAAATTTTACATACCTGACATATGGCCCCTGATTTACTTCGAGTGTTTTTTGCAGTCTGGATAAAGACCGTTCCAAATTTTTGTTGAATCGGTTAGCAAAGTCGATCACACAACTACTTTTCCCATTTTTTTCACGCTATGCTAATGCTGTCACTCAGATTTTTTGCCACTAAAGTGACTGTGGTTACGCCCCCTTCGCCGAAGGTGACGTCACGTGCATCATAGATATGTAAGGCTAGATGTCTCGCCCACGCTGCTGGCCAACTGAGTGAAACGTCCGCATTTGGCGGCCATCTTACCACAGGCAGCTTGCTCACTTGTAGCATTGAGTTTTAATGGTGCAGGTACTTTTAAATGACCATAACTTGCGTAATTTTTTACCGATTTTCAAACGGTTTGGTTTGTTATAAACGTCAAAGATGTACCTATGACACTGCATACTTATACTAAAACAAACAAATTCATGAAACATGTTAAAGCATCCAGAATTATAGCCACGTTAATAACGTTTGTATGAAACCAAACAGTGTGAAAATTGGTAGAAAATTGAGCAAGTTATGGTAATTTAAAAGTACCTGCACCATTAAACTCATTGCTACGAGTGAGCGAGTAACGCATCTAGCCTTTATACTTATCTATGACGTGTGTACCCTCTATACAGAAGTCATCCGCCATTTTGTAACAGTCCAAGGCGGTACATAAATCAGTTGTTGCCAAGTCTGCGGTGTTCCTGTCGAACTGGATAACTTTAAAACGGTGAATGCAGATTGTTTATCCCGCCGGTTAAATCCAGCTGCCAATATTAAAGGTGCTGTATGCCAAAGTCACTTTTAATATAAAATGCATTTTCCCAACAGGAAAATTGTGGCTTGTGAAAATGCTGAAGGCCTAGTAACCACTGGTGAGAAAAACTGTTAATGTTAAGCCCTGACTTCTGTCATTAAAAGAAACACATGAACGATTCCTTCAAGTCAGTGGTTCTCAAACTAAGGGGCTTTAAAGTGTTTCAACATTAGTTTTGAGCAAGTGGGAGATAAAAAGATTTTATCATTTATCTCCATTCTCTCCAAAGTTGAATACTTCATATTAAAGTTTCTTTGTAATAAGAGATGTCCAGTTCGATATGCATTTACCGTGTTCGTAGGGGGAAAAGGTGCCCGCATCTATGTTAATGTACGGGTCGATTTTGATGGCAGTGACGTGCAGGCCGCAGGACTTGAGGATTGTGCCCACGCTGCTGGCTATGATGCCCTTCCCAATGCCAGATATGACACCACCCGTCACCAGAATATACTTCATACTGCCAATGATTTGCTGGAAGAACAAACAAGAAGAAACATGTTTTAACTTTCCAATAAGTGCTACACTAAAGTTAAATTGTTTTTGAAGCTGTGATTTCCAAGAAACATGTAATACAGCCATCATGTTATCGCTTTGGTGAAGACTGAAACAGAAATGCCAATATTCACTAAAATCATTTTCTAAATGTCTTTGTTGGCCAAGCTTAACGTCATTAGAATGCACTTTAAAGTGATAAGACCACGATCAAACTGCAATCAAATAAACCTTTGACTGGAAGTCACATCAATAATTCATGACTCCATATGTTTAAACTCGCCAATAAAAGGCACGTGTCTATTATTTCTTAAGACATTATTGCTTCAGTGATCGAAACACACACATCTACAGCCGATCATCGAGAGAAACATAGACGCTTAACAGTTACCCTTACATGATAAACATGCCTTACTGTAATACCAGATTAAAAACATCTGACAAATGTTCTTGGTTTATTGATGCTGATGTAAAATCATAATAATAAATGAATAAATGACCTCAATCTCACATGTGAATGTTACTGTTTGAATATAGCATGCTAACAATAGGAACAGTTACACAGTGAACCTTGTTAACTTATTCATTCATAAACACTATAAAACTAGAAACGACCACTGAATAATAGTAAAATAATAGATGCTTCATTTATTATACAGATTTTATACAGCGCTGTGTGTTTTCGACCGTATTAAGTAGACAAGTTAGCTTAACGTTACACACTTGATCGCATCTTCCCCAAACATATATAAAACTTAACAGATTTTTTACTTACCTGAGTGAAAAAAATAGTGAATAAATTCTTGAATGGCCGAATAACACTTCGATCTCTTAATAACTGTTAAATTACTATTATAATACAATAATAAACGTGCTCACATTTCTGCACGTGGTTTCGAATCTCAACATGAAAATACCCCCCGGAAATCCAGGGGTGGGTTTATCGGAAATGCGGAGAACAGTTCTATTGGCTGCCTGCGCAAAGAAAATGTTGAATATTAATTACGTACGTGACGTTGTCCCAACGGGCTTTGCAGATTGGCTGAAAGGCAGACGTTGGTAAGAATAGGGCGCCAAGCTACTCGTCCCGGAAAAGCTTTGTGCGCGCGGCAAAAATGACGTGAGTGGGCGGTCGTGCGCGTTGAGACCCCATTTCGCATGGAGGTGTGCACCATAGACATTATATACATAGACACCTCATAACGTGCTGGAACGCATCAAGCGTCGGCGCCATATTGGATGGGTCTCCTCACTGTACGCTAGCACCAGAGTCAATGGGAGTTAACGGAAAGAAAGCAACTATGCCCGTATTTTGTGCAGCTTACTGTTGCAATAACCGGCGCAGTATTGATTCCAGATCACATGGGATTACATTTCACAAGTAAGATTGAACAATCAGTATGGTTATTTTACGTTATTATTTATAATATTATGTCAATGTTCAGCAGGAACTGGTACTCTCTCTCATGATCTCTCGCTGTTTTTTCTTCACATTTGAAGGTTTCCCAGTGATACAGGCATGAGGAGGCAATGGGAAGTTGCTCTAGAGGGGTTGCAAGTTTACAAACATTGCAGGGTGCGCGCGCATCCAGGAGGCAGAAAGCCCGATTGGTGAGCTGATCCGTTACTGCAACAACCTTAATTATTGAAGCGTTCTTTATTGTTTGTATATAAATAAAACTTGATTTTAGTTGGATCTGTTTTTCTGTCTTTATTTTTGCAGTGTTACTGTGATACATGTATGAATTATAATGTTAGGCTAGTAACAAAATAGTTGCATCTACTGGTAGGTTTACATCAGGCACCCAGCACTGGCTCTGTTGGTACTATTTTCCACGCAACAATTCCTTGGCATTTTGACTAACAGACACCTCTACTAGCATACAACACAATGCACTTCTCTTCTTTTTGCCTCTCGGTTGCGCGCGCAACCAGATAGTGACGTCGCCGTGCAACCCGTCTATACAACGGGAGGGTTGTGACAGAGACGTCAAAGCTCGGTAGCAAAGAGAAGAACAAGAGAGGAAACTCGGATTCGTTTTTGGCAACAGCCACTAGATGGCGCTTCAGTAGCGTGGCCGCCATTTTGGAATGAAAATTCTCACAGCCAATTCATTCTATATTCATTCATATTAAAATTAATTTAATACCTAATTACATAAAATACCTAATTACGTAAAAATTACATAAAAATTAGATGGCGGCCGCAAGATACGTCAGCTGCAATAGGCAGCTCAGTCTACAAGGTGTCTACGTATATAATGTCTATGGTGTGCACGGCATTTTTTGTAACTTTGATTAATTTGTTAGATTTGCAATCAGTGGCGTGTTTACCCACCACGCAATTGCTTGGGGCCCCACGGGCTTTAACCCTACTGTCCACAAGCGGTTAACTTATTTGATGATTTCTTATTTAATGATTGCGGTCGCAGAGTTATAAAAGGGGGGCGTGGTAAGCATAGCTTCGAAAGTATGTTGCTTTTATTCAAACCCAAATCTAAGCCACTCATATAAAGAATGCACAAGCGAGATATGTGCGAGTATGCATATATAAATGAGTTCACGGGCGAAAAAGACTCCACGAGAAAGCGCACCTCTGAGAATGAAAATGAGAGCTATTTAATTCCCATGTAAAGTTGCTTGCTGGTGTTATTTAGTTCAGTTTGTAAGATCAGTCTTTCTTATTTAGTTTTTTTTAATAAGATCACACACTGAAGTTGCAGTACTGTATTAATTACATTATTTTAAATACATCCTATTAGGAATTTGCAAGCAAAGAATATATCTAAGAGGGGCTTAAAAAATGTTTCTGTACAAAAGGGAGGCCGGTGGAAAAAAGTTTGGGAACCACTGCGGTAAAACCAAGATCTTTAGTGAATGATTCTGTATCATGACAATGGGCACTATTTGTATTTTTTAAACCAAGAATTTTTGTCATATACCAAACTGTAACGATTTTGTGTAATGTAAAGCAGTTCAAAATAAAATAAATCTGGCTTATATATGTCTTTTCTGTATACTCAATATTACTGTTGTGCAATTCAAATGAAAAATGTTGGGGTATGGGGGCCCCAGGTCTTTGGACCCTGCTTAGGGCCTCCAAAATGGTAAATCCGCCACTGTTTGCAATCATAGAGACAGGGGTTGAACTTGCAATAGACATGTTCCAAAAGATAAGTAAATAGTGTGCCGCAAAAAAGTTTGGGAAACACTGAAAGTTAGTGTGGCTAGCCTGACTATTTAGATTTTCCAAGTCTATTCCCGACTGGATCGATCATGACCATGCAGAGAGAACCAGTTGTGCTAGCTTCCAAGCAAACACATAACATTCCCCTAATGTTCCCATATGGTTCCCATTTGGTATTTTTTTTGGGAACCAAATAAGAACGTTCTGGGAACGTTCCCTGCAGGTTATTTTAGGTTTAATTTTATAACCTAAAGAGAACCTTCCTAGAACGTTTCTTGTAGTTTATTTTTATAACCTAGAGAGAACGTTCCTAGAAGTCCCACTGCTCCGTATGTATGTATACTGCTGCTATACATCAATGTTTTTGGAAATTAAGTGAATCATTACATCTATTGTATTCTTTATTAGTGCGTAAAGTCGTGCACGCTCCACTACTCCAGCATGCGCTTCTCTACTCTGTTCCTCCAGCATGCGCTTGCAAACTTAGTTAAATTTTACCTCTGAAACAAACATTATTTTACTTATTTATTTTCTTTCTTTCATCATTTAGTAACTTAAATATGAGAGCCAATATATATTTTTGTGGTTTTCGATCGATTTTAACGTCTATATGAGGAAAATATGATGTTAAAAGAAGCTTTTGATTGATGTGAAACTGAGATAGCTAACGTTAACGTTAGGCGGATAAACTGTGGTAAGATTTGTTAAAGTGAATGAAATCTTTTTGTCTCCGAGACTATACATTATCTTAGCAAATTCTTTCAATCTTTTTCTTCATTTAGTAACGTTAACTTAAATATGTGTGGATAAAATATATTTAAAGATTTACAATTGATTTGTCACGTCTTATGAAGAGAATGGGAGTTCTGGATATTTTATCTAAAAACAGATTGGCGACTAACTGCAGTGGTAAGATCTGTAAAGTGTTTATTTATCTTTCAATAAATATGTTTTAAGTCCTCTATATTGCCCTAAAGTTATTATTTATATATTTTATAAAATACAATGTATTAATAAAATATATGATGCTGAGGTATTTTTATAAAAATAAGCTCCAGTTCATGTTCTCTGAACAATAAACACTGTTTAACACATGATTTTTAGTCTGATTATTTGCATTGAGGCATATCACAATATAAAGGTTAGGGGAACGGCAGCAAGAGCTGCACCTTCTCCTCTTAGGTCATCTTCCACTTCGCAATGTGCGCTGAAATGACTGCTAAGCATATGCTGGCAAAGATCTTGTGCGCTTTCTTTTTTTTTTCAAAAGAAACCCCAGTTTTCATTGGTTTGGAAAGCCAGTGTTATACTTGGAGCGGGCATGGGGAAATGTATCGGAGTAAAAAGTAAACTTTTTCTTTAATATTATAGTGGAGTAAGAGTAAAAGTAGATGCTAAAAAAACATACGCAAGTAAAGTACAGATCCCCGAAAAAAACTATAAACACCTCGTCCGTTTGGTGAGACGCGCGCGCGATCCGCGGAGGCTTGCATTGCGGACCAAAGCGCGAGTATAAACAAAGCTTAAAGCAACGTCGGCTTGTCTTATTAAAAATGATAGGTGTGTTCAGTGTTGCCAACTTGGCGACTTATTGCTAGATATAGCGACTTTTCAGACCCCATTAGCGAGTATTTTACAAAAAAGCGCCTAGACTTTTAGGATGAGCCGTAGCTTGAAATCTGTATGCATTTCGTGTGCCCTGTACTTCCCCGTGAGCGCGAGGTCTTGCTTTCCTCAGGTATGCGCGCATCTCTCTCTGCAGTGAGATGAGCAGCAGCAACTGGACTGGATAAGCGAATTTAGGAGGAGACAAATATGAACAGAAGATGGCAGTAGTGCAACAAACTGGATGCAAGCTGCCGTAAAACACCAAATAAGAAGCAGCAGCAGCAGCATTATTGTGTACGGGGCTGACGCGTGAGTGAGCTGTGTACCTGCAAAACAGCATTTCTAATTATTTGGGTATTGTTTGATCCTCATTTGTTTTGAAACTGTACTGTTACATCACTCAGTTGCAATCTCTTTTACTTTTGCTACTTTCCATTGAAAATAGTTGGCAACACTGGGGTGTGTCACACCGATCTGCGAGGTTTGCAGCTTGCAGTCCAGGAGGGAGTTGAAGACTGGGTAGAAAGCAAACCACAACAGCTGTTTTAAAAGTATAGATTCAGAGTTCTTGTTTAGGTTTCAAAAAATGGCCGATATGTTTAACTTTGCGGGATTGGCTATGTTGAAAGGTGGGGCCCTTAGCAGGTGGATGCGGATCAGCCATCAGCTCTCCCACACGGGGCGAGACCCAGTTAATCTTCAGCTCCGTTGGCAAGTGCGCGCCCTAGCACAGGAACGCTATGTTCAAAACCCAGATGTGAGGGCTGCCATGGGGGCCATTAGTCTCATTGCTGGAGGGCTCACCCAGTATCAAGGCAATGTTCTTGGAGAAAATCAGATGATGGAACTTCTGGATTTGTGTGTTGGAAAGGAACCTGTTGATCGCAACATGTTCCAACAGGACATCGAAGTGAATGTCAACCAGCTGTTTCTTGCATGGCCCAACAACTTCCCAGTGCAACCTAATGAGAAGGGCCTCATTATTATCAACAGAGCTCGATGGGAAACGTGGCTGGCTCTCCTAGTTCGAGATGTTGATCCTGTGAGATCAGATCAAAACGTATTTCAGGATGCACCAGCGGTCTGTAATCCAGCTCCCCAAGCAAATGAGCTCCACCCATGGGCGCTAGGAGGGATCTTGGATATCGACACTGCGACCGGTGCTGCCGTACAAGGCCCTGTGGTGATCCCCGCATACCTGGCCCAGCTAATTGCCCTAGCAGGGGTGATACCAACTAGTGTCGCTGCTCGCCAGAATTTTATCAGTGCACTGGCTCTTGGGGTTACTATCATTACAAGCGGAGGGAACATCACACAGTCTAAGCTCCGGACAATTATTACTAAGGTCAAGCATGAGACAAATCTGGACGATGTGGATTTCATGAAAGGGTGGGACATAATCAACGTTCATTTGGCTCCGCAGGGCCTGTCATCACATGACTTTGCTGCCTTCTTCGCCGGAGTCCGCACGGTTGTGAAACCGATCAGCTTGCAATTGGCACTCCTTTGTGATGAGGCCGAGCTGAAAATGCCCACTGGCCTTAAGACAGTCATTCAGGCCATAAACTCCTTTCCTGACTTTCCGTGGAACGAGCTCAACCTGCAGATCATGCGTACTACTGGTCGCGATGAAATGGCAACGGTAAAACAATTTTCTGAGTACATAAATCCGCAGAAACCTGCACCGGTGGCTCAAGAAGCCGCAGCTGGGGGACACTGGACCGGTTGGGCATACGGCATGCGTCAGCAAAATCCGGAAAACTTTACTAATGCAAATTTTTGTAACCTACTATATACTGCTTTGCGTTTGTGCACCACAGTAGGAGGGAATATGTCTCTCCTCAATTACCAAGGCCTCTCAAACCAGACCATATATGCTCGGTCACTGATCAATGAATGGGTGCGGACGTATCGAACCAGGCGTCTGCAGGGACATACCACGCAGTTCCCAGCACAGATTGGAGACCCAAGTGTTGATGTGTGACTATCATGCAAAACCATCATCTGTAAGAGCGTATGCGATGCGAACTGCAATTTTCCTTTTTTTAACCGTGAGAACATTATCCAAAGACTGAAGAGTAGTGATGTTCAATGATACTACTGTTTACACTTATTTTCTTCCTTTGCTTTTATTCTTTTACATGCAGTAGCCTATGTAGAAAGCAAATCACCAAGTTCTTACAGTTTTTCTTAAAGGAGTTGTCTCTATTGTTTTTCTAAAACTATTATGGTTACATATATAATAAATATATAAATATAGCACACACAGTTATAAAATATTTAATAAATGTTATTATATAGCCTAATACATAAAAGTATTGCTTTTTATATGTACTTGTGATTTATACTGTAAAAAAATTACTTACTTACCATTAAAAAACAATAAAGACACATTTTATATACATACATGCACACACGCATTTCAGTAGCCAAGCCATTAAAACTTAAAAAATATTTAAAAAATAAACGTCCCTGCTGAAAAAAAACAATAAAACCATTACAGAAAATTCTAATGGTTTCCATTAAAATACCAATAGGAACCATTAGCTTTTACCATTAAAACAACTACACAGTGTGTTTTGGGCCATATTCCATTAGAACCAATAAAATTCCCAATAAAACCAATAGAATTTTCTGTAATGGTTTTATTTATTTATTTTTTAGCAGGGGTAACTTGATGAAAACGCCATAAAAACACTACACAGGGTGCATGATCCCAATTTCAGGGTCTGGGTCCTTTAAAGGCCGCGGACAACCAGCAGAGGTCGACTTTACAGCAGTTAACCTCGCTGCATCACGATTTTGGCTAGATGGGTTACAGCTACGGCCTAAATCTCGCGAGATGTTGGGTTTATGCGGGTAGGATTAGGATGAAAACAGCGGTTCTGGGCTGGCTAGATGAGATACAGTTACGACCTAAATCCCGTGGAATGGGTTTAGGGTTAAATTTGGGGTAGGATTAGAACAAAACAGCACCCACTCGGTGAGATTTCACGAGATGTTGGCCGTTGCTGTATCCCTTCTAGCCACAACCCTGCATTAAACAAGAATTAACTTCAAAATTACATTTGCCTTATAAACAAAATGACTTGTTGGTCGTACCTATAATTCTCTTAATTTAGATATATAGACTGAAATGTTCACTTCACTTTACATTAGGATTTTTATAAAAAAAAAACATTGTCTTGTTTAATAGTGTGCAGGCAGATGGCAGTGTTTGCCGCACTACTAGACATCAATCAGTCAATACAACTGACCTTGAAACGTGCTGTATGCTAGTGTTATCTAAGTTAACTTCATAGTCCTTGACTACAATCTGTGTTACTGTCATTGTAACCCATTTTAGAAACAATTTTTTTGTGTACTACTTTTACTAAAGTAACCATGGTTTAAATAGATTGTAACAATGTTATTTAACTGTAGTAAAGCCTAGTTTTTGTAAGGGAATACTGTAACCCGGTTTGTAATCAATTTTAACCTTAGATAATTAAAACCAAAACTAACCAGCTATGGTTTTTCATAGGGCATGGAGAAGTGTAATATCTGACTGTCTGTACTTCTATATATGGCATTTTTCAAGTCATCATTCACGGTTACACAATCCATTTTACTTCCGTAGATTTGGTAGAAACACAGGAATTTCAATGAATTTACATTAGGACCATGTTCAATAAATGGTGAAAGTAAACAGGATGATTTCACATTGATATCGAAACACACATCTATAACCCAAATCTGCAAACAAACGCATACACAGACCAAGACACAGTGGAAGTTCACTAAAGGACACGAAAAAATTTTCTCCCGTCATATGTGACTCAAGCTACTATTACAGAGCTCATTTTCCCAGTAACCCAAAGGACACAATGTCCTCTTTAACCCCCATCAGATGGTTTATTCGCTTATACAGGCGCTGATCTCCCGTGATGTCTCTTTAAATGAGACGTGAGACACTCCTGTGAAAGAAAATCAGGGCCAAAGAGAACAAGCAGTATGTGCAGAGATGAGCGTCACAGATGATCTCACAGTGTTCATTACTGGACTCCTCTGAGATGTAGGTGGCTCATTTTGTAATGTAGAATATGATTGGGTTTGGGTTGTAATTTGCATAAGCATTTCCATTCAACTGAAACTTAAAATCTTACTTTCTATTAATGTCAACTGGATTATCTATACAATAGCAACACAATTAAAAAGATGACTAATCGGTTGGTCATTGCTCAGTGAGATAACAAACATGAGGGTGTCAACATGTAGTACATTTTCTAACCATTCATTGATATGTTAATATAGTTATTGCTGCAGTTTTATCCAATAGGATTGAATGTTTAGCATGATACCAACCAACACCACAGATATTCATTGCTTATAAACCCTTTTACAGTTGGTAAACATTGTGACGTATTTGTGTGGGCGGGGCTTAGCTGGAGGCAAAAAGAGCCGCAGAGGCAATGTTGACAAGCTTAAGATAGCACGTTTTAGGAGGGATTTATTAAACATGGATGCAGAAGCAGTTTTCGAACTGTCTGTATATGTACAGTCACTGATTCTGCGGGACGTGACAGCTATTTTTGTAAATTAACTCTTGCGATTTTAACCAGGTTTTAGATATTTCCTAGACAACATATAAATTACTTTCAGGTGGTTTGGGTAATTTTGTCTAGGCTTACTGTCTAATGTAACCTATCGCTGGGCTAACTATGATTAACAATGTGGATTATTTTAAGAGACCATTCAAACGATGGCATACACATCACATCTATCGCTGTATGTTTGTTTAACATTTAAGCTAAACAATAGCGCAGTTGGCGACTTTTCACCTATAAAACAGAAACTTGCTGATTTGTACTAGATAAAACCAACACACCAGTACATATGCATAGATTATTTTACCTAATATGAAGTGTGCACTGCAAACACGAGCATTATTTATGATCGTCTCCGTCTAGTCTGTACGCCGTATTGCATTCAACCACAATTGTCTTCTTGATTTCTGTGAAGAAATGTCTGCCAGGATCCGGTAAAACTTTATTTTGAACCAAAAGTGCTGTTCCTTCTAATCTGGCAGCCAAAAACACCACAAGATGACATTTTAAAGTCAAAAACTCAAACTTTTAGCGCGCCGGCTATGAGTTCCTACTTATTTTTTGCCTCCAGCTAGAGCGGTGACGTTACAGTGACGTGGGCGATTAAGCAGTCTATACTTACTCTTGACTTAGCACCAAAATATGAATTCCACTCATATAAAAAAGTGGAATATATTCCTTTAAAATATATTTACAAAAAGATATTTTAAAGGAACAGTTATGTCATCATTTACTTTCCATTACAACACCCATGGGGCATGTATATGTATATAGTGAAGCAAAATAAAGTAAACTGTGACATATTACACCCAACAAATTTTTATACAGTGGTCTACCAGTAAAATTGATAAAAAAATTGTGACCAAATATTATTAAGACACCTTGACCTGACCATGTTTTGCATAAGTGTTTTTTCATTAATTCAAGATTAATTTGTTCTTAAAGACAATTAAATGGTCAGTAATAAAAAACAAATAATAAATACATAATTGAACAAATTCGCAAAAGCGCATAATTATAATATAACTAGCATACAAATAAACAATGCTTTTTATGTTTTTCATGTTGGTTTGTAGAAACGTAATCAAATGTAAAATAATACTGCATGCATGGTCTTATACTGTATAGCCTATTTACTAAAGATTCATCTTTTTTGCAGTTGCAAAAGGTAATCAGTCAAGACAAATTAATGATTTTTTTCTTCGTCCGTTGTTTGATTAAAGGGGACATTTTACAAGACTTTTTTAAGACATCAAATAATCTTTGGTGTCCCCAGAGTACGTATGTAAAGTTCTAGCTCAAAAGACCATATATATAATTTATTATAACATGTTAAAATTGCCACTTTGTAGGTGTGAGCAAAAATGTGTAATTTTTGGGCGTGTCCTTTTAAATGCAAATGAGCTGATCTATGCACTAAATTTAAGTGCCGTGGTTGGATAGTGCAGATTAAAGGGCGGTTTTATTCCCCTTCTGACATCACAAGGAGAGTCAAATGTTAATTAGCTATTTTTTCAAATGTTTGCAGAGAATGGTTTAGCAAAACTAAGTTACTGGGTTGATCTTTTTCATGTTTTCTAGGTTGATAGAAGCACTGGTGACCCAATTATAGCACTTAAACATGGAAAATGTCAGATTTTCATGATATGTCCCTTTTAACATCAGAAACAGACAGCATACTTTCACTCTGAGAATAAGTGCACAGATCCAAAAGGCTATGGTGCATTTAATTTCACAACTGCTTACATTCAGCCTAAGGCATAGCCTGTGTTTATAAGGATAATTACTGCATTTTTAAATAGTCTCATGTAAATGTGTGCGTTTAAGTTAATATGAATTAAATATTGCACGCTATGTTATTATTAAATTAAATTATTATTTTGGGAAAATATTCTGTGGACTGACAAGACAAAAGTTAAACTTGTGTCTCATTACATCTGGCGTAAAAGTAAAAAAGCATTTCAGAAAAAGAAACATCATACCAACAGTAAAATATGGTGTTGGTAGTGTGATGGTCTGGGGCTGTTTTGCTGCTTCAGGACCAACTTGCTGTGATAAATAGAAACATGAATTCTGCTGTCTACCAAAAAATCCTAAAGGACAACGTCCGACCATCTGTTCGTGACCTCAAGCTGAAGCGAATTTGGGTTCTGCAGCAACATGATGATCCAAAACACACCAGCAAGTCCACCTCTGAATGGCTGAAGAAAAACAAAATGAAGACTTTTGAGTGGCCTAGTCAAAGTCCTGACCTCAATCCTTTTGAGATGCTGTGGCATGACCTTAAAAACGAGGGTCATGCTCGAAAACCCTCCAATGTGGCTGAATTACAACAATTCTTCAAAGATGATTGAGACAAAATTCCTAATAGACTCATTGCAAGCTATAGCAAACGCTTGATTGCAGTTGTTGCAGCTAAGGGTGGCCCAACCAGTTATCAGGTTTGGGGGCAAACACTTTTTCACACAGGGCCATGTGGGTTTGGATTTAGTTTTCCCTTCATGATAAAAACTTGCATTAAAAATTGCATGTTGGGTTCACTTGTGTTATCTTTGACTAATATTTAAATTTGTTTCATGATCTGAAACATTAAACTGTGAAAAACATGCAAAAACGTAATAAATTAGGAAAGGGGCCAACAATTTTTCCACCACTGTAGGTAAAAACTTTATTGTAGCTCGTACAATGCTTCGATCATCAGGTACCCAATTAAGGCTCTCTCCCTGATTAATACCTAATGGTCGAAACATTGGATGAGCTACCATAAAGATTTTTGGAGCAGATATATCAGTGTGCAAACATCACACTTTTTTCCATTGACTTCCGGACAGGAAGACCAGAAGTGCTAAAATGCTAACTCGTTTCCGGATTTTGCCTACAATAAGACATCATCCCTGCAGCTCACCATTACACATCAGACATGAAGTTATGTCGATAACTTCAACTAATATACTGTAAATATGTCTCTAGTTTTAGCTGTTAGCAACAGTAATATTGTTCAGTTGTTTATGACCCATAAATGAAGGGAGATGAAGCTGTAATGCATCACTGCTCTTTGTACATTGTCAGTCTTTAGTATTTTATTTATTATCTCCTTTCCGGCTCTTCATGGCTGTCATGTATCTAATTATGTAGAGCAGATGACATTTAAACAGGCGTTCTGCTCTGTAAGCTATCTGTATGTCATCTTGGCGTCTAACTGGGTCTCTGTTGAAGCTCAGGCTCTTCTCGTCTCCACTCACACATCACCTAATTCCATTTGCTTTCTATCTCTCTCAATCCACAGTGATTTACAGGCAGCTGGGACTCTTCCTGGAGCTCAAAACTGAGATCATCTCTCACTGTCCTTTCCATTTCAGTTCAAATGTTCAAATTATCATACAAGCCTAATGTGTGACGTTTACAGATCAAATTATACACCTCCTGAACTTCTAGCAAGTAAAACGGGGCAGCACCGATCAAATTAAACATGTTGGATATTTAGGATGTTAAATATGATTACATCCGTACTTCCACAATAACTAATGAAAGCCAATGACAAAAATAGCAACCGTGAAACAAGCTGCGTTGACCGGATTGTATGTGTCCGGTAGACAGCGGAGATGAAGAAACAGCTTGTGGAAGTGTGAAAACAACATGAGTGCCTGAATAACGGATCTGTGAAAACGTATCACAATTGTTGCCTCAAAAACAAGCGCTGAGGAGAAATCGCTTCAGTTTAACAGTTTTTCTCAGTCGCTTTGGAGCATTTCCTTGAATCATTCTTAAAATTAGCAAAATAATGTGTGCATTTCTCAGAACAATTCGTACATGGATGGATGGATAGATAGATACATAGATGAAGCAGCTATACAGAATCACAGTAAAGTGCTTACAGAGATGCTTAAAATCACAGTAGACCAATAATACAATAGTGCATGCTATGAACATACATGTTATATACATGTGCATACTTTCTATTAACTTACAATTATACAATAAACAATATGATAGACTATCTTATAAGCATATAGTGCACTTCATATACAATGCAATAGTATACAGTTATAAAAAGCCCTTTAGAAAACTTTATGATGATATTTTAAATGTTCTAAAACCATAATTTTCTTTGATTTATAAGCTTGTTTGTTGGAAAACAGGCTGTGAAATAGCTAATGGTTTGTTGTTTATGTTCAGACAAGGATTACTCACACTCATATGCACTTTGGGTAAAAATAATCATAGTCCTGGGCCGGGTTTCCCAAAAGCTTCGTTACTTAAGTTGCACTTAAAAATCATCGTAGATCTACGAGTGGTCTGGAGTAATCGTTAATTCAAAAGTGCATCTTAAGACAGAGTTACAAGGTCACCTGCAGGACAACCAGCAAATTACACTCCTGCAATGACGATAATGTAATGTTTTAAATGTAGGCTATATTTATTTATTGGGGTTTTTTTTGCTTATTTGTTTAAATTACTTTAATATAATATATTTAGAATTCAAATGAAAAATAAAATTTAAAAGACTAAACATAAATGAACAAAGAAGGAAAACGTATTTGGTACAATTTTGGTAAAAGTTGGTACTAGCAAATTGATAATTGTTCCTACCAATTTCTGCGATAATTCATCTGACTACAGTAAAAAAAAACATTTTTTTGAAGGGTTGGCTTCTGATTAAAGAAACCAAATAAATATTTATGGTACAATGCATTAATCCATAGTAATAAATAACCATAGATAATAAACAACAAATAATAATCTAAACTATAATATAAAATGCAGAAAGCATTTTGCATTGGGACAAGTCCTAACTAAATACGGAAAAGAATATTTCATTATGAACTATTTTAAAACATTTAAAAAGTCATTGAACAATAATAAAAAATATTATAAAAAATATTAGTGCACATCGGCTAAAGATCATTAGCCTAAACAAGCTTCTGCTACAAATTCAAGTCATTCCATAGGTGACATTTCAGCACTTGACAAACGGATAGCGACTCATCGTAAGTAGCACTTAAAACCCAGCTGCGAGCGATCGTTTCACGTGCATCTTCGGGAAACGCACGTAAATGAACAACGAATGTTCGTTAAGTAGCTCATAGAAAGCGCTCTTAAGTGCTAAGTTCAATCGTTATCGGGAAACCCAGCCCTGAGCTGCATCATGAGCTGCTTTAGTTCCTCGTGTTCATCTCACACTCACTACAGGTCATTCAATATAAAGTACTGCACAACACTGCAGAAAGTTAACATGTTTATAGCGGTGAAGTGAAAGAATAATGTTTGAGCTTTGGTTCTGTAGTCCATGCGAAAGCCAATTGGCCATTGTCAGCATGTCTTGATTTTGGTCGATTAATCACAATTAGTCTATAAATGTTAGAGACAACAGAATTCCATATTTATATTACACATTAATACATAGTAACCCTTTTATTGTGTTCAATTTTTGTGACGATTTTGATGGAGCGGGTCAAATTGACCCGCATTGGATTCAATGCAATTTCTTAAATATCACATTATGAAAAACAAAAAGGAATTAGGTATGAACAGGACCATTTTAGTATCAGTCTTTGTCACACATTACAAACACTTAAAATTAAAAAGTATGATTTAAAAAAAATGCATTTAACCACAATTTTTAACATGTTTGTTTTAACAAATGTTGACCAAAAACTGTTGCAACATTTAACATTTTAAATTTTAATCGAACATGTTTTTTTAAACCTATGTTTAAAACATCCTAAATGAACAATTGAATATTGCTGTGAAATGAAATGAAGCTTTTCTTTTTTTAAACAGGCTCATCTTTTGTTCTTGAGGCTCATTGTACAAATTCAAGAAATCACTGTTTACATGATGTGCACACATCAAGCATGTGCTTTCTGACTTCTTGCATTTTACACAAATTGTGCTTGTTTTGGTGTCATGTTTTGTGGGGCACAACTGGAATCACCTGTATTCACTTCTGGATTTTCTGTGGGTCTGAATTCATCTGCTTTACATAGTATTTCATATACATTGAAAGTAGAAATGATAGTTCACATTTACTTTTCTGTGTCTGAGGAAGTCTTTATCAGTACTGAAAATAGTGAGGAAAAGCTCACTTTTCCCTTTCCAGGGTAGTAAATAAACCAACATATGCGCAAAAAATGTATTTAATTTGTGTCTATACAGTTGCCTTGGAATAAACAAATATGGGTCAAATTGACCCGCGAACATCAAAATCTTGACAAAATCATTATTTGTGCTAAAAAACCAATTCAAAACACATCAGTGTATCCTAACTTTGCATGCATGTTCATGGCCCTAAATGAGAAAAAGTAACAACATTTCTGGAAGAAAACGGTAAATTAAGTAGTATTTCATATACATTGTAAATAGAAATGATAGCTCACTTTTACAATCTGTGTCTGTAAAAGTATTTTTTACCCCCATTTCAGGATAGTAAAACACCAATAGAGCAATAAACCCTAAAATATATATTTAATTTAGGTCTATACAGTTGCTTTGGAACAAAACCAAATGCGGGTCAAATTGACCCGTGAACCTCAAAATCGTTACAAAATTATTTTGGTACCCTTCAAAACGTATCAGCATGTCCAAACTTGGCATGCATGTTCATGGCCATAAATGAGAAAAAGTCACAAAATTTCAAGAATAAAATCACAGGTTAACTGGTTTATCCGACAGCTTAAAAATCAAAATGGGTGAAACTGACTGGAACATAATATGTGGGTTAAATGTCCCGTTTATCCTGTCTTTTTGAAGCTATAATTGTGTCTACGGTGCATTATAACATGTGTTCATGTTTTGTGTGTAAAAACGGGGTATTTTACTTTTCTTCATAACGCTGCTTTCACTGTCCTAAAAACAGGCTGATGTCTTCCTTGTTCTATGAAGTCCCTCCTTCAGAAATACGTAACGAGTTCTGATTGTGTAGTTTGTTTAGTGTGTTGTGATTCGACATCAGCTTAGCTTAGCAGCGTCGTTTGAGCTTAGCTGGTGACTGATGTACAGTGTTGGGGGTAACGCATTACCATTAACGGGCATTACGTAATAATATTACTTTTCTGAAGTAACGAGTAAAGTAGCGTATTACTTTATAAATGTACACATTCACATTTGAGTTACTTTAAAAAAAAAGTAATGCAAGTTACTTTTCGGTTTAACTCATTGGATTTAAAAACACAATGTACTGAATTAAACTCGACGTAGTCACACAGAATTACGCACTATATGCTTGATATTTTTGAAATGGAAATGTGCAATTTCTGAATGCAGAACTTCTCAGTCATAAAAAACATGTGCAAAAATAATGTTGCAAATACCAATAATATCACACGTGCAAACATTAGTAAATCGTGTTGCGCGAATCATTTAAATACTCTCATGCCATAAATTTTGTGTCTGTAAAGGAAACTCCTAGAAATGCATATGCAATAAGGTCAGTCGCAAAAAGAACTAGACCACACCTTTTTAGGGCTTGTTACCCACTGCGCGTCTTTAGTAAATCCCGACAGTTATTATTTAATGCCAAAATGATGGTTTGCACTGCCGCAAGCTGTTAGTAAATCTGGCCCCAAATGTGTAAATACAGCGGGGAAAATAAGTATTTGACACATTTCCGTCAGTAAGGTGATTTCCAAGTGGGCCATTGACAAAAATTTCCACCAGATGTAGGTGTCAAGCCAAATATGGAATTCATACAAAGAAATCAGAACATTAATTAATAATAGTTGAGTCATAATAAATAAAGTGAAATGACACATACAAATAGTATTGAACACATGAAGAGAACAAGGTGCAAAATGACAATTTGTCCCTATCTGTCAGTATTGACAGATTTCTGAATGCAGCCAATTTCTGAATGCAGAACTTCTCAGTCATAAAAACTTGTGCAAGGCCTGAACGAGATCAAGCCTCAGCCAAGTAAGAAAAAGTAACGCAAAAGTAACTTAAAAGTAACAGAAGCATTACTTTCCATGAAAAATAACTAAGTACCGCAATTAGTTACTTTTTTGGGAAGTTACTTGATATTCTAATGCATTACTTTTAAAAGTAACTTTCCCCAAAACTGCTGACGTATTCCTGTGGGCGGAGTATAGTCAAAAACTCTTATATTGACGTCATTCAACCGGGAAGTAGAGGGCTGTGGTCCAAACTGGCTGTTTTCTGTATTGAACTTTGAGCTTTATAATTTTGCAGGCATTATTATTACAGGCCTATAATACAAGCTATACAGAATTTACTAAACCCTAAACTAAGCTCATAAAAAGTGATTATGTAATGCTGATATTTCAGTCCTGTTTCACAAAATAAATAAATTTCCCATAGTGTATTTTGCAAAATCGAAATCAACCTGTTTATAGATCTGTTGCATCAAATTAGTGTGACTCATAACTGTGCTTTTGTACTGAATAACATTAAATAAATTAATACTAATATTGATGTGAAGATATTGGCAGAGATTAGCTCATATCCATGTGGATGTGATTTTATTTCATACATTTATCTTGTGCATTATTATGTTAATGATGGGGCAGAATTGTTTTTTGTCTCTGTCTCCACCTTCTTCCTTCAACTCTGTCTCTCTTTTCATCACTGACTGCAGGTGAAACATGATTAAAGTGAAGACACAGCTGGCATCTTCTGTCCGGCTCTCTGAATATTAATGTCACTTTAAACATATTGCCAAACATCTCAAGTCTCTTATGGTATCCACATTCATCCAGATAGATAAAAAGAAAAGGGCTCTATGTTTTGGTCTTCTGTCCACACGTTTTTTTGCTTTTGGGAACTCAGTCCAAAATGGCTTTATTTGAAAACGCTGTTTTTGCCTTGTAGCGTGGACATTGGAAAGTGTAAACAATGAGGTATTGTTAAGTCATTAATCCATTTAATATGAAACAGTATGGTAACCTCATGTTTTACTGCTGTTATTGTGCCTGAGATTTACGTTTATATACTGTTTTTAATAAACAAACACACCAAAATACTATATATTCTCAGTTCTCACTATTTTAAACAGCTACACAAATTAAATCTACAATGCTTTTTTAATCAATGTTGTAATGTACATCACACGGCCGTTGGTTTGGTTTAAAACTTCCTCACGACGTGTGCTAACCAGGCATGATGTGACTTGTTCTTCAGCAAATTTATTAAAAGTGAAAATATTGTGAGACACAATCAAAACATATTTAACATTTAATATGCACCTACAGGAACAGGATGTTAGACCAATGGGATTTAGCAATGGGTGGAGCTACAAAGTAAACTGCAAAGAACTGCAGCGAACCATATGTGCTATGGTTATTTACATGTCCATGTAATTTCAGGAACATAATAATGCTTTTGTGTTTAATAACTTGAAGTGCAAGAGATCAAGGGCCAGATTTACTAAACGGGGCAAATTAGCACACGGACGTTGCACGCGGACCCTCCTGATGACGAAAATGACATCATGTGGACGTCGTGCGTACGTGGACGACCCTAGTATACCTTCGGCTTCAGCACCACAGACATCGCAGATAAAAATACGAGGTGTGAAATCAACAAAGCCAAAGTAAACTGAAAAGAACTTGAGGGCAAAAAAAGTTTGGAAACGTCTGGTATTGTGTGACTCAAATAGAAAATAACATGGCTTTGCAAACCATATTTTTTAATAATATGTTTTTCTGGCATTACAAATAAACTTTTACTTGTGGAAAAAATCCTTTGCCTTGTGTCCTCGCACTCTGATCTCTGTCAAGCCTCTTCTTATTAGCTACAATTGCAGCCATTTCAAGCGCAAAAGATTTAAGACATGCTTTTTTAGCATTAAATAATGTCGCAAATACCAGTAATATCACATGTGCAAACATTAGTAAATTGGTTGCGTGAATCATTTAAATAATCTCATCCCATAAATTTTGTGTCTGTAAAGGAAACTCCTAGAAATGCATATGCAATAAGGTCAGTCGCAAAAAGAACTAGACCACACCTTTTCAGGGCTTGTTATCCACTGCATGTCTTTAGTAAATCCCGACAGTCGTTATTTAATGCCAAAATGATGGTTTGCACTGCCGCAAGCTGTTAGTAAATATTAAATCTGGCCCCAAATGTGTAAATACAGCGGGGAAAATAAGTATTTGACACATTTTTGTCAGTAAGGTGATTTCTAAGTGGGCTATTGACACAAAATGTCCACCAGATGTAGCCATCAAGCCAAATATTAAACTCATACAAAGAAATCAGAACATTTAAGTATACAAGTTGAGTCATAATAAATAAAGTGAAATGACACAGGGAATAAGTATTGAACACATGAAGAGAACAAGGTGGAAAATGGTATAGAAGGCCAGGAAATCACCTGAAATCTGTCAGTATTGGGAGGGAAACCCTGCCCCCATCAATACTTGATATCAGCTGCTTTAGTCCTAATTGATGGCCTAAAAAGACTTCATGATGGGTAAAAGTTAAGAACTCTCTCAAGATCTTCGTAATCTTATCGCTGAAAAGCATTTTGATGGGAATGGTTATAGGCACATTTCCAGAATGTTGAATGTTCCTGTGAGCACTGTGGGGGCCATTATCCGGAAATGGAAAGAGCATCAATTCATGATAAACCGGCCACAATCAGATGTGCCACGTAAGATCCCTGTCCAAGGAGTCCAAAGAATAATCAGGAGAGTTCTCCTAGAGCCAAGAACCACTCGGGCAAAACTTCAGGAAGACCTTGCATCAGCAGGTACTGTTGTTTCAAAGAGAACTATAAGCAATGCACTGAACCACCATGGCATCCATGCACGATCACCACGCAAGACTCGATTGCTGAACAAAAAGCATGTTGAGAGCATTTGGAGAAGCCTGTGGATTATTGGGAGACTATAGTATGGTCAGATGAAAGCAAAATTTTACTTTTGGCAGTCATTCTACACACAATGTTTTGAGAAGAAATGGCACTGCTCACCACTCCAAGAACATCATACCAACAGTTAAGTTTAGGGGTGGAAGCATCATGGTTTGGGGCTGCTTTTCAGCAAGGGGTACTGGCAAACTTCATATTATTGAAGGCAGGATGAAAGGAGAAATGTAGCGGGACATTCTCGATAAAAATCTGCTGCCATCTACCAGAAAGCTGAACATGGAAAGAGGGTGGACATTTCAGCAACACAATGATCCCAAACACAAGGCTAAGGAAACAATAAAGTGATTTCAAAGAAAGAATATCAGGTTGCTTGAATGACCCAGTCAATCACCTGACCTAAATCCCATGGTAAATCTATGGAGAGAACTGAAGATCAAAGTTCATAAAAGAGGCCCAAGAAACCTTCAAGATTTAAAGACCATTTGTGTGGAATAATGGGCCAGAATCACTCCTGAGCAATGCAGACAACTGGTCTCTCCATACAAGTCTAGAAGCTTTAATCACCAACAATGGCTTTTCTACAAAGTATTAAATAAAGTGTGTTCAAAACTTATTTCCCTATGTCATTTCACTTTATTTATTATGACTCAACTTGTATACTTAAATGTTCTGATTTCTTTGTATGAATTCAATATTTGGCTTGATGGCTACATCTGGTGGAAAATTTGTGTCAATAGCCCACTTAGAAATCCTCTTACTGATAAAAATGCTAATGTGTACTTATTTTCCCTGCTGTATATGATTTTTTTGAAAGAGACAAGTAATCAACTCTTATATTAAGCTCAATGGTTACAGCTCCCATGAACCCAATTATTCCACATGAAAGCACATTCTTCAGTAAACAATGTGACACATGTGTTCTTTTAAAGTCAACACATAACTGCATTAACAAACCATTTTACTTTTATAATGTGACATATTTCCAACACTCCAATAAAATAATATTTTGAAAAAAAAAATGATTGGATGGTGGTAAACAGTGGATTGTTAAGGATGTCCTCTAGCTTCCAGAAACACCCCCACGTTCAAGAACCGTTCAGTTCAAAGGTGTTTTTGAAGAATATTTTCTTTTATATCTTTTCAGTTCAAAGAACCTTTTGTAAAACAGAAGAACCATTTTTCATTTCATAAAAACCTTTAACATTTGAAGAACCTTTTAACTCATTCCCCGCCAGCCTTTTTTTAAAAAGTTGCCCACAAGCATTTTTGTGATTTTCACAAAAGTTTTACAAAATGCCTTCCAGGAAAAGTTTCTTCTATAAATATATAAACATACAAATATATCAAATGAAAGAACAGACCCTCGGCTTTTAAACGAACAAATAAACAAACAAAATGAAAAAAGTTTTATCCTACCTTCATTTGTTCTCTTTTTATATCCTCTTACATATGGGTAGGTTTCTTCAAAAATACCAAATTTTAATGCAAAAAGCTTAAATAATAGCATTTTTGTAAAGGAATTTTGTTAGAGATCAGATTCAGAACGGTAATCAAAACATCACGGAGTTTACAAGGTGGAGAATAAGCTGATGCTTCAGTTTTTTATAAATTGGGAAAGAACACAATTTGGATAATAGTGGAATTAAAGATTACCGTAAAAACTCATCAGGGAAGCGTCATTGGCAGGGAAATGTTTACTCTTAATTGACAAGATAATTCGTCAATGGCGAGGACAGAGTTAATGGCATCGTATGGCACATTTTCTTTTTAGAGAGCAGCACCACTTCATACCCAGCAAGCAATTTCGCCATTGCCTAGGCTAAAACAAGGCAAAATTTGGGCTGTCAGTGTAAATATAATAGACATCTAACCATAGCCCAAAAATAATGACATAAAATAAAAAATAAATAAAACCAAACTCCCTGTAACTACTGTTGACTCTGCTCACATGATAAAATATAAGTTATTTAGGCAAAAACAACAAATTCAAGTATATTTTGGCTAGAAGTAGGTTAAGGGCTTATTATAGTTGTGCATAAGTCCTACAGCATAGCCTCAATGCCATAGGATAGCATATGCATTGACATGCAATTACACATGCAAGACCACTAGTAGGCAGAATCCACTCGTGTAACCCACAGTAGTACAAAAGCTAAAGAAGCAGCTTGACCAGTAAACCCACAAACGAAGATGCAGCAGCAGCTTGACCAGCAGTGAAGGTTATTATCACCATCTTTGTTATAACCGTCGCAACCAGAAATGCTTATAAAGGAATTTGATGCAGATTTTTTACCTGATGGGAGGGGTTCTAGTGGACCAATCATAGCACTTGTGGTCCGCTATGAATTGTCGCATTGTTAAAATTTCGGCGAGGTGCACGCCAGGCTAAACAGAGCTACGAACAGCCTATGCACAACCTACGGCATAGCTACGGCATAGAACCTACGCACGACTATAAATTACACTTTACTCATATCCGGGCAAAATGGTGCCTATGGTTAACCTACGACTGTGAAATGACGACTATTGCTTGCTGGGTAGCAGCTTTCTTTGACCAAGTACTGGCAACACACACGTCTCATGGAAATCCTGTAGGGTTCAAGCAGATCAGAATTTAATCACGACTTTGAAACTCCAAAAGTTTGTATCCTATAATGCACAACACAACCACCTCATCTGTTAACATCTCAAAAACTGTTGTTTAGTATTTCATGACCCATTAAAGGAAGTTTTTTTAATCTAAGTTGGAAGGAGCATGGTTATGTAATCCAACCAATCAGTGTTAAGAGGTCTCTATAGGTCCCTCACCTCCGTCCCATGATGAAGTTTTTTGCAGCATCCCTCCTTCACCCCATCGCCTCACTTTCTGCTGGTATCCCAGTTAAAGATGAGGGCTTATATGCTGAGCTCGGAGCCCTCCCCTCAGACAGCATGCCAAATATGCTTTATTATCATATTTGTTTACATGTTAATGCCAACTCATGAATGAGGTATTTAGAGCAATGAGAGAACAAACAAGAACATCAGCTTTTATTTACATGCTTATAATTAATTATGCTTAATAATAAGTGTCAGATTTCAGTGCTGTGTAGATTAAATCTCAAGTCACGTGTCTTATTGAGAAAAGGTGTGTGATTAGGTTTCTAAGCAATTTGACTTTGTTTTGTGTCTCTTAATACTGGGCTTCCACCGAGAGAATTTGGTTAAATTTTCATTTTTTGGAGGAAACCCTGGAACCAACCTGACAGAGAACTCTGGCAGGCAAATAAAGCCTGGAAAAGGGAATTCCGGTGCAGCTTCCCCAGTCAAACCAGATCGGAAAAGATTGACTGCATCCTTCCACAACACCCACTGAAAAATACAAATGTAGTCAAATAAGGGTTGTTTCCACCTGGACACAGCTTGATAATGTTATGTCAGTGTAACTCCTGTATGGAAAAACACGTTGGCACAGCATGGACAATGTTAATGGTCATTCTAAAACAAAATTCTTGAAGTATAAGTATTAAATATTGACCTTTTTCTCACAGAAATCACATCTTTGGCCTCAGAAGGCCTTTATAAACCCCCTTAATCTGAAAATGAACATTTTCACAGTTAAGGTGACTTTATAGTAAGTGTGGTAGTTCACTTGAAATTCAATTTTACAATTAAACTTTTTTATCATCAACATTGGGGCTCATGGTCTTGAAAGGATTGCGATAATGCTGGAAAAGTTTTGCAATAAACTTTCTAATTTGAATTTCCAGAACCCCTCAGTTGAACTCCATTGAGCACCTAATGATTGTGTGTTATTCTCCATCATCGGCTCATTAAGGCTCGAACAGCAGGTGAGCAGATCTCAGCCAATGAGAGTTTTAATCAAACAGCAGCTAATGATGCATGCTGGGAGAGGAGTAATGCGAGGTGAGGGATACAAGCTCTTTATCACTGATTAAGTGTTTGCAGTACCCTCATTTTTGGGTAGAATTTGTGTTTTTCATTTTCTCCGATTCATAAGATGCACAGAAGTAGTCACGTTTCAGGCACAGATGGCAATTGTTTTCCGGCACAGAGAAATATTACATACAGTAAATAAATGTATGAGCTTGCCAGGTCTCACTGTTGCATCTTCACAGCGGGAAAGCTTTTAAATAGTCCAAGTTTAATGCCATTGTCTCAAATGACTATATTTCATGCTTATAAAAGAGTCATCCTTCTTATTCTTGTAGCTGTACATTAAGCTATTTAAACAATCCCCTGAAATGATTGTTGTGGTTATGATTGTCTTTGTGGTTTGTTTCCAATTATTTAGAGTAATTGAATTTTGCCAAATATGGGTTTTATAGTAAAAAGCAAAATGTAAAACAAACAAGGGCCAAGCATTTACCCCAGAGGGGCTCCAGTTTCAGATTGATGACTAAACTCACTAAAAGATGAGGCTAATATGCAAGCATTGTACTTAAATGTGCCGTAGAATGTAAACTGTATTTACCTAGGCAAAGATAAATAATACAAGTTCTGTACATGGAAATGATATATTGGGAGCCTCAAACACTATTTTTCTCCTTATTATGTAAACCTTGTGCATGCAAAAGACAATTGAAAACAATCTCAACACAACACCAACTGTGAAGTTACAGTCGTGATGTACACTCCAACATTAAATTAAGTACAATGTTGTTACAATGCTAAAACAAAAAAGTTGTGACTGCTAAGTTAGCGCTATATGCTAGTCGATGCTATATGCCAGCATTTAGGCTGAAGTTCTACTATTGACTGTCATGATTCTGCCCTCTTGTTCTTGTTTTTCTCTAGTCTTGAGGCATGATCATGACAGACCCATGTTTTGTGTGGAAGCACACAGCCATTGTTCACTTTCAGTGTTCTGTGTGTGTCCTTGTCTTGTTTCCTTACCCTGCCCCCTTGTCTCCCCATTAATCACCTTGTTATTGTTTAATTCATGTCACCCCTGCTAAAAAAACAATAGACACAATCACAGAAATTCTATTGGTTTTATTGGGAATTTTATTGGTTCTAATGGAATATGGCCCAAAACACACTACAGTGTATTGGTCTTTGTTGGTCTCTAATGGTATGTATTGGTTCTATTGGTTCTATATATTGGTTCTAATGGAATATGGCCCAAAACACACTACATTGTAGTGGTTTTAATGGTGAAAGCTAATGGTTCCTATTGGTATTTTAATGGAAAAAAATAGAATTTTCTCTAATGGTTTTAATGTTTTTTTCAGCAGGGACCTGTTCCCATCTTGATTTGCCCCCCTATTTAATAAGGAGGCCGATGTCAAGAACTTTGCCTTTGAATTTTTGAGGGAAGCAAGTGCCTCCGGCTTCAATGAAGCGGAGCTGAATGTAATTTGTAAGAGTTGCCTTGATGAGCCCCTCAAGCCCAGTGAGCAGAGGATGCTGAGACCCCTGGGCTTCCCTGACATGATTAACTATCTGATGAACCGTCCTGAGCCCAGGGTCTCAGCCAAGGCTGCGGCCCCAGCCCCCATGTCTTCGATCCCGGAGGGCCGTGTCATCGGAGTGATGACGCGGGAGGATCCAGCGCTCACCACCTCGCCCCCTGAGAGCTTGTCCCAGCCTGTCAGCTTCCGCAGTAAACGCGAGCGGAGGGTATCGTGGGAGCCGGTCTCTGAGGGGTTCTCCACAGAGCCTGTCACACTCACCATGACCACGACAGAACCCACCTCACCTGCCACAGTCTCTGCACCACGGTCACGGAGAAAGAAGAGAAAGAAGGGGATCCCAAATCCTGGTTTGTTTGACTAGTGTGATCGCTCTGTATTGCGCCCCGTCCCGGTTGCAGAGGTGGGCTGGAGCGCGGTTCACTTGGGCTCAGGCGCGGAAGGCTGTGGTGTGAACGCAATCGTGCCTCAGCGCGATTCAAAGGGTGAAGACGTCAATTGCAAAAACCTTTTGATGCGCACAGCAGGGTTACGTGAATGTCCGAGCTGCACACGTGACAGAGAGAGGGCTGTCTGTAATCGCGTACCAAATGACACAGACTTAACATTACAATTGGGTTCCAGTGTTAAGAGAGCGCTGTTCTTCCTGCTTTTTTCAAAACAATCACATCTTAATGACAAAACGCGCCCGGGCTCGGATAGATAAAAGTACAGTGTGAGTGCGTGCATCTGGGGGAGTAGATAGGGGTGACAATTGCACTGGGGCATGGTTTGGTTTGGATAATTTGAGTGTGCCCAAAAGTGTTACTTGTATAATCTCATGCGTAATCAGAGTTTACTGTGTCTTGCGTGTATTTTGTGAATGTGAGCGTCTCTATTGATGCGTGTGCAGCAGGTTGCAGGCAAGCAACACACATGAGACTCCGAACACATATTTTGAATTTGCGCCCCTCGAAAGAGCAGTCACCAGCCATCACTGACCTTATTGCATATGCATTTCTACGAGTTTCCCTTTCAGACGCAAAATTTTTGGAAGGAGATTATTTTAGTAAATCTGGCCTTAATCTAGTAAATTGAGGGGCTGTCCACACGGAGTTCATATCACTGAATACGTATAAATTTGTTATCGTATTGCAGTTTCGTCCACACGGATCCGGCGTTTTGAGAGAGTGAAACCGCTATTTTTTGAAACCGGGTCCTAAAGTGGATAAATCTGAAATCGACACCCTTGCGGTTGCGTGTGTACAGCCATTCCGTATATTTTGTGAAGCGAAAACGTCATTGTTGTGTCTAATAGACTGTTATTACAAGAACTGAACACTAGAGGGTAATAGAGAGATTAAGGAATCTAGAAGAGAGACCAGTGAGATACACATGTGTTAATGTTATGTGGATTAAAGAGTGAGCATCCATGAATCCTTGTGCCATCGTATTCTTTATTGTTTTGTAAAGTTAAGTAACAGGATAACAAATTGGCGACGAGGTGGTCTGCATCTATATTGCGAGACGATGGCTGCACTCAACGCTCCATTTCCAGATTTATTTCTGCCTTGCCCGGGTGAGCCCAGCGTTCCATTCACAACGTGGACCAGAATGTTCCGCAACTATCTCCTCGTCGTGGGAGCTACAGGTGATGCTTGGCCAGAAGAAAGGAAACGAGCCTTGCTGCTTCATTGCCTAGGAACCGAGGGGCAAAGGATTTTTTATACTTTACCAGACACTGGAGACACACTGGACTCTGCTATCACTGCATTGAGCACACATTTCACCCCTGCCATAAATGTCGTGGTAGAACGTCATAATTTCCGGAAACGAGTGCAAGGTGCTCACGAGTCCATAGTGAATTATATTGCTGCACTGAGACAGTTAGCTGCAACTTGTGATTTTCCTAATACAAATGACATGATTCGAGATCAACTCATTGAGCATGTGTCTGATCCCCGAATCCGTGAGAGACTGCTCTTAAAATCTGACCTTACATTGGCAGAAGCTATTGCAACTGCGACCCAAGTTGAATCTGCATCAGAACAAGCAAAGGCTATCGGAGAACGGAGTTTTCCTGTGCAAGCTGTCCAGGTTCAACAAAATGCCATTCAGCGTAAACAGCAAAGAACCACGTTCAGCGCAAATACTTTTTCAAAACCCCATACACCTGTTGCACATGCACGCTCATGTTTTCGTTGTGGTTCTAGTGAACACTTGGCTAATGCAAGGGAGTGCCCGGCTACAAGAGCAATATGTAAAAATTGTAAAAAAGAGGGACACTTTGCACGCGTGTGCCGCTCGGCTCCTACACACACGGTTAGAGAAGTTGAGTTGCCCGAGTACACGTTACTGTTAATTCAAGGATCCAGCATGCAGAATAAAATCCAGTGTACTGTGGACATTCAGACGCCTAAGTCCTTTGCAAATGTGGAACTGATCGTGGATACGGGCGCGTCAGTATCAGTTCTGCCTCTATCTGTTTATGAAAAAAACTTCAAAGGTACACACTTGCAGCCATCGACCGCGCAACTGGTTACATACTCGCGCTCGCCTATTCATGTGTTGGGCTGTATGCCAGCTACTGTAATTAAAGACAATGTTGAATGCTCTGCCACCTTCTTTATTGTGGAATCAGGAACTGCTCTAATGGGGATGGACTTGATATCTGCTCTACACCTCTGCATAGAAGGGAATACAATTACTTCTGCACGAGCCTCCGACTTACCTGCTTCACTTACGTCACCGGTGTTGCAGCTTTCCTCTTCTGCACCTGCGACAGGTTGTGTGAAAGGGTTCATGCATAAAGTGAAAGTTTTACCCTCCGCTGTACCGGTGCGACAAAAACTGCGACGTCTTCCTTTCTCAGTACGTGCTGCTGTGTCTGATGAACTGAACCGCCTTCTCGGCGCAGGTGTAATAGAGAAAATTGATGCTTCACCGTGGATCTCACCGATTGTGGTAGTACAGAAAAAAACGGGAGGAATTAGAATGTGTGTTGATTTGCGGGAGCCTAATAAGGCTATTATAGTGGATGCTTACCCTCTGCCACACATGGATGAGACTTTAGCTGCCTTGTCAGGTGCAACTGTTTTTTCCACCATTAACCTGGAAAATGCTTACCATCAGGTCCCGCTTCATCCAGATAGCCGTGATCTCACAGCGTTTATAACGCATGACGGCCTGTTTCGTTTTTGCCGTGTTCCGTATGGCCTCGCATCGGCTCCGGCCGCATTCCAGAAAATGATGTCAATAATACTCAAGGGTGTTCCCAATGTACAGAATTATTTAGATGACGTCATCTGTTTCGGACGTACACAGCAAGAACATGATGTTGCTTTGGATGGTGTGCTCAAACGTCTAAGGGAGGCTGGTCTACGAATGAATGAGAAAAAGTGTAATTTCCGCCAGTCCTGTTTGCGCTTTCTCGGACACATGGTGAATGGGGATGGTATCCAGCCTGATGGAGAACATCTGCAAGCAATTATGGAGGCCCCAGCCCCTACTGATGTCACCAGTTTGCGCTCATTTCTGGGTATGTTGTCCTGGTATAATAAGTTTATACCTAATTATGCCACTCTCGTTGAGCCGTTGCGTGCATGCCTGCGCCAGGATTCTGAATTTGAATGGACTGATGGTGCCCAACAGAGTTTCCTGGAGGTTAAGAAATCTTTATTGGACAGTTCAGCACTTGCTCTATTTAACCCAGAACTGCCAGTCATTGTGTCCACTGATGCATCGGATTATGGTCTGGGAGCGATATTATCGCAGGTGCACCCGGATCATAGTGAACGCACAGTGGCTTTTGCGTCACGAACCTTATCCTCGGCCGAAAGGCGTTATTCAACTGTCGAGAAAGAGGCTTTAGCGTGTGTTTGGGCCGTCGAGAAGTGGCGCACATACCTCTGGGGCAGACGTTTTACGCTGCGCACTGATCATCAGGCGCTGACAACACTGCTGTCTACGCGGGGAGCTGGACGTGCCGGGATGCGCATTGCGCGGTGGTCAGCTCGTCTTCTGTGCTTTTCTTATGACGTTGTGTATCGGGCTGGCTCATCAAACCATGTTGCTGATTGCCTGTCGCGGTTACCTCTTCCTCTCACTTCTGCTTCTACCTCTGAAGATGAGCCAGAGCTTGTCGCTTTACTGTCTACTGCCCTGACTGCGATTTCACCATCCGAGTTCAAATCAGCTGCAGCCTCGTGTCCTGAACTGACCGCTGTGTGCACTCAAATCGAAAAAGGTTGGCCTGTTTCTATAAAAGCTGTGCATACCGACCTTCAACCATACTATAATGTGAGGAATGAACTGAGTGTCAAGGACAATGTGGTATTCAGAGACACCCGTCTCGTAGTTCCACTGACATTGCGACATACAGTAATAGCTCTCGCGCACGAAAGTCACCAGGGAATCGTGCGGACAAAGCAGCGCTTACGCGAACTGTACTGGTTCCCTGGAATGGATAAGATGATCCAGACTCAAGTCTCCTTGTGCGAGTTGTGTCAAAGGCTGGATAAATCTGCTCGCACGGTTACCGCCCCTCTCCAACCTGTCCCTTTTCCAGATGCACCGTGGAGTAAACTGGGCATGGACATTGTTGGCCCGTTTGATACTGCTGTTTGGGACTGTAAGTACGCAATCACCTTAACTGATTACTACTCTAAATGGCCAGAAGTTGCCTTTACATCGTCTGTGACGACAGGGGTTGTGATTGACTTTCTCAATGGCGTTTTTAGTCGCCATGGTTACCCTGTAGAGTTGGTTACGGACAATGGGCCACAATTCACGTCGGATGCGTTCACAACCTTTCTGCATGAAAGAGGCATTGCGGCAGTTCGCACACCTGTGTATCATCCAGCGGCGAATGGTGCCATAGAACGTTTTAACAGAGTTCTTAAGGACTGTGTACAGTCGGCTATTGTACAGTCTAAGCCGTGGAAGCGTACTGTTACAGATTTTCTTCAAGTTTACCGCTCTACTCCACATGCCACCACGGGAGTTTCGCCCTTTGAATTGCTCCACGGGCGAAAGATGAGAACAAAACTGAATGTTTCCCTTCATTCCCCTGCCAGCACTTTCCGACCAGCGGCTGTTCGCAAGCGGGTTGTTCTTAAGCAATCTCAGATGAAGCGCTACACTGATGCAAAACGTGGCGCACAACTGGCTATCCTAAAACAGGGGGACAGGGTGCGAGTGCGCAAGCCCTTTCATGTGCCGAAAGGACATTGCAAATTTTCTGATCCTGTTGAAATTGAAAAACAAGTGGGTCCGAATACCTACTTACTAGAGGATGGAAGGAAATGGCATTCTTCACAATTGGCACGAGCTGTTCAGATACCTGATCCTGCACCTGATCTTGCGGAGGAAACCTCCTTTAATAATGCTGATAACTTTCCGCGGGCGGAGGAACGTCCGTCAAGAATTCGCAAACCGCCCTCATGGCTCAAAGATTTTGAGACGTAAATGTACAGTTATACATTGCATAGCCTATAGCCTACGTTCTGTTCTGGTATAATTAATATAGGCTTGTTTTGCGCTCAAGCAATATTCTGAAAAGAAAAAAAATACTGTTCAAATAATGATACATACTTTGGTTCATTGTTAATGTTGGTATAAACATTTTTGTTTAATTACTGATAGATTAAGTGGGGAGAAAAATATCTTACGTATTGGGGGGATGTTGTGTCTAATAGACTGTTATTACAAGAACTGAACACTAGAGGGTAATAGAGAGATTAAGGAATCTAGAAGAGAGACCAGTGAGATACACATGTGTTAATGTTATGTGGATTAAAGAGTGAGCATCCATGAATCCTTGTGCCATCGTATTCTTTATTGTTTTGTAAAATTAAGTAACAGTATAACAGTCATCACATCACGTATCGGAAGCGTCACACGTAACGGCAGACTACGTGATTGTGTTCGTGCTACAGTAGCTACAAAAGCCTACTAGCTTTATTACAGCAAAATCTATTGCTTCTATGCAATTGTGGTGAGCAACGCGATAATGGACAACATCATACGTTGGTTATGCGCATGCTCAAAGTCTTCTTCTCCGTGTATAGTGTATATCTGTGGCAGAATTACAGCGCCCCATACTGGTCCGGCATATAAACTACACCGCTTTCAGTCGGTTTCAGTGGTTTCGTGTTTATGGATTATTTTTTTAGAACAAGGAAAAAAAATAATCGGATAGGGAATGCACCGGCTTCATGTAGACAAAGCCTTAAACAAAATTCCTTTTGGCAGATGTACATGTTTAAAGCTGACATTAATATAAGGCAATTCTGCACACTGATACTGGTTCTGAAGTACGTATACAGTAGAATAAAAGTCTATATAAATTGGCCCATTTTCACAGTCAGATAGTACACATTATCAGCCTGTCTTTGTATTATTCTTGAATTTCTCCAGGGACATCCATGTTCAAAGAGGGGCCTCAGGATTATTCTGGAATGCCAGTCTCTGCTTGTAAAATGCTATTGAGAACTCTTACTGTGAAACTTGGGCTACAGTACAGATCATGCTGTGAGAACAGATCAGACATTGACTATAGAGTATGAACAGAGTAATGTTATACCTTTATGTTTTCTTTTGAAATATTTTATTCAGTGATTTACTTTACTCCGAGGACACTCTCTACAGCTCCTATTGTTCTGTGGTTCTTTTGGCATTGTAATCATAGACCACCTCTTAGACCGCGCGCGCGTGTATGTGCGTGTGCGCACGTGTGTGTAAGAAAGTGACAATGGCTGCTTTGTCTCCTGCCGAGGCCTGCTGCTCACAATAGATATTTTTATCAATTGAGTGTTGTGTTTGCAGACTGCAGTCTGCCTCTTCAAGTCAAAAGGGTGACAGCTTGTAGTGGCCTTACCCTTCACTATTGTGATACACACACAGATTTTACGCTTTCTCCATTTCCATCCAGAAATTGATACCCCTATTGTTACATGTCTATTGCATCACTCATCTAAAATGGGTTTCCTCACAATACTACCGGACCACAGTAACACTCTTCACATCTCGGTGAAATACAGAACAACTACAAAGGAACAATTAAATGAATAATCTTAAGTCACATACAACCATTACAGCACCTGCCGCATGTTATTGATGCCAAATTAATTCATTTGTACATAACCTTGTACTTGTTTTGTATATTTGTAAACCTGCCTGTGAATACTAGGCTAAAGTATGATATGATCGACTTACCTCACCATGACACGGAAGTAGTGTTGTCTTATTTTCCCCGTGGTGACGTATATCCCAGTGAATTTTTTTCTGAAATGAAAAAAGGTAGGGCTTGACTTGAATTCGTCCATCGAGGATTGATTGGACCATTTGAAGTTGGGTCATCGCTGCGATCTTTTCCGGGACCCTGCCATAGGCCATGACCATTAAGCTTACAGATGAGTCCTTCGTAATAAATACCACAATATTTCAAAACGAATTACAGTTTTTCATTTCAATTTCATTGTGACTTTAATTTTTAATATGGTTTATATTTGTTGCATGGCCTTACTCTGTCAATATAAAAAATATCAAGGTCATATTGTCTCAGAATGTTCTTTACTTTATATAAATTATTTATGTAGAAAACGTCTAAATCTTCACAGGTAGGGTCACATTTATTGTTTCGTTTTGAATCAATGCTTGCACTTAGCTTGTGTTTAACCCTTAATAAAACAATTTAAACTGAACATGCAGTTCATAAATTAATAAATGCTCATCGTTAATAACACGTCATACAGCATTGTGCCAGGTTTTCCAGGTACGCATAAAATTGTAGCACAATACTGTGCCGTTTCTACTGGTTTGAACCGAGGAGCAGCCTTTCCGATCTCTCTGATGAAGCAAATACGTAAGTGATATAAACTGCAATTCATTGACTGGCCGCTAGAGACTGACTCCAAAAGAAAGTCTTCCCCAAGATGTTAAAATCCCCATCTTTACAGTTTACAGCTTGGTGCAAAATTATTTTTGGTCTGTATAGCTATGCCATTCATGACGCTTCAACAACGATCTTAAGAAACCTATGGGTGACATCACGGACACTATGTCCATCTTTTTTTACAGTCTATGGTTTGAACAGTATTTTTTATCCCTAAAAGTAACAGGAGTCTGTAGCTGTGTCCCATGCATCATGCACTTAAACTATGTACCTAACTGTCTACTCTTTAATTTTAGAAGAGTAGTATCGTCCAAATGGAACACAGTTTTTACTTTCCCGGAAGTATAAGCGGTTTCCCAGGTGAGGGCAAAATACGTCAAATGCATAGTACAATGGAAGTCATTTAAAATGAATTGGTACACTGTTCTTTTAACGTCAGTGTTATCTGTTTAGTTCAACATTACCTCAGGCACTGTGAGACTGAAGCGTAATTATCTCTGCAGGTGAGCGTTCCTTTTACGGCATGTGATAGGCCCGCCTCATTTCCGTTACATAAGCAAAACTGCGGCCTTCCAGCTTTGTACACTTGAATGGGTGCATCATCCAGGAACTTGGAGTGCACTTCTTATTTTGTACTTTTATTTGTAAACGCGAAACTCACACAACTATTTTTAAGCTATGTTGGGTAAATATTGGACAGAACACACCGCTGGGTTAAAATTAACCCAATGCTGGGTTGTTTTAACCCATGGTGGCATTACAACAACTCAAGATTGGGTCATTTTAATTCAGCATGTGTTCTGTCCAATATTTACCCATTGTGGGTTAAAAATAACCTAGCCCTAGAGTGCAAGTGCGCGATTTGGGACGCACCTTATGGTTTTGTGTTCTCTAGCTAGGTCTCAGGGAATTTATCACCTGTTTTATTGTCTGTCAGTCAAAAATGGTTCAACAGTAACAACATACTAATTACCCAGCAAGCAATAGCCATCATTTTACCATCTAGGTTAACTATTGACCCGATGTAGTCCGGCTGTGAGTAACCCACTTTTAGCCAAAATAAACTTGAATTTGGCTACGTTACGGAAGCCGAGAGAGGACATGCACTATTATTATTTTTGCTTCCTTATTTTCTCGTGATCTCGAGATAACAAAAGTTGTATTCTTGAGATGTGATTAAAGCTTACGTGTACTCGATAGAACGTGTTGTTTTGTTTGTATACAGCAAAAGCATATTTTGCTAAATTTGCATGGATGAACAAATGAGATTTTACTTGGATCAGAGATTCGCTCAAGATGAAATAGATTTGTCAATATATACAATGTTACAGTGGTGAATTTAGGGGCCATCTTTAAGTTACTCAATAAAATACACGTTTCTACTTTTAACCGCATTTAAATGGAATGACTTAAAGTCAACAAACAGTAACAAAACCAATGTGTTTATGTGGTTGTCAGCTATAATACACACTTTTTAGATTTTTGATATTTATTTAAATAACTGTTAAATACTATTGAAAATAGAAACGTGTACAGTATTACCAGGGTGTCCGCTCGGTAGTAACAGGAAGTAAAAAAAATCTACCAAAATCGAGGCCCTTGAAAGGTAGTAAAAGGTAACAAACGCAATTTGACTTGGTAGTAAAAAAATTTTTGCTTAATATTTGTGTCTCCATGCTTTAACTTCATCTAGCATAGTTTAAAAATATATAACTTCATCTAGCATAGTTTAAAAATATCTACGGTGCTAACAGGACCCGGAGTGAGACGGAGTTGATAGCAATGACGTAGAAGTAAACTGTGAGTTCCGTGGTTGATAGCCTATCAGCGACGCAAACAACATTTACCGCCTTTTTTTAACCTCAGTTAATACTAGCCACTTGCCACTTTATTTTCTACCAAACTGTGAAATGGGTAAATGTAAGTTCTCGCAAACCTGGGTTGACGATCCGTTATTTAAAGACTGGCTTAAGCCCGTCATGGGAAATGACCGGGAGGCATTTTGCACTGTGTGCAAAAAAATTATAAATGTTACCTGGAACGGCATTACCGCTATCAGGTCTCACAGTGAATCAAATATTCACCAGCAGCGGATTCGCGTGAGGGGGGAGCAGCACTAACGTTACACAGATCGCGGCAAATCACGCAAGGTCAGCTGTCGTCGCACCACCTCTGCAG
This sequence comes from Misgurnus anguillicaudatus, assembly GCF_027580225.2. Classification (NCBI taxonomy): domain Eukaryota; kingdom Metazoa; phylum Chordata; class Actinopteri; order Cypriniformes; family Cobitidae; genus Misgurnus; species Misgurnus anguillicaudatus. The sequence continues at coordinate 7,111,432 of NC_073356.2, read as the reverse complement.
CAAACCAGTGCCACCAGCAGCACCACCACGGCAGCGATAGCCAAACAACAACAGACCTTCCCGTCACAAACATCAGCCCTCAGGGCTGAGGTTCTCTGGTGCCTGAACATCGCAGCCAACCATCATTCATATAATTCGAATGAGGGCATTGGGGAATTGTTCGAAAACATGTTCACTGACTCCGCTATAGCCAAAAGTTTTGCGTGTGGCAAGGATAAAACGGCGTACATTCTTGGATTCGGCATTGCTCCACATTTTAAGAAGCTTCTTATAAATAGCATCAATGATTCCGGACAATATGTTCTAATGTTTGACGAGTCTCTAAACCAGTCGGCTAAGAAGAAGCAAATGGATATTCACGTTCGGTTCTGGAAAGATGACCGCGTGACGTCTTCATATTTTGGGTCGCAGTTCCTTGGACATGCAAGGGCTGAAGACTTGCTGCAAAGCATTAAAGTAAGTTGATATTTTCTTGTTTGTTCTTTCTTATTGTCGTTATATCCCTATTTGAAGATTTTTATGTCATAGTTAGCCTAAAAGTTAGTAGTTAAAGGGATAGTTCACCCAAAAATGAAAATTCTGTCATCATTTACTCACTCTCATGTTGTTACAAACCTGTAAAAATTTCGTGGTTCTAATGAACACAAAGGAAGATATTTTGAAAAATGTTCGTGGACCCCATTCACTTCCATAGTAGGAAAAAAGAATACTATGGAAGTAAATGTGTTATCATTAAGATTTCCTACTTTTAGCACTACTTTTGATGACACAACGTCCACTTGCTATAACCTCCTCCTCACCCATAGGAAATCGATCAAACCCTACACCTTTTGCTGTATCTGGCAGTGCAACCCCAAACGCAACACGTTTTCACGTTTTTAACTATTTAACTGTTCCATTAGCCGGTTGGATCTCTTCAGTTAGTCAGTAGAAGCCGCTTGCGTTCTGTCATCTGGAAGTATATTGGTGCATATTGTTTACAAACATTCTGAAATGCTGTATTATTTTTTAATAAACTTAGTTTTTTGTGTCAATTCACAGGAATGTGTTGCACAACTCAACTTGAGACACCTGCTGTCTGTCAGTATGGATGGCCCAAATGTCAATTTCAAGCTGCTGAAGCTCCTTCAGAACGAACATTCAGAGCTTCATGGGGATGCACAACTCATCAGTGTTGGCAGCTGTGGCTTGCACACCCTCCACAATGCCATGAAAGCAGGATTCACAACATGGCAGGTAGACAAACTGTTGCGAGCTATGCACTACCTCTTCCACAATGTTCCTGCCCGTAGAGAAGATTACACTGCCACCACAGGATCTTCTACTTTTCCCCGATCTTTCTGTGGCCACAGGTGGGTGGAAAATGTCCCTGTGGCTGAGAGAGCTGTCGACATTTGGCCCATGCTTTTAACATACATTGATGCAGTTCAGAAGAAAAAGGTGCCAAACCCCAACACGGCGTCATATGATACCATATTGGCTGCGCGGGATGATGATTTAATAATTCCAAAGCTCCAGTTCTTCTTGTCAGTTGCACGAAGCTTCAACCCCTTCCTGATCAAATATCAGACCGACGAGCCTGTGCTGCCCTTTTTGGCTAAAGATCTGAAAGAACTCCTGATGGTAAGAAATGTAATTACTGTAGAGTTACTGTCTTAATTTGAATGTGATTAAACTGTATCAGTTGACAGGTAGGTGTGGCTTGATTGCTAACAGTTTTTCTTGTACTTTTAAGGCTTTACTGCGACGATTTGTTAAAAGGGAACTTTTAGAGGACCGAAGCTCACTGCAAATGATCACAATCCAGGTATCTGATGAGAAGAACTGGGTCTCTCTTAAAAATGTGGACATCGGCCTGGGTGCTGAATCTGCCATCAAGGTAATTAATGTCCACATCATTTCAATATCATGCGTGAATTGTGCTGTCTGCATAAATAGTTACTTTAAACCGGTAGAAATGAATGAGTAACAATGGGCATGATTTAACCACCTCTGTGGTAAGCAATATAGCTTTCGTAATTGTGTGGTTGGTAATGGTTACCTTCCAAACAGGCCTTTGGTATTGTGGCTTAAATTGAACCACTGTGCCATGAGGATATACCAAACCTCTTTTTCAATCTGGTTAAATTGTTAGAATTGTTTAAAATTTGTAACTTGTCATAGTTTCATTTCCAATCATCCTGAATTCATCCTGAACTATACTCACATATTCCAACACACACACACACACACACACACACACAACATCATTTCACCACGTTTTAAGTATCTATGTATGTGACAAATATCTTTGTATGAACATTAATGTTCTCTATTTGTTAGGCCCTTCAGAGCAAATCAGGAGGCAAGATAGGGGAGCTTTCTGTGCTAACCTTCAGGAAAGAATGTTTGCAGTGCCTTGTTAAGGTAGTCAGGAAATTGCAGGACAAATCCCCCCTAAAGTTTCCTATGGTTAGGCAAATTGGATGCCTTGATCCCACAAGAATCCACCAAGAACCGGAGTGGTGCATCAAGCAAATGAAGAGTGTAGTGCAGACATTCCTTCAGGGAAAGAAATTGACAGGTGGCAGTCCAGCAGGTAAGAAAATATATACAGTATGTGTAGGGGCAGTAGAAGTGGAAAAGTTATTGAAATGAAGGCCATGTTCTAAGGGTGTTCTGCTTTGGTAATGGGCAGTTAAGCAGACTGAAATGTACTTAAATGTCATTAATGATTATATCTTTGTCAATATTTTAGGTGATGTTATCATTCAGCAGTTTGTATCCTTGACCTCAGTGGAAGGACGAGATGAACGTTTCCTGGCCTTTAAACCAATGAAGGACCGCCTTGATGTGTTTCTTTACACAACTCTCAGCACATCTTACCCTGACTTACTACAGTTTTGCAAGAGTCTCCTCCTTCTATCCCATGGCCAAGCCACAGTTGAAAGAGGATTTTCAATTAACAAAGAGGTGGAAACATGCAATCTCCAGGATAGAACGCTGGAATCACTTCGATTAGTCTGTGACCGGATCAGCAGTTGTGGGGGCATTTTAAAAGTGCCTCTGACAAAGGAGCTCCTTGCCTCTGCTTCATCTGCAAGATCTCAGTATAGACTGTACCTGGAGAATGAAAGAAAAAAGAAGGAGAGTGCCGCACATGCTCTAAAGAGGAAGGCAGTGGAGGAGGAGCTTTTGGACCTCAGAACCCAGCATGAGGTACTAAGCCGTGTTTGTGAGTCACTTGAAAATGATGCAGACAAGTTGGCAGAGCAGGCTGAGGGGAAGGCCGGGTCCAAAATGGCTGAATTTATCATCAAGTCCAACACACTTCGCAGAAGGCAAAAAGAAAAAAAAGAAGAGCTTCGCCAACTGGAGGAAAGAATTGAAGAGAAGTCTTCACAACGGAGACTTTTGTGACTGTGCCTCTCCCCTCCGTCTTAATGTCACAATTTCTCTCATTCCCTCCCCTTTTTTCTCTCTCTCCCTCTGTATCTCTCTCAGTCTGCCAGCTAAAGTTATCTGCTGATGAATACAAGTCAAATTCTTACAACTTCTCTCTTAAAATTTGTTTTGGGACATGTTCAAACTGCCATTCATCAATGAATGAGTCCAGTGTAAGTTATTGTTACAAGTTACCCCTTGTGATGTATTTCTTGTGATTAAATAAATTGTTTGTTGGGAAATTGCTGTTTTGGGATAGTAATTCACTGCTTGTGTGTGTGAGAGAGAGAGAGAGAGAGAGAGAGAGAGAGAGAGAGAGAGAGAGAGAGAGAGAATGTTTGTGGGTAAGTGTGGGTGATGTGACACACTTTATTATTAATCTTTATTAATGTTTATGGTTGTTAAGTGTCATTTGTTTTTAAGAAGTGCCAAGGTTATCATTCAACTTATTAGGGCTAAGGGTTATGGTTAGGATAACTCAAGGGCTAAGGTTAAGGTAAGGACAACTGAAACTCAACTCGACACTTACAAAAAACATAATTGACAATACTTAATGATCACACCTAATATGTATGATGGGTGTGACAGTGTCACACTTATACCTTACAGTAAGTAGTAAGTGGTGCTCTCACCCCCTACACCCCCCCCCAAAAAGGGCTGCTGCTTGATGTCGTATTGGTAGTAAAAAATTTGTGGAGGTGGTAAAAAAGGTAGTAAAAGGTAGTAAATTCATCTCTATGATTCCTGCATATACCCTGATTACTTTAGCGATGGTCCCTAAATTCACGAACATGAACTGTCTAACTTTATTTATTTATTAAAGGCGCAATAGAGGATGTTTCCACCGACTGAGAATCCAAAGACCGTTACTTATAAACAGATTGTCACGGTCCTGTCAGACATCTGTGCTAGATGTAGGTCTGAGTGCATCTGACAGGACCGTGGCAGTATTATGTTCTGTGTGGGGGCATGTGGAATCACATTGTGTGTGTGGCTTCCACATGTTTCCGGTGTCTTGTTGCTGTCGTGATCTTGCCAGACCTTAGTATAGGTTCAGGTCTATGTTCTGAGGGCAAGGTCAGGGCAGCATTGTGTTTACGTGGGAACACGTGTGTTTCACATCATATCTGTGTGACACGTGTTCCCAGTGTTTTGTGGCTGTCATGGTCTTGCCTGACCTTGGTTATTATCCAGAGGGCAAGACCAGGGCAGCATTGTGTTTACGTGGGAACACGTGTGTGTTTCACATCATGTATGTGTGACACGTGTTCCCAGTGTCTTGTCACTTTTACCCTACTCCCTTATGTACGCGTGTCTGACGTGATTAATTATGTTCACCTGTTCCCCATTGATGTGCTGTCTATATGATGCCCTTGTGTTCTCTGTGTGGTGTGCGTGCGTTGTTGTAGTTTTCAGTATTGATGTTTCCAGTTACCTGTCCGAGTTATTCTCGTGTTCTGTTTCTTTTGTGTTTCATCACAGTGTTTTTGTTCCTTTCTGTTTTACCCCCTCGTGGGTATTTTATGTTCCAGTTGTAAATAAATCATAGTTATATTTTTATACATCTCTTGCGTTTGGGTTCTCCTTTTGTTTCCACAATCCGGTTAATACCGATCGTGACACAGATGACATATATTAATATTATTACTTTCAGTGCACCTAATAAATAATCTTTTATCATTTAGTAAAGACAGTTTTAAGTAATATTGCAAAAATGGATTAAACAAACATCCTCTTTTCCACCTTTAAGTCTATCGGCTACACATTAGCTACACGTGTGGTAACAGCGAAGACCCCAACTTATGCATTAGCAGTACACTTCAAAATAAACCAAATATTATGGTCAGGAAATTACATTATGACATTTGGATTATCATGTCAGGATAGCGAGAGAACAGCTTTTGTTGTCTCGAGATCACGAGAAATTAAGTCCTGATCACAAGAAAACAAGCAAGCAAAAATAATAATAGTGCTTGTCCTCTCTCGACTTCTGTGAAATGTCGTTTTTATGCATATGCAAAGTCAACAGTGAATACAAGGTGTTTGGTTTTATTTATTAATTTATTTTATTTCTTTAATTTTTGGGCTATGGTTGGACATCTGTTGAATTTTGCCAAATTTTGCCTAGACGTCTGGGCTGTGTTTGGACGGCTATTGGATGTCTTTTGAATTCAAAATTGCTTACTGGGTAATAACCCGATAAAAAATGATAAACACAATGATGACAGTGTTATGAGTAAACAGTAAAGGGTTACGAGGAACAGCACTAAAAATAAAAATAAGTGAATGAGGAGAATAATACATAATGAAAATTAAATGATCCATTACTCTCTGTCTCTCTCTCTCCACAGCTGCTCTGTGCTTTTACTCCAGCAGGCTTTTGGGTTTCTTACAAACTGTCCCCCAGCTGCCTCAATTAGAATCACAATCTTATGGGGCGTCCTGCAAATAGACAGAGCTTTCTCTCTCTCTCTCTCTCTGAACGGCAGATGGTTAATGATTCATAGGTTGGTAGCTGTGCGCACGTGTTTTGGTGAGTGTAGCGTTTCTGAGGACGTTCCAAGGTGTGTTTTTGTGTGGCATGGGGGATGGTTGGTTGCGCTCACTTGAATTTAAAAATATGTTTTCAACTCCTTTACTATCAACACAAATATCTGATGTCAGCATTCGCCCCTGAATGCTGACATCACAAATCATTTTAGAAACAACAAACTTGGTACCTACTATATTTAATACCTTTATACCAATATCTATTTCTGCACACACACCATGCAGTTTACAATTATAGACGTGACATTTCTTTAGCACTTTAACCGTACTTGCTTTTTTGATGCAATTTGGCTGAAAATGTTTCAAACGGAAACTCATTTTTGCTGACTTCCTGTTGCCCACAATAAGAGGAAGTGACTGGAGCAATGTGCTGAGAGAGATGCCACACTTCAGCAATGTGCCTGCTGTCAATCGCACAATGATCATTTGTGTAGTTGAGTGTATGTGTGTGCGCGTGTGCGTGTGTGGAGGGAAACAATGCATCACGCAGGCACACAGGTTTGTGTCCTGCACCTCCTCCCACCTCCACTGATCTCCTCCTTATGAAAACAGAAACACAATAGCCACAATGAGGAAGAAAGAAAAGAGCCCACGCTGCTAGCAGCTATCTTTCCTTCTGGATTTGGGAACAAAGAGAAGATGGAAAGACACTGAAGGCAAACCGAGTGACACACCTCTGGAGCTGAAGGGACAGATCAAATCAAATGCCTCATTTACATGAAAGAGCTGTGGACAATGGAGCGTCTGCTTGTGTATGAAAATCACACTCCTCCTCTCAGAGGAATCCAGTGCAATAATGAAACAACAAAAGATGGTCAACTTGAAAATTAGCTCAGGAAAGAGACCAAATAAGACTATGTGTTTGCTCGTTATCCTGGGGTTTGGCTAGTTGTCCATACTGCTACACTTTAAAAACACGATTTTCAGTAAAAGCATAAAACATTAACTTTCAATGCGCATATACACGTACATAAAAAAACCTAGATGGAAAAAGCATGACTATGGGGTGGTGACACAAACTGGTGTAGTTTTACTACCAGTGACCCTGTACTATAAAGCAGCAAAATTTTGTAAAATCTGTTGGAGAAGCTTTAATAAACTCTTGTGTAGCACAATCACCAACCCATTCTCATGAAATGTGTATGAATAGCACGCAGTGTATAAGGTCCAATTTTCCATGCATATTATACGCCAGTCCTTTCTGTTCACTTAATACGGCGCATCTTTCGTGTCGTTTATGTATTGGTTTCTCTTTTTTTTCTGTTTTTTTTTAAACCATTGTCGCTTTGGTTTGGTGTTGAGATTTGCTTTAGGATGTCATTTAATATATAGGTTTCTTCATGTTTTGTCTATTTTTAAACCATGATCACTTTTAGTTGGTGTTAGAATTGAGGTTCGGGTTAGGATGTCATTTTATGTAACAAAAAGTTGCTCTAACCCCAATCCCAGGTGAAAAAACTGAAAAGATAAGTGAACAGGAAAGATTGGTGTATCATATTGGAATTTGGCGTATTGCACGGATTTTCATACTGCATTTTTATGGGCTGCAAACACAGTCCTGTTGGCCGCCATTGTTGTTATTGAGGGTTTCAGCAGTAACAACATAAACAAGCGGCTGTCGTGGTCCCCACGTAACTTCCGGTAAACTCCGCTAAGAATAAATAACAACAAAGTATTTTAAACGTATTTAAATTTATATAACAAGCAAAAAACAACACATAGATTACCTAGGAAACCAAAACATTTGTTATTTTCGACGAGGTATTTGTTCAAGAGATCAGTTTAGCAACTAGTCAGACCATTAAAAAAATGAAACAGGAAGTAAAGTTCGGATCCAGACGTGTATCTCGTCAGCGCACGTGCGTCCGATGAAACCGTCTATAGCTGTCAAGTACTTGTGCATCTGTAGACTTATCACATAATACGCATGTGCATGACATCACAGTTTTCACAGATTTGCTTTTTTGTCATTTACACAAAAACAATAACGTTGATTGTTTTCAAATTTAAACTTTAAAACCTTTTCAAAAATGTTTGCGGTTTGTGGACCATAAACACCACTGTTTTGTAAACCAACAGCCAAAACGTATAAAAAGTTTCCTTTTTGGGGTTGAAAACAATTTTGTTTAAACAACCCTTTATGAATTTTTAAGTTGCCAGCATCAAGCCTTTAGGGGTTCAGCGTATCCACAAAAGAGTTCAGTACATTTATTGTGTCTGTCATGGGTTTATTACTACATTGTGTCAAAAGTGCAACTGTAAATAAAGGACACACAACGGACAACTCTGATACTCTTCTGATACCAGACAAACATTTACCGGATTGAAACATTTGTTTTGTTTACACTATGTCTGCGAATGAAGCCCCAGCTTGAACACACATGGGAAGTTTTCATGTCAGTGTCCTGACAACTTCTGATTGTGCTGAAGATAAAGGGTGGTAAAGATGAATAAGACATTTCCAAAAATACTGAATTGTGTTAGGATTGAACAAGAGAGTAGACAAATTTCAGGTTAATACTCTAATTGACTTTATGCGTGACGAAGCTGAGGATATTTGAATGCTTACACGTGATATGCTCAAATAAAAGGCAGTGGAAAGGCTGTGTAAATAACCATTTTGTTTGAAAGCACAACATCATTTTCAAGAAATGCGTAGACATAAAACATAAATCATTTCCTGGACATAAAGGCAGATATAAAACATTTCATGGGCATGGCCAAATATAAGAGTAAGTGAATGCCCCATTTCACTGATGCTACAAAACCATTGTGTGATCTTTTTGCCAAACAGAATTGGGCAGTGTGCTGCAAGAAGCTTTTGAAAGATCAAACCTGATTTCAAACATCAAACAACGTATTTAGCACAATGCGAAACCTGATGCAAACTTAAAAGTGCCAACTGATGCATCCTCCTATGGTTTACAAGCAGTTCCTACCTAAATGCAGAATGACAAGGAATGGCATCCTTTGGCTTTTATTTCACAGAACGGAGATATGCCCTGGTGGAAAAAGTAACTGTGGCTTGGAACGCAAGCTACATCCGGCTGCTTTAGAAACAAGGCTTTGGATGACTTGCATCCTAGAATTCAGAGTCATTCTGAGAAACTTCAAGTATAGGGCTTAAGTTCAGGCCTAAGCATACCTGTCAACGCCCCTGTTTTTCCCGGGAGTCGCTCGTATTTTACACCTATCTCCCGCCCCCTCCCGTTTTGTTATTTCTCCCAGGAAAGTACTTTGTATGCCACTACGCCGTTATATGAATAGTCACATCAATATATTGTTCCAAAATTGTCCAGTTGCCAGATCTTATATGAAATGCATCCTACTCACACAGTAGACACATCATACAATTTTGAACCCATTTTTGAAGTCAACCTGGGTTGCACTGTTGATATCTGCACAGGGAGACGGGGGAAGTTGAATTAAGCAAAAAGCTAGGCAAAAAACAAACAAACAGCTGAACAGAGTCATTAAATTTCTTATCGTGAAGCAGCATTGACAATTACCAAGCTTTTTGCAAAGTATGTTGCTGATTTTAGTATCAGACAAAAACGACATAACGCAGCACAATAAATCACAACGGCACAGTCGCACTGTGGAGGCACAGAGCATAGACATTAAAGAAATAACTAGACCGCTCATTGGCTGCTTTTTTAACCACGCATTCTTTGTACGCACAGGTCGCACATGCGCATTTCATTTTCAGTGCCATGAAAGAGTATAAAGATGTATACATGGGCTTAAACTCTTTTAGAGAGATTGCTCAGACATCGGGCAAAGACAATGCATACTGTCGCCAAATTGGAAGTATATTTACGATAGATATGTGAGAGCAACAAAAACTCTGAAGGGACAGAGTAGTGGTGCAGGAAAAAAATACCACAAATTTTTGCCTTAAAAGAGTTTTGCTGGGATGGCTATCAAAATTGATCAAGCAACAATGGACAGACTCAGAGATAGACAAGGTGGAGCTCTTTACCATCCACATCTTCTTCAATTCCGCAATCATTCACTTCAACCACTTTCACATCTCCTTTGTTTCCACCATCTACATTGGCATCTCAACCTATGGAAAGGTGTTTAACTGCTTCCCCCGTCATCCTTACCACTTATTTTGAAAAAGCGGAAAAGGGATCAGCTCATGCAGGTCCAAGAAATGAGTGTATGGCACATTTGAACAACTGCCAAAAGGAGAGCGGAATTGATCAAGGGGAGCCCTTTGGGACCCTTTCTTTCAGAAAGATGATCATGAGGACCCTAGCAAAAATGTTGAATAGGAGCCTATGGCCGTTTGGAGATCTTCCAAGTTTTTTTCAAATGGCAAATAGAGGAGTGTGATTCTACATTGTCTAAATAAATAGGACTGACGTAATAATAATTAGGACTTTTTAATTAATACTGTAATATTACAAGTGACGGCAATGACAAATAAGTTATATTTCAGTTAAAGCTTGGTGATTTATTCTAAAACCTTGACTAGACCCCTTCTCATGATTCCCTCTTACCATAGTACTTGTCCTTGCTGAGTTTGGAAGGTTTTCAAATTGGCCCTTTCAAGAAAGACAGTTCGTGTTGCTTTGGATGTAGATAGATTCTTTGGGTCTATGAGATTAGTGTCCTCCCTACACTAATCTTTTGCATTTCCCTGGATGAATGTCTCCATTCGAGTTTGTGGCATCTGCAAAGTAGTTAGGAGCTGTTCACATGTCACGTCTTTTGTGAGCACAAGTTTGCCCTTTTGCTCAAATAGATAGTGATGTGGTTACCACAAGCATGTGGTAAGTTGGCAGGAATGTATATGGTACTACGGTTTGCAGAATCCGTGCAGGTCAAGAAATTGTTTAAAGAAAGTTTTAACTATGTGTACAGTGATTTTTGGTACTGTCAATCGGCTGGCCAAAGATTGTCCACTGAGAAGATTCTGCTTGTCAGTGTGTAGGTTTGTGCCTATGGGTGAAACAAGATTAAAGAGAATTAAAACATGTTATGTAACCAAACATTTAGACGATCCATATTTGGAATTATGTGCTCCAGGCAGGCTTGTGCACAATTCATAATTTCAGAATTGTCCTTCATTCAATTCATGAATTGGAATTTGAATTGAATTGACTACGCACAACAGGAAGTTGAAATTGAATTGTAATTTGAATGATAGGAAGTGTAATTAAATACATGGCAATTCAAAGAAATTCCACAGTCACACAACAGAAAGAATCTCACATTCAGTGTTAGGAAAATTACTTTGGAAAACTGTTTGGCAACCATTTTAAATACTTGATTAAAGTAAAGAAATGAAGTCATGTTCAATCGTGTTCTACAAAATTTCAATTACAAAAAAAATCTAACTTCATTATTTGTTATGTGACTAGAGTTTTTAACATTAATTGCTGGGGGAAAACTTTTCCTGTTAATGTAATCTGTAAAAGTAGTTTAAACGTATATAATTTCTAGAATATGCAATGCAATCATATCTGACATATACTGAAAGCTTCATTTTTAACACTTCACTTACTGTATAATATGTATATGAATCCGTGTATGGTCCGTGTACTTTTGCGTCCATTCATTTTTCCTTTATAAACCATGATATGAAAAATAAAATATAAACGGTTGTTGTATTTTTAAAATGCAATATTAAATTTCAAAATTTAAATTCAAACTGTATTTAGAACATCCTACCCCAAAAAAACAAATATTGATGTATTTTCAGATTTTTGTTTATGATTTTGGCACCTTTATTATACATTTAAAACTAAAATTAAAAAACCCGATTATTAGCTATTTCACATTCAGACTTCTTTGGCAGTGATCGCAGTGCTTTGCTTCATGCATGTAAACATAATCATTCTACGCATTTTGTAAATTTTTTCAAGTTTTGTCAAATTATGTTAACACAGCAAGCAAAAACCGAGACTCTATAGTCCGGCTTGTGCAATAGGAACACACTTCTACCCTAAATAACCTTGAATTTGGTTACATGCCGCTTGCCAAAATAACTTGGAGAAGTACTGTATTCCATCATGTAAGCAACAGGTGTTCAAGGTTTTTGCTTTAATTTCTTTTACATGTTGTAAACATAAGCATCGTCTATTCTTGTGCTATTATACTATTAGACTTTCACTGACAACCTAAATTTTGCCTTGTTTTAGCCAAAATTGCTTGCTGGGAAGCCGGTGAATGCGGAAGACAGATACACATTTTATAATTAACGGCTATTAAAATGAACATGCAGTGTTGCAGTCAGAAACAATTGACTAGTTTTAGATTCAGCCTGTGCGCATCTGTCATCGCAACAAGTTATGGTTCAGACACAGGTATTTAAACGCAAATCAACATTCATTCACAACGAGAAATGTTCAAAGTTAACGGGAAGGACTGTGCGAAAATAGAGAGATTATGTAGTATAAAAAAGACCGACGTCCGTCTGAAACAGTAAAAAAAAGTAGTTTGTTATATATACAGGGAGTGCAGAACTATTAGGCAAGTTGTATTCCCGAGGACCACCCCCGCTATTGTACAACTACAGTGCTCCTGGTCAACTCAAAATGCCAACAAACCCCCAAACCCGAACATTCAAGCAGCAAAAGGGAAATCTTGGCCTCCTTCAGAGAATATTTCTATCTACATCATTATTAGGCAACTATTAGTGTGCAGAACCACTAGGCAACCAAACGAAAAACAAAGATTTTACCATCTCACTTGTTTTTTTTTCAACTGTTAAAGTGAGAATAATAAACAAACTCTACATTTACAAAAAAAAATAATAAAACAATAAAAAATAAAAAATATATATAGACTCAGTGACCAATATAGCCACCCTTCTTTTCGATAACAGTCACAAGCCTTCCATTCACGGATTCAGTCAGTTTCTTGATCTGGTCTGAACCAACATTTTGTGCAGCCACAACCACAGCCCCCCAGACACTGCCCAGAGAGGTGCACAGTCCACCCCCACCGCAAATGTCCTGCCCAAGAAGGGACCAAAAGGTCTCAACAGGGTCCAAGTCAGGTGAAGAAGGGGCCATGTCATTAGTTTTTCCACCTTTAAGGCATTTACTGGCCAGCCACTCAGTTGAGTACTTTGATGCATGTGCTGAAGCGCTGTCCCGCACAAAAACTTCTTATTGAAAAATGCAGATCCCTTCCTGCACCACTGCTTGAAGAAAGTGTCCTCTAAAAATTGGCAGTAGGTCTGAGAGTTGTTTTTTATTTCCATTTTCAACCCAAAAAGGTCCAACAAGCTCATGTTTAATAATACCTGTCTGTGCCTGCCTGCCTGTAATGTAGAAGACACTTTCTTCAAGCAGTGGTACAGGAAAAAGTCTGCATCCCCCAAGAAGACTGATTATTTTGCAGGACGGCGCTCCATAGCATGCATCACAGGTGCTCCGCTGCGGGGCTGGCCATTGGAGGCCTGGGAGATGGGGAACTGGTGCCATGGCCCCCTTCTTTACCTGGCTTGGACCCTGTTGAGGCCTTTTGGTCCCTTCTTAAGCAGGACATTTACAGTGAAGGTAAACCGTACACCTCTCTGAACAGTGTCTGGGAGGCTGTGGTTGCGTCTGCACAAAATGTTGATTCAGACCAGATCAAGAAACTGACTGAATCCGTGAATGGAAGGCCCGTGACTGTCACCAAAAAGAAGGGCGGCTACATTGGTCACCGAGTCCATATATCTTTTGTTTTTTATTGTTTTATTAATTTTTTTGTAAATGTAGAGTTTTTTTTAATATTCTCACTTTAACAGTTGAAAAAAAAACAAGTGAGATGGTAAAATCTTTGTTTTTCATTTAGTTGCCTAATAATTCTGCACACTAATAGTTGCCTAATAATGATGTACATAGAAATATTTTCTTAATAAAGCCAAAATTTCACTTTTACTACTTAAATGTTCAGGTTTGAGGGTTTGTTAACATTTCGAATTGACCAAGAGCACTGTAGTTGTACAATAACAAAAGTAATCCTCAAAAATACAACTTGCCTAATAATTCTGCACTCCCTGTATATATATATATATATATATATATATATATATATATATAAATATATATATATATATATATATATATATATATATATATATATATATATATATATATATATATATATATATATATATATATATATATATATATATATATATATATATATATATGATATAATTTTCACAAATCAGGCTCTATCTAAAACAATCAAATTGGCATGAACACCGACTGCTTGTTGATTGAAAATAGCCGTTAATGGTAAAACCCCTCAGTTGAAACTGAAAAACTAAGCGGAGGAAGAAGATCCCCAGTTTAAGATTAATGTAAAATAATTGTGTTGTTTTACACTTGTTTTGAAATTGTTATTTTTTTCATAAAAACCTTTAAAACCCGTTTTCATTTAGTCATGGAAGTAAAATCTTCTTCTTCCTTTATTTCTTAACGCCATTCCAGCATCTACGGCTATATTCATGGCGAGAACCAGGTAATCCATACACAAGTTTATTCAGACAAGTTGATTTATACACAAGTTGGGGGAGGGTTTTGGTATCTCCAATTTGCCTAACTTGCATGTTTTTGGGAGGAAACCGGAGTACCTGGAGTAAACCCACGCTGACACAGGGAGAACATGCAGAAACTCCACACAGAAAGGCCACCTGCCCCATGGAAGTAAAAAAGCAGGCTTTTAATTGCTTTAAATGGCTATCTAATATATCATCAAAAAATAATTTACAAGTATGTAAGAAAAGGTTTGTACTGTAAAAATACTTTTTTTGTTACGTTGTTACAAACAGGAGATAAAGAATTTACAAACCGCAAAGTCTCCGCAAGGTTCAGCTCTTGGACAGCGTCAGTTTTTTTAAGCATTACTTAAAAATGTTTCTCATCTCACCATATCCACAGGTACAGAGTCATCATATACAATAAATCCGTGAGGTAGCATTTAAAAACATTTAAAAACAGATGCATTTGTTTAAAGCAAAGCATTTATTTACCAGGCTGCAGGTGAAGCAGCTCTTTGTGCCTTCTAACGTCTCATAATTAGTCCTCATTTATGTCCAAGAGACTCAATAATAATCTTTCACATTCAATCCTTAAATCTTTCATATTTAAAAGCGTTTTCGTGCTGCTGTGCATTCATGTATCCTATGTGTTAAGCAAACCCGCGTTGTCGTCCCGTTTCGGCGCATATTACTAATGCGCTCTTTAAATAACAAAAAAACATATTGCGCCATTGACTTTAGACTAGGTTTTTGTTGCGCTGCATTGCGCCGGGTGTAAGATAGAGCCCATTATCACAAATCAACCTTTATAGTTTCAAACATCGTAGATTTTCAGCAGGGGCGTCGCTAGACCCCTTTTACTGGGGCACGTGCCCCAGTGTAAATCTTTTGTGCCCCTGTGTAAATCTCAAGTTTACATTTTAGCAGTTAACTAGTTTATTCCTTTACAAAGACAAAAACGGATGAATATGCAATGTAGTTACCCAATTCACGTTTGAAAAAGCGACGCAGCAGTCGCACTGACGCGTTCACGCCTCTATTCATGTCCGCGTCCGCGCACGGACATGATGGGTGCGCGGACGCGGACATGAATTGAGGCGAGCACGCGACTGTTTTGCCGTGCGCAGCCGCATACAAAGTACACGCGATGACGAGACTAAAGTAAGTTTCTAAATAATAATGAAAAGTTTCTAAATAATAATGAAAATCTTATTTTCACCCGATCATTGACGCATGTGATGGACATCAGAAATGTTTTGTGCAAAGCAGGAAAAGGGAAGCAAAAATGAGAGATGATGAATTTAAGGGAGTAAAGACACATAACATCTAACCCTGTCAGGGCTTAAACATTAGAGGGAAAATCTCAGGAAAACCACTGTCAATAGTCAATAAAATTGCATTGTTCACATACAAAAATTGTGTTATACTGTTCTGTATTTTCAGATATGAAATTAATATTTAGTTCACTAGCTCTAGGTCATTACGTAAATAGTTAGCAGTAACTAAGATAGATTTTTTAGTAGCAGTCATAAAATGAAAATATTCTTAAAAATAAAAAAAGAAGTTATTAATCATTGTTATGTAAAATGCAAATGTGCATAATTTTTTTTTCTCTCCGGCCATTATTTCCAAACATTTTATGCCTTTAAACATGTTAATAATGTTGTATATATATATATATATATATGTATATATGAAGATGATACTTAAAAAATTTTAAATAAATGTTTGTCTTTCCCAGTACTTGTTGCAATGTTGGAATAGTGGATTAAGCAAAGGAAATTGTATCTTGCACACCGCAGGCTTTCAGGAAAAAGTAAAAAAAATGGGGGGCCTGTGCCCCAGTAGAGCTTTATGTCTAGCAACGCCCCTGATGTTCAGTCTTCCCAGTTATAATCTGCGCGTTTTAATATAGTCTAAATGAGTAAGAAATGCTGTGATGTTCACGTGCATAAAGCCGCGCTCTGCGAATTCACAGCCAGAAGAAGCCTTAATGTGAAACAGCAAAACTGTGTAAGTAAAATAAATAAATTACAATTATTTGCTTTTCAATTGTAAAATACTATTAAATAATTAAAATAACTTTGTATTTTGATTATCTTTTCACCAGTTTAAAAACAAAAAAAGAGAAAATCACATTTTTCGTTTTTATATTTATTGGTTAAAAAAGAAAAATGAATGGACGCAAAAGTACACGGACCGTGTATCGTTCGTTCAATCGATTTTTCCAATTAAAAACAAAAGTGATAAAACGAATAACGACTTGTTTTTCGATTTTTGGAATGTGCATTCAGATCAAAAATACAAAATATGAATAACGGGATTAGGACAAATTTTCATTTTGATTTTTTATTTAATACCTTAGCAGACATTTGCCAATGAAATCATTTTAAACAGATCAAGTACTTTTGTGGTAACAGATTACAGACATTTTAATAAGGTTGTGCATATGACAGAGCAACGAGCAATCATGCTCTCCTGTAGTCTTATTCTCTTATACAGTCCGACTCTTGTCGGATTCTTGTGGTGCGGGATTAAATTTAAGAGTATAAATACGGTAGCACTCGGAACTCTGGGGTACCCATATTGGACAGGAACGTTGGTTGGGAACGGGTGGTCTGTCTGGGCTGTGTTTCCTGATAAAATTTAACTTAGCATTTAAGAACGCTTTCTACGAGCTAATGAACGTTAGTTATTCTTTCACGTGCATTTCCCTAAAATGCACTTAAATATATCGCACACAGCAGTGGCTATCCGTTTGTCAAGTGCTGAAATGTCGCCTATAGAATGACTGTTAATTGTAGCACACGCTTGTTAAAAGTTTAGCCTAACGACCTTCACCCAATGTGCATGTAATATTGTTAATAATATTGTTTGATATTGTTCAATGACTAATTGCACATTTTAATAATGTATGCTATGTGAAATCATCTTTTCCATATTTAGTTTGGACTCATACCATTGTGCATTGCATTTTAAAATTTATATTATTACTTATTATTGCTCTCATTGCAATATTAATATCTAATACATCATTTTAAACAGAACAAGTACTATTGTGGTAACAGATTACAGGCATAATAAGGGCGTGAATTGCACTGTGCTCCCATGTAAGATCTCATTCGCTTACAGTCCGAGTTTTGAATTTTATTTCTTTTTTATTATTATTATTATTTATACACATCTGGTTTAAAATAGAGGTCTGCGCGGCATTGTTTTTTTTCTTCCCGCACCCACTTAAAATTTACTCTGTTTCACCGCTTAGAATGCTTTTATCCAACCTTTTTTTCCCTACGACGTTTGTCACTAATTATTAGCAAAATATGAATGAAGGGAAAACGTACGTTTGTATCTAGTGCTATGTAAAAAATAACTTTTAACTGAAAGCTTAACCGACATTTAGCCTATAAAGAATGTTCCTATAAAGACACGTTTTAGCATATCACATTCAAATTCCGACAACGATGTCTGAATGCGCTGTGTTACATCATCGGGATGCAAAGACATTGCCAGGTTTACAGGGCATATTAAAAAAAAATATTCACGGTCAACGCAAAATGTAACAAAGAAACATACATTATAGGGCAAAGCATATCACTAAGCAACATATAAACATATCACTAAAAAACATATAAACCTATTTTCTGCACAAACTATTACAAACATTCTTGCAGGATATGTGATCAGAATGAAGTGCGGATACGCCAACGCTAACGCTGTCAAAAGATGTCGGGACTAGTGCGCTATTGTCAGTCAGGGCTGCATTTCCCAAAAGCATCGTAACTTAACACAGCTCTACCGTGATGATGTTTCGCCTTTCATCTCTTCTATTAAATGTAGAAGGCAATACTTGACTAAAGATTTTTAGAGATTGTATTATAAAGCTCTTTTAATTCATTCTTTGATTGTGAAGTTAATAATGACAAAGGTTGTGCTTAATATAATGTGTACAGTATGCATAGTACAGTGTACATCCGTGCTGGTAAAATAAATGTAAAATAAACATTACATAGAAAGGCATAAGATATTAATATATCAATAATAGCCAAATAAGTAATATTATAAACTTAAAAAGGCAATTCACAATGGAATTAGTCCAAACTAAATATTGAAAAGATGATTTCACATAGCATAAATTATCAAAACGTGCAATTAGTCATTGAACAATATTAAACAATATTATTAACAATATTATTACATGCATTGGGTGAAGATCATTAGGCTAAACCTTTAACAAGCGTGTGCTACAATTAACAGTCATTCTATAGGCGAAATTTTAGCACTTGACAAACGGATAGCCACTGCTGTGTGCGATATATTTAAGTGCATTTTGGGGAAATGCACGTGAAAGAATAACTAACATTCATTAAGTAGCTCGTAGAAAGCGCTCTTAAGTGCTAAGTTAAATTTTATCAGGAAACGCAGTCCAGACCACCCGTTCCCAACCAACGTTCCTGTCCAATATGGGTACCCCAGAGTTCCGAGTGCTACCGTATTTATACTCTTAAATTTAATCCCGCACCACAAGAATCCGACAAGAGTCGGACTGTATAAGAGAATAAGACTACAGGAGAGCATGATTGGTCGTTGCTCTGTCATATGCACAACCTTATTAAAATATCTGTAATCTGTTACCACAAAAGTACTTGATCTGTTTAAAATGATTTCATTGGCAAATGTCTGCTAAGGTACCAAATAAAAAAAATCAAAATCAAAATTTGTCCTAATACCGCTATTCCCATTCTGTATTCCTGATCCGAATGCACAATCCAAAAATCGAAAAACAAGTCGTTATTCGTTTTATCATTTTTGTTTTTAATTGGAAAAATCGATTGAACGAACGATACACGGATTTATATGAATTTCTTTGAATTTCTATTGAATTGCAATTCTGCTTCCTTTAATTCAAATTCGAATTGTAATTCTAGATCCTGTTTTTGACATCAATTCAAATTCAATTCAAATTCAAGAATTGAATTGGAATTTAGGAGTCATTCTCAATTCAATTCTGAATTGTGCACAAGCCTGGCTCCAGGAAATGGATGCAACAGGTTGCAGTGCAGTGGGAACGCTGCATCAGTCACAAACATGTAGATGACCATGACATTTGTGCTGGAAGTGTCGTTGGTGGTGGTACTTCTAGCTTGCTTTCCTGGAGTCTGATTCCAATGACACTGTCTATGAAGACACCACTGTCACTTTAATGACCATGTGCTCCCACATCTAAATAGTAATAAGCATCACAAGCCCCCATTAAGACAATCAAGTGTGTCCCTTTATAGTTTAAGTAGTCACTTCCAGAGTTCGGAGGTGCTCTGATTTGAACATTCTTCCCATCTATAGCACCAACACAGAGTGAAAAGTTCCAGATCCTCCAGGATTCTTTAGCAATATTAGCCGAATGTGTTTGCGATGGGAAAGCAACAAACTCGGGCTACAGACTAAAGCAATAAACCTCAAGAAGCAGTGGGTTACCAGTGCATTTTATAACTCCGCTTCGTGCCTAACAACACCCCTTAGCTGTTATAAAATGCACTGGTAACCCAACGCTTCGAGGGGTTTATTGCGTTTATAAAACGGTTACTTCATATGCATAACGTTAGCGGGATTTGTAAGGAATAATTGACGACGGGCCATTGAATTATAAGAAAATAATGCACACCAAGGTGGTAATGCGGCACGACGCGAAGCGGAAAGTTACACCGCAGGTGTGCATTATTTTCAAATAATTCAAAGGACCGTCGTCAATTATTCCTTACAAATCCCGCTAACGTTTTGCATATGAAGTAACCGTTTTATAAACGCTTATACCACGGTTACCACAAACATTGCTCTGGTGCCTATTTTTAAGACAGTTGAAAAGTTAGGTGTGCGGTTTACAGAAAAATAATCAAAAAAAATAATAATAAAAAATAATCAACACCCATAGAACATTTCTCAGCCAATCAGAATGCAGCATTCAACAGACCCGTGGTATAATATAAAATAAAACAAAAATAAGTTGTAATTAAATTAGTAGAAATATTACTCTTCCGCCAAACAAAGTAGTTCCTCAGAATCAAGTGTGACTAAAACAGAGTGCAGTTCCCAACCAACACAGACGCAGCAAAGACACAATGAAAATATGATTAAAGACTGTGGTGTTTATTTTTATAAATCACCATTCATCTAATTTATACATTAACATTTATATCGTGCAACTGTTGAAGTGATGATCAAATATGCTTGGATGCATGCTTAACTCCTTATCTGTCAGCGTTTTTTTTTTTAAGTTGCCACCCAGTTTTAGTTTAATGCCTTGCAGAAGAATTATCTTCTTTAAATAAACATAAAATATCAATTGAAAGAACAGACCATCCGCTTTCAAACAAAAACAAACAAAAAAAGTTTCATCCTACCTTCATTTGTTTTCTTATCACCTCTCAAATTTTTTAGCTAAAAAATTCAATTTTTGTGAAGAACTTTTGTAAGAGATCAGATTCAGAGCCTGATGAAAACACGCTGTTTTCAGTGTTGAGTGAATGCGTCAGTGTTTAAGTTGGGTAAGATCGCCACCCAGTGGATAATAGCGGACGTATGAACTTGAGTTATAAACTCCTAATGCTGAATTTACACCAAACGCGTTTTGGGCGTCAAAATCGCGTCTACCGCGCCTAGTTTGCCGCTTGAACACTTTGAATGCATTCGCGCGTGTAGAGCGGAGTAGACGCGCGGAAAAAGCAAGCATTGACGCGCGTCCGAGCCAAAATCCGCTTCTTGTGGGAGGGGCAACTGCTGTGCGAGTGTCTGTTTGCAAGATGACTGATGTTACTTGTGCATTTATCAAGAGAGTTACCAGTTTGTATTGGGTAACCTTACTATAGGGGGAAAATAAACGGCGCGGGTCGATAAACGTCACGTGACTCAAAAGTGAAGTGTGTATTACAACGTACCAGGTTGCCCAAAGTCCTTACTGACACTCTTTCAAGCGAGTTCTTTTTTATTCCTGTCTCCTCTATAGAAATAACAACTTGTGACATATAGGTCTGAGTGACTGCTTGAGTGAGTGACTCCGGGCGGGGCTGCCACCACAACAGCAGGCAGGCTCCTGATCAGGAGCCGCAAATTCGCGTGAACCGCAAAATGCACAAAAGCACCATTCGCATGTACCGCGCACAACGCTCCATTCGCGCGAGCTTCACGTGCGAATGAGGCGGAAACGCGTCTTCCGCGCCGCGGGACCTCCTGACGTGCGTCTGCACATTGACTTAACATTGAAATCACTCGCGCTTCACGCCTCTACCGCACCATAAGACAGCGTTTTTTCTTTATCGACGAGATGACTCAACAATATTTATTGACATTTATCTGGATATCGCCATTAATTGTGCAGTTGTAGACAATTAAAAATATGATTTAAGACTGTGGTGTTTATTTTCATAAATCAGTACGCAGCAACAGTGGCGCAGTGATACTTATGTAATGTGGTCTGAACCGTGAGGTTACCGGTGTATTTTATCACGGCTTAGAACGCGTTTCAACCAATCAGAATGAAGAACCAGAACTGCCCGTTTAATAATCTTCCATAAGGTTTCACACATCTACGGAATAAGCTTACAGACTGTCCGGCTTCCTAATCAGTAGCTTGCTGCTATTCTTTGCTAAAGATCACATTGCTAAATAGCCCAAATTCATGGCTAGCCTTTCTGCTGTGCTTACAAGTCTTTTTTATGAGTTTTATATGGAACAATATGACACACCTAAACGTTAAATTTAAGAGCCGATGTGCAAAAGTACTGATAATGCTTCTCCAGCAGACTGTAGAGTCCAGTAGACTGAATTCACCATCCCTTGTTCTTTGCTCATTCAGTGGTCACACAGACCACCTTCTCTTTCTCTTTTTTACATTTCTCCTTCTTCCAGAACTAACAAGCAAAGCAAATGCCCCTCTCCTCCTTTGTTATTGTTGTTGTTGTTCTTCTGTGTCATTCTTCACCACGTTAGGCCTGTTTGACTGCTCCTTATGTACCCATGTAGGTCAGGAGAGGTATTGCAATTTGTTGCAATGTGCATGCTTCAAATGTCTGCTTACTCGTATGAGTTAAACGTACAATGCTTTGAAAGGCCGTGTGTTCGACTGTGCACTCCAGGCTTAAACTGGAGACAGAGTTAGGAGCTATTCACATGTCATGTCTTTTGTGAGCACACGTTTGCTCTTTTGCTCAAATCAACCTGATCTCACAAAGTTCAGTGGGATAGTCACAGAATTTTTTGCTAATTTTTCCATGGAATTCTCACGGATCTCCGCATTTTTCCGTGGCCCTGCTACGGACTGTTTTTTCTGTGGCATTCTTACGGATTGTTTACTCAACTGTTTTCCTATTTTCAAACCATTTTCGCTTCGGTTTAGGGTTAGATTTGGTGTTTGCGTTAATATGTCACTTTAATTATTGGTTTATACCAGGGGTTCTCAAAGTTTACATTCAAAGGTCCAAATCTGAATTCTCATCATTTTCATAGGTCCGGAAAAACTGGATATTACAAAAATTGTCAAGCATGGTAATAACTTTATGTAAATCACTTGTTTATATAACAAATCAACACAAATAGTTTGGGAGAAACATAACAAGTGTATTTTGCATTTAAAGTAAAAACATTTTTTAAACATAAACACAAAAAATATGCCAAAAGTAACCAGGTGCAAAATACAGAGCAACCTAATTAGAGAAATGGCACAGTTTGTTTTACATCAGATGCATAAACCATGGCAAAAAAGTGTGGTTGGTTGACAGAGACACTGACCAAAATTAGGGGTGCACCTATAAATTGGCTGATGATGCTTGCTATGCTTCTCTATGAATTACAGTGAAATGCCGTTACATCCAAAAGCCAGGGGGCGCACTCGTGCAAAAACTCAATATGCGCTGCAGACGAAGAACCAGACACACGCAGCTCCAGGAAATGTCTTAAGGATATATTTATATTGCTGTTCTTCAAATCTTTTCAGGTATTTTCATGATAATAAAGAATAATAGGTATAAAGATTATGTTTGACGAGTGTTGCTTTTTCAAATGCATGTTTTAAATGACTCAAACCAACAGTGATTTCAGATCGATAAGGACTTACTGATCAAAAGTAGAGTACATGAAGTAGCTGTGCATAATATCTGGGTGTGATGGCTACAGCGTCACACAGGACATTTTTAAATATCTCGTTTTAGTTTCGGACCAGGAATACTCTTAAATCTAAAAAGATAAAAACTAAACGAATGGTTTACAAGTTTAATATGGATTTGTAAAGTAGCAAATGCACACATTTAATCATTCACATAGAAATGAATGCACTTTTAATATGAACACGGGTCCGGATCAAGTTCCCGTCGGATCCGGAGCGGAGTCCGGACTTTGAGAACACCTCGTTTATACTATTTTTTATGATTTATTCTTTTATATTTTCTAAACTTTAAACAATTGTCGCCTGGCGTTGGGGTTAGAGTTGGGTTTGGGTAGGGATGTCATTTCATGTAAATCTAACCCTAAACCGAAGCGACAATAGAAAGAAAATAGGACAAAACAGTTGAGTAACCAATCCGTGAGAATGCCATGGAAAAAGACAATCCGTAGCAGGGCCATGGAAAAATGTGGAGATTCGTGTGAATGCCACGGAAAAATGAGCAAAAAAATCTGTGACTATCCCACGGAAATTCGTGAGATCAGGCTGGCTCAAATAGAGAGTGATGTGGCCGCGACGAGCTTGTGGTGAGTCACACTCTTTAATCCAGGTGTTTCGTGCCACGGTGAGTTCGAAATATTTCAGCTTTTCAGACTGCTGCTTCACCCTTTATGTATCAACATTATAATATGTAAACATTGTATATCAAGATGAAAAAACAGCTGATCACAGGGATACCCAGAGCTATACGATCTGTCAAGCTGCTATTATTTTGACACAAATAAAAGCAACAATGCATGGAGATGCATTACTGAATCTATGGAGAGTGTTGCTCATGATTGCTTAGCAACGGCAGACGCTGCAGTAGTGCAAGCCCCGTGTGCTTTAAAAAAAAGCAGCACAGTGGTGCTTTCCATGCAGTTGGACAAGAAAATGTGAAAGGCCGATGAAGGAGCTGAAGTCAGGACCGGTAGTATGGATCTTTAAATTGCAACAGCCAGCAACTGTGCTTGGCAAGATAAAAACACAAAGATCCTACAGTGTTCAAGCAGGATCAAAGACATTTCTGGAAAAAACACAGAGCCTATCTTCGTGTTCAGTCAGGACTCTTCGTTTTTATTTAACAACAGGTGACCTTTGAACATTAATCAATGAATACACTCTTTTTATATGAGTCTGTTATGTATATGGTGAATCGAGAAACCTGCAAATTGTTTTTCTGCATTAATGCACCGTTTTTCTTGTTTATCTCAAACAGATCAATTTATCTTTTATCCTAATGTGAAATCAGTTTGTATGTTATTGAAGATTTGGGATAAATATCATATCTTTTCATGTTACATTTAGGATTTTGATCCTTCAGAGTGCCAGAGTGTCTATGTACACTCATAGTATGGTTTTTAAGGACATGGCATTGACACACTTCTCATTCGGTGTAATCGTCTTAAGGGGCGGGGCATTTATAAAACACTCTCTAAGTGGTTTTAACCAATAAGAGCATTTAAAACATGTGTTTTTGAACATTCAGGCATGAAAACCTATTATAGTACAGCCCAAAATCAAAACTTCGTAAAGGGGCATTATTGAACACCTTAAAACTTTGTTTCCAAATCAGCTGTAGGCAGAGGTCTGACATCCATCTGCCAGAGTAATAGGACATGAGCGCAAAGTACTGAGCCATGGGCCAGTGGAATGATAGGTGCTTTTTCACATGTGTGCAGTGAAATTAGAGTCTTGCTGCAGTTGCAAAACTGAAAACCAAAACCAAGCCAATATGTTTTAGGTACCCCCTGGGAATTTTTCCCTGAAGTAATGGTAGGTTGAAGTCATGTTTGGTATATCATATTGAGGGCACTTGAACATTAGGAGTGGGAAGCTCATGATTTTCTTTGAGCAGAGAGTTTCCATGTTGGGGTGTCAGTGAAAAAAACATGGTAGAAACAGTGAATTCAACATCTGTAGTTGATGATAAATTGTTTAAAATTATAACAAAGATTTTTGTTAATTTAGAATTAGCAGAAATAAAAACGAGAAATTAGTAGGCACCGATTTTCAACTTCATAGCATTTACATTGGCATCTAAATGCACCGCTAGACAATAGTTGATATTTAAAAAAAATATCAGGGGTAGGTTCTAAGCAAACTATCAGCAAAAGAAATTAAATTTGGCAAGACAGATGTTGTTCTGTTCCACCTCAAATTCTCAAATATCATGGTAGTAAATGTCTGTGTTCGACCACCAGCTGTCCACTGGTTGCAGTCATCATGGCCTGTGCCATCAAAAGATGACAAAGAACAATTCAGACTCTGCCCTGAGGACTCAGTGTCCCTCAATGAAGTCTTAGTTTCAGCAGAGTACAGAGAGACACTTCAGGCCTGAAGGACTCCAGATCCAAGTCCCTCTTTCTGTTTTCAAGGCCTCCAATGCTATGCCTGAGATAAAACCCCAAAACCATGAATAACATTGACATAAAACGTCTAGATTAACATCTTTTGTTGGTCCTTAAATAACATTCCTGCAAAACAACCTAACCTCAACCCATAGCCCATACCATAACCATAAGTAACCTACAGTTAGATAGAGACGAAAGGGTAAAATAATGGGTTAAGCTACTAAATCAGCATGAACCTAACAATGATCCTTAGTGTGTACTCGCCCTTACGAAAATGATCAATGGTTTTACTACAATTGAGATAAAAAACATGGTCACTGTATTAAAACCATGGTAACCACAAAATAACCATGTTTTTGACAACCATGGTTTTCCAAAACCATAGTTAGTGTAGTAAAACCATGGTTTTGCTGAAAGTAATCAATACACCAAAAAACATGGTTACTACACTTTTACCACAATAAAACCATGGTTCATTTTCATAAGGGTCACACTAGGGGTGTAACGATACACTAAGTTCACGGTTCGATCTGTATCTTGGTGCTTGGCTCGCGATACAATACACATCACGGTTTTTGGGAGCAGATTAAAACAATTAAACTGTTATTTAAATTTCAGATTAATTTTTATAATATTAACAATTTCAGTAACTTTTTTGTTGTACATAAAACTTAATAAAGAATTTAACATTTTAGGGTTTAACTGAATCTTCTGTACTGCAGGTCTGTCACTGAAGAAATTGAAATTTTACATAAAATTAGAATTAAGGGACTTAGCAGGGCCGTTTGTTAGATATAAAGCTCTACTGGAGCACAGGCCCCCATTTTTTTCTGACTTTTTTGAAAGCCTAAGACTTCTATAAAATGTCATTTTCTTAACCTATTCCTACATGTATTTAAAAATATTTAAGTATCATGTTCATTATACTTAACATGAACATTATTAACATCATTAACATGTTTGGAGGCATACGTGGCATAAAAGGTTTGAAAATAATAATGACAGCAGAGATCATATTTTCTCGCACATTTGCATTATACAATGATAACAATGATTAATAACTTATTTTTACAAGAATATTTTACAATAGCACTATTTTAAGAAACCAGTAAATATAAAATACATATTCTATACTAAAATAATCTCTGTCATAGTTACTGCAAACTGTGTCCTTCAGCTAGTAAACTAAATATTAATTTCATATCTGAAAATACAGAATAGTATAACACATACATGTGTTGATTTTTTTCAGCAACAATGCAAATCTATAGACTTGACAGAGGTTTACTTGAGATTTTTCCTCGAATGTTAAAGACCTAGGTAAGGATTAAACTACTTTAAACTCATCGTCTGTCATTTCTGCTTCCCTTTCCCTGCTTTGCACAAAACATTTCTGATGTCCATCTACAGGAGCCAATAGTGATCAAGTCAAAATAAGAATATCATTATTATTTATAAACTTACTTTAGTTTTTTTATGTTTTCATAAGATATCTCAATCGCGTGGCGTCACCTGGACTTTTGTATGTGGCTGCGCGCGGCCGAACGGACAAAGCGCGCGTCTGGACATGTTTTTGTGCGAGCACGCGTCCGTGTGATTGATTAAGATTCCCGTCGAGTGATATGAAAACAAGATGCTGCCAGACGTTGGACTTAAAAGATGACGGGGCATCATCTATATCAATTTCTGTTTCTACTGAAGTCATGTTTCTGACCTTCAGTTAAAGCTGCAGGTGTTTCAAGCAATGTCTGTGTTGGTGCGGTGAAGCACAGGTGACGCTGGCGCAAAGTAGATCACGTGTTGACCGGTCAACGAATAAAATTAAAAGAACGTCATCATATAAATATCCCCATCATGCACGATGCAACATCGTGGCATTTTTTGTAACGCGAAGTATCGTACTGCGAAGTATTGTTACATCCCTAGGTCACACTGTACTCAACCGTACCCGATTTGGAGAGACTGCTCCTAATATGATTTGAAAAGTTATTTAATGCCATAAACCGGTTGGTCTGCACAGCAATGATAAAATCGAGCACAACTATTATTTAGGGTCATTTGGGACACAGTGACATGTGGCTGCATGTAATCACATCAGAAGAGTTTTTACTGTGACAGTTAAGGTTAAGAGAGGACAGTCACATAATTGACCATTTTTTTTATCCATGCTCTGGCACACTTTGCTCTCATGCTATTCCGCCCTAAACCGTACCAGAGACCACCTATGCAAGCATACCAGAGTACGCTTAAGTGTACCGTACCCAGGTATGGTACAGAGTGATCAAACAAACAATACTTTTGGGGTCAAACATACTCGGGTATGTTTGGGTATGCATAAGCCCTATTCGGATGGTAATTGTTTCTCATGAGGATGTCTGTAAAATATATTTGCATGCCTCTTCCGTGATTAAACTCATACATTTGGATGATACATTTGCGGTGGATGTGTGAGTTTATAATTTGAAACACCTGGAAATTCCCTGCTCATGTGGTTAATTACACGATCATTCACATGACCCG
The DNA here is from genome assembly GCF_027580225.2 of Misgurnus anguillicaudatus. Classification (NCBI taxonomy): domain Eukaryota; kingdom Metazoa; phylum Chordata; class Actinopteri; order Cypriniformes; family Cobitidae; genus Misgurnus; species Misgurnus anguillicaudatus. Next base: position 7,082,904 of record NC_073356.2, on the reverse strand, counting down.
GATACTTGGTTTATATGGAATACTATTGTGTAATACATTTTAAAATTGTATTTAGCATTTGTTGCAGCTGATAATAGACATTTTAAACGTTTTGTGATTTTCTTCTCTTTATTTACATCAGCTCTCACTTGCTGTAGAAGAATGATGAAAGATTGTCCCCAAATATAGTTCTTCTCATCACTTTAGTTATGAAGGTGTTAAAGTACTATACAAATAGGACAACCTGATCTCACAAAGTTCAGTGGGATAGACACGGAATTTTTCCGTGGCATTCTCACGGATCTCAGCATTTTTCCGTGGCCCTGCTACGGACTGTCTTGATCCGTGGCATTCTCACGGATTGGTTACTCACAGTGTTGTTTTTGGCAGCCCTTTTAGTTTTAGTTTTAGTCTTAGTCTTTTGGACGAAAATGCTTTTAGTTTTAGTCACATTTTAGTCATTTATAAAATTTTTAGTTTTAGTCAAGTTTTAGTCGACAAAAACACAAAAAGGTTTTAGTCAAGTTTTAGTCAATGAAAACGCAAAAAGGTTTTAGTCAAGTTTAAGTCAATTTTAGTAAAAAAGTATCTATTAACAAATTAATTTAGGTTAAAAAGTGTGGTGTTTTTAATACTATTAAAATGTGCGTTAAGGTTGTCCCTGAGGTCTTGCCGTTGTTTTAGTCGGTGTGCCTTCTGCGCATGTCATAACAAAAAAGTTGAGCCTTATATACCCTCATGTTGAGTTTGTGTGTTACGCTGAGACCTCACTTATAAAGTTGAGAAACGCGTGCCTTGCCTTATTTAAATACACCAAAAAAAGTATTGGAAATGGGCTTAGGTTTGACAAGTAGATACATGTAAAACCTTAAGCTTACCATGAAATGTGTCACAAGCCAAATTTTGAGTAAAATTGAATGTCTATGATATGTTAATAGCGTGACTTGTTAGTTACGTTACCTTTAAAATATTAGCGTGATGAGCCTTCAGGTGCCGCTTGAGGTTGGTGGTATTCTTACCACCTAGTTTGTGGCCACATTTACTGTCGTCTCCCAATATGCATTCCGTTTTTCTGTCTGATGGATTATACTGAAAGTATGTCCATAAATAATTTTGTTGTTTCCGTTTGCTGGGTCACCGCTACGGTCCTTCGAACTCGCCGCAGACACAGGTGTGTTGTTGTTGTGTGAAATCTGGTGCGCATGCGCGGAAGCCAGGTGGTGGGCGTGAGTGAGACTGTGTTGACCCAAAACAAGGATAGGAAGCGGCAGCATTGCTGATACTTTTTAGCTAAAAACAGACGGATTTCATGCAAAATATGCAGAAATGACATGCATTATGAACGTCAGACTTAATAATAATTTTCGTTCCTTAATTTAATAATTTTTGTTCCGTCTCGTCAAACGAAAACTCGAAAGCGTTCGAATGTTTTCGTCACCTTAGAGACATTTTTAGCTAGTCATTGTCGCGTTAGCGCCATAAAAAATAGGTGTGTCAACAAAATCATTTCCTTATCGTCATCGTTGACAAAAACAACACTGGTTACTCAACTGCTTTTTCCTATTTTCAAACCATTTCTGCTTCGGTTTAGGATTAAATGTGGTGTTTGCGTTAGTATGTCACTTTAAGTATTGGTTTATACTATTTCTTCTGATTTATTCTTTTATATTTTTTAAACTTTAAACAATTGTCACCTGGCGTTGGGGTTAGAGTTGGGTTTGGGTAAGGATGTCATTTCATGTAAATCTAACCCTAAACCGAAGCGAAAATGGTAAGAAAATAGGACAAGACAGTTGAGTAACCAATCCGTGAGAATGCCACGGAAAAAGACACTCCGTAGCAGGGCCACGGAAAAATGCGGAGATCCGTGAGAATGCCATGGAAAAATGGGAGGGAGGGCGGGTAAAGCAATTTTTCTCAGTGATTTTATTCCTGTCCGAATGCTCCATGTCAGTTATTACTAGGAACAATGTCAGTAAAGATTACAATGACTTTTACCTTCTGTAAAAAGGTCAAGAGAAATTAACTCAGGTAATACTAATCCCGTGCGAATAGACCAGCTGTACACCTAAATTTCGTAATTTTCTGTAATTTTGCGTGTTTTTTTCAAATATAGAAGCACTTAAAGAAGCATTCACTGGTAACACTTTACAATAACAGTACATGAACAATCATGTACTAATACATAAATTAATAATTAATTTTAATTAATATGAACTAATGATAAGTTAAGCCATGTACTAATCAATAACTAACCATAACTATGTCATGAGTCATATGAATTCATGCATGAATTACAGCCACCTTCACTACCCTGCTGAAAAACCAGCATGGACCAGCATGGGAATTATGCTGGTCTATGCTGGTTGATGCTGGTTTAGCTGGTGGTCACCAGCATACCAGCACACCAGCACCAAAACACAACATATGCTGGTCTTGGTGGTATGCTGTTTTTTTCAACATGTTTGTTAGTTAAAGTGTTTCTGAAAATGACGTTCTCCCCAAACCGAAATTAAACATGTACCGATTTTTCTCTTCAGCTTCTTTTGCGTGTTTACACATGATATCAGTAAGCAAGGTAATGTGCATGTGACGATGAGGGAGGGGACGCGCTGTGTAACTGAGTTATCGCTTCCACTTCTGAATGTTTTACTGAGATTTCTAATCCCATGCGAATTGACCATCAATATTAAGATCATGTGGTAAAATAACATTACTCCATCTATCCATGTAACACTAATCCCGTTCCAATAGGCCTTTATTAACTCAGAGATCTGGATTCGGACGGCAATTATATAACCACACAACCTTGGGGTTTGTCAAAAAAAAGTAAGTAATTCGGCCAGGATTTTTTACATGGGTAGTCGGAGAAACGCAGACATTCTAGATTCGTACGGCAATAAAATCACTGACTACCACTTGTAAGTTATTAAAATACCTTACATGCCCACGAGAAACAATTACTGTCCGGATAAGGCTATAGTGTGAGAACGCCCTTAAACTAATCCTGATGTTGATCCAGGAACATGTTCTCTTGATACTGTGAATGCAGTCGTCTTCGTTACACATAATGCAGAAATCACTGAAGGTAATGCCATTGTGTATATTTATCATGCAGATGCAAAGGCTTGAGGAAGCTAACAATCCAACCACATGCACTGGTGAATACACTAGTAATTGCTTATCTTAGCAAATTCAGAGACAGTCCAATAGCTTGAAAGGTGCCAAGTTAAAAGTAAGTGTGCAATCTGAGCTCTAATTCAATTCTTCCCCATTGCCTCTTCAAGCTGAGCCCATTGACATGGGAAGCAGGAAAAGGTTTAGCCACCGTCTTCAGAAATCAATACAACTCATTTCACTGGAGCCCAAGGCTGTGAGACTCATGCTGTCACAAACACAACATCCCCGGCTCCCACGAGAGAAGTCACCCATGTGTTATTCATATTCTCATTAAGCTAGCCGATACACACAGTCTAGCACGTGAGGATAATCACAGAGCTTGCTACTGGTTGGGGTTGGCCATCAAACTGGCGATGAGATCTTTACCCCCGATGAGAGTTGACAAAACCCTGGGATGACCAGTCCACAGATTCAATCTAGACCTGCTTATGCTGCAAAGTTTTGTAACAGAGCTAAGGTTCGATTATTCAATTTAACATAAAAGCAACGTTATTGTCTCTCAATAAGCCATTAAAAAGTTAATACATTAACATTCATTAAAATAGATTTGTAAACTGGATTAAGAACAGTTGACACTTACAGCAACCCGTATCTATGAAATGGTCTAATGTGTTGGCAAGTAGTTTGAGAGCCCTGGGTTAGACTATGGTAAAGGTGCCCCATATATGACCTACATATAAAACAGTGATTCTGAGCTGTTGTCCTAAATCAGATGAAAGCATATAACATCTGTCCTCCATAACCTCCTTATTGAATTCACCATGGTACTATAAAACCAGACCCCTGGAATACAAACAGGATTAGATTGAAATTGTGCCCTGTGGTAATCTTTCTCTTTTATTTACTCTCTGTAAAATGGAGGGTTTTATTCAAGCGACTATCTTAAAGGGAGATTTCACCCCTAAATTAAAATTCTTCAACTTCAACCTGTATAAATGTCTTTGTTCTGTTGAACACAAAGGAATATAAACGTTAGCATGAAGCAGGAGCACCAATGACTTCCATAGAAGGAAAAAAATACTTTTGGTACAAACCAGTGTGAAGTATGTTCTTACAGTGCCTGCCATCTTCAATTGTGGTAACACACACGTTTCTACAAATTTTTTCGCTGGCAGCTGGGGCCCATCAAAGTTTGTCGCAATGTTAAGTCAATGTGAAATATTGGGGTATTTGATCACCCCGTTTAGGAATTCGGTAAGTCCCATCAGTAAGAAAAGGTATAGCACTCTAAGTCAGACCAGTCTGAAGACTTTTGGAAAGTTTGGTGGATGTAGCTTGAAAGCTCTATGAGGAGTTACGGTAAGAAATAATAATAATCAGAATAAAAAAATTCTTTGTGTTGAGCCCTGTTATATTGAAACTATAAACGATTTGTTTTCTATAGTGATGCATATACAGTATGTCACAAGCTATCATAGGCCCTCAAGGTGACTGACAAGATATTCATGGCCCCATCTTGAATATGCTGGTTGGTTGCTGAAGAAGTCTCCCAAATAATAAAACACACTGATTATTTCAACAACCATTATTATACATACAGAAATATCATTTTATAACATTACATATTATATTAATTTGTTCCACAGGGCTGTTGAATGCTTTATTCCATGCGTGTTATTTATTTTTCTGTAAAACTCACACCTTACCTGTCAAATGTGTTAAAATATCCACTAGTGCTATGTCTGTGGTAACCGTGGTATAAGAGGAACAATTGACTCTGGTCCACTCTGCTTCACATCATGCTGCATTATCACCTTGGGTGTGCATTATTTCCGAATAATTTAACAGCTTGCCATCAATTGTTACATATAACTAGATGCTAAAGTTTGTAGACAAACTTTATGTTGGCTTGAAAAAGCCTATCCTGTATGTTTAATACTGTTTGACAGAAGTTTAGTTTAATAGTCTACCTGGCTGTTAGAATGATTTAGCATGAAGCTAACACAATTTACCATAAAGCTAGCATGATTTAGCATGACGCTACTATGAAGCTGACATGATTTAGCATGAAATGAGCATGAAGCAAGCATGACATGAAGCACAATGCTAGCATGATTAGCATTTGGCTAACATGATTAAAAGACCCAAACCCCATGTCTCTACAATGTTCTGATGCAGAGATATAAGGCTTTGTTCATTCCGTTGCTATGGTACTGTATATGGTTGCTAGGGAGTAAATTGTCATCCACCAGTGATTATACTCCACGCCACAAATACAACTGTCCAACCCCCATGTCTCTGATGCAGAGATATAGGCTTTGTTTATTCTGTTGCTAGGGTATTGTATTTGGTTGCTAGGGAGAAAATTGGCACCCACTAGTGATTATGCTTCAAGCGACAAGTAAAACGGTCCAACCCTCGTGTCTCTACAATGTTTTGATGCAGAGATATAAGGCTTTGTTTATTCCGTTGCTAGGGTACTGTGTTTGGTTTCTAGGGTGTGGCTTGGCAATGGCCAATGATAATGCTCTAAAGATGGAATTCAGTCATGTGACCTTTTACGTCATGCCGCCATCTTGAGGACCTACCGAGTACCAGTAGGCTACTGACAAGCATTGGCTAGCTTGCTACGATTTACGGATTTCTTATCTTTTACTATCTATGATTCTTACAGATACAGTAAATGGCTACGAAAGACATCATGTCGCACCTCGACTGTCATGAAAAGAAACGCTACTTTAAAAAAATATATCTTGGTTAGGGTGTGATGCCGACTCGATCCCTGATGCGTTCTTCCAGCCGCTGTTCGCTGTTACCGAACTACCACTATTTTACAACATAAGAAGGCGCGACACAACATGAAACTTTGCTCAAAGTATTACCTGGATCTCTACACATGAACGCGAGCATTGAGAACATTATTTGTGTGCACAGAGTTTACTAAAAAGAAAGGTTTTGTACAACTGACTTTGGCTGTTATAGTGTCCGCAAGTCATCTCTGCCAGACGTAAATAATCGATTTTCCGAATGCGAATGTATGAATCTCATATGAGGCTCCTTTTTCAACCAGAAGGTCAATATTGTTTCTCACTTGCGACAAAACAACGAATTATCCGTGCATTTATATGGAACTATGCTTTAGGAGCTATCCATCTTAACTCTCCTCACTCCTTACGTCGCAGATCGATACATCTTGACTGGAAAGATGGCGGCGAGCGGAAGCCTAATCAACCAAAGTCAGTTGTTCAAAACCTTCTTTTTAGTAAACTCTGTGTTCACCAAAAATTTTCTTAATGCTCGAGTTCACGTGTAGAGACACTGGTAATACTTCGAGCAAAGTATCATGTTGCCTTGAGCCTTCTTAGTGTTGTAAAAATAGCTATTTTGATGCTTACAACATATCGAAGGCATAGCTTCTAGTTCTTTTGCGACCACTTCAGGTACTCAAAATGGCGGAATACAAGTGAGTGACATCAGCTGAAACTCATCTATAGGCTACTATAGATTATAATATATTATAATTTCCCTGCTTCTTTTAATGTAAAGCTGCTATAAAACAATTACCAATTGTGAAAAGCACTATATAAATATAAAAAAATAAATACAAATAAATTGAACTGAAGGTGCCCAAAAGGGTTGCTAGGGGCGTGGCTTAATAGCTCTGAATAACTTTGGCAATCCTGAAAGACTGATTGGATGCCTGAATAGATGCCTGGATGCCCTTGTCTCTACATCACTGTAAAGCAAAGATATCCCATCTGGAAAGTTTTTGTTCCCTTATATCGGCATGTTTCCTGCCCTGTTATAAGACAAGGGGAATTTTGGGTAGCTCTTATACCCCAGGGGTACAGCTTACACACCTATGTGAGGTATGTTCTTACAGTGCCTGCCATCTTATTCATATGTGGTATCCCAGACATTTCTACAAATTTCTCGCTCGCAGCCAGGACCCTTCAATGTTTGTCGCAATGTTAAGTCAATGGGAATTTTGTCAAGCCAACATAATTATATTATTATATTATATTAGCTTGATCATTCTCTTTATCATACAGTTTGCATTTTTGATTACTCTGAAGCTTCCATTAAAACAAAATGGGGATTTATTTGAAAGAGGAACAATATAACTCACCCATATGATCTGTAAGACTGTTATATGCTGACACAGTCTAGATGTATTTATAGTGTAACTACTATCATAAAGAAACTATTGGTTCTTTTCAAGCTTTCTTCTTTGTCATCATCTATTTTTATTTAGTAACACAGAAGCAATGCTTTAAGCTATAAGGGTAATACAAGCTTTTTAAATAGTTATTTTAACAGTACCATGGTTGTAAAAAATCACAAAAAATCTCTTTGTGTTATTTTCTATGTCAAAAGGAAAAACAAGGCATGAGAAGAGCACAATGATCTGTAAGCTGTAAATAAACACAAACACAGAGCTACAGTACAGAGGAGATACGGTAAAGGATAAAAGCCATCACATTGTCAGACTATAGTCAGATGTGTCAGTGTGTGAGAGAGAAGCAGTGTTAGTCATATGTGAACTCAGCATCTGTTGCAAACAACCACAAATGCAGGATGCATCTCAGCCATGGCACCACAACAGAAAAGTATTTACACATGTATAAACATCCAGAGTCACACCATCAACGCAAACCAAATAAAAACTAAATATGTTATTCAGGGTTCCCACGGGTCCTTGAAATCCTTGAAAGTTTATGAATCTGGGGGGAAAAAATTCAAGGGCCAGGGAAGTTTTTGAAAATATACATACATAGATACAGGTCATTGAAAGTGCTTGAATCTATTTTATGCAAATCTATTTTAAATTCTAGACTTTTTAAGCACACGTGCTAAACTGTTCGCTTTACATGCTTATATCTTCTGTATGTGAATGTTGATTCATACCAAAATGCTTTTTTGCATAGTTGTGTTTGACACATGAAAACGAGTCATGGGAATGAGATGCTGCGTCTCTCTTGCCATACTTCCTGCGTCCCTGTAACGCCGTCTTTGGCAATATTTCAGATAGCGATATACTTCCTAGCTCCCGTGTCACCCTGTCTTTGTCATTGAGCCTCACCATTGGTTGAATTTGATATACACATTCAGACCCACTTACCCCTGGAGGCTTCCCAAAGTGTCATCGCAGTGACGCAGCGCGAGTTCCCTCGAAAGGGAACCATAACAATGTATCTTACAGTTTTTCTCCATTGGTTTGGCTCATTTCTTGAAACAGAAATTACATTCTCAAAACTCTAAGATCATTTGGCAAAACAGTCTTACAGTTCAGCTCAACACTATAGCTCACTTGCAAAAGCTCATATATTTCCCAAAACTGTTCATTCATGCTTCAAAAATAAATTCCTTTTTCATATAAAGCGTCAGTGCCACAAAAATGGCAAATATCCTTATCCTTGCTTTGGCTCATTTCTTGAAACAGACTGGACGTTCTCAACACTCTTGGCGCTTTTGTCAAAATAACTTGGATGGTTCGGCACAACACCATGGTTCACCTGCAAAAGCTCATACCTCTCCCAAAACCATTCACTCATGTGTCAAAACTAAATTTCCTTCTCATTTAAACAGTCAATGCCCCCAAAATGCTTTATCTCTTTGGCATTGTGTAAGCACTGCAATTCAAAATGTTTAGATGTTTTGTCACTATGGCAGAGGACCATTGAAATATACCTTATGTCCACATTTCAGTCTTAGCCCAGTCCTTCATTGACAATGGTTACTGTACTGTTTTTTGTCTAGCTAACAGAATACAATTGTGTATAAAACTGAAAAAAAAAAATAGGATTTTAGGGTAAGAGTAGCCTCCAAGGTTTGACATCACACATTGCACTCATACTGCCAAGGAAATTGTAACCACTTTTATTCACACACAAGGTAACTTCCATACACCAGACTAAAAAGAAAATATATAAAGCATAATATACTCTAATATAAACACAAAAAACAATGAAAATTATATGCAGCCTACAGTGCTGTAAATAATGCGGGAGTTTCAGAACTAACATTTCTTCACTGGTCGCTGTCCTCACCCTTCCTCTCCTGGCCACCATCCTCACCCTCCTGACCATCCACACGCTGCTGTCTGTCTGGCCACAGATTCTCATCCACATCACATTGTATATTCTCCCTTGCAATGCAACGAGGGAACAAAACAGCTTGCATGTCGCAACCATCCCCTACACTGATCTCCTGTAATATCCTAACATGCAGCGTTCATCATGGAGCAGGGACCTTTGATTTTGAGCCCTATGCTCATATATCTCCACCTCCCAGAGGAGAAAAACTCAATAGGATTGAGGAAAGGAGAGTAAGGTGGTAGGAACACCATGACCATCCTTGGATGAGTAGTGAACCAGTCCCTGATTAGCAGGCCACGGTAGAAATTCACATTGTCCCATACAATGACATATTGTGGTAGGTGAGGCCCGACGAGACCTTTCTCATTTTGAGGGATCAAATCAAACTGAAGGCGGTCCAAGAAGATGAGGAGCATCTGTGTATAGTATGGGCCAAGACTGGGGATGTGAGTGGCCACACCATTCTCAGATATGGCATCAAACATAGTAATATTGCCCCCTCACTGGCCTCGGACATCCACCATGGCCCGGTGGGCAATAATTTTATGGCCACGTCTTCGGCCCTTGGCCAGGTTGAAGCCAGCTTCATCCACAAACACGAGGATGTGAGGGGCCTCGTTTCCTTCCAATGCCATTATTCTCTACAAAAGCGTAAACTCCTACTTTGTTAGTCAAGTTTTAGTTTTCCCTGACTGTCAATTGCTGTAATAAATTTATCAAATGTTCAAAGCATTCATATATGTTATTCATGGTATTATGTTCTTGACTCATTTTGCCAATTGAACAGACTATTGTGCATGTGATGACTTATACAATGAAATAACGCTGACACATTTTGGAGTAAACAACCATTAGACTGAGAATCAACCAATCAGTTTAGATCAACAAGATCTATTCACTTGGAAATTCTGCTAAATGTAGGCTAACTGTACTTAATCAGTTGCAAAGATGTACTGAGCTATTGAGACATGTACTTAGATATTTGCAATTTGATGAAATGAATGAGAAATTCAATTCTGTTGTGAACACTTGCCACGTGGTTTGGAGGTTTGTCCATGTTGTTTTGAGAATGTAATTTCTGTTTCAAGAAATGAGCCAAACCAATGGAGAAAAACTGTAAAGCAACACTATGTAGTTTTTTTACCTTTAAATATTGTCTCTAAAATTATTTCAGTGATAAAACAACTTTTAACTGGACAAATTGTACTGTTGCTGCAACCTGAGCAGCCTTCTAGCTGCTACAAGCACACCCTGAAAGTGGCGGTGGAGGGTAGGAAACACAGCCCCTCCCCCTGCCTTCAGAAAAGTGTCAGATACCAGGCACTGTTGCGCTTTTCAACCACATGGGGGAGCTGTAAGTCATTTTTACATGGAAACTACATAGTGTTGCTTTAAAAGGTAATACGATGTAATCTTGCTCTCACTTGAAATGTGTCCCCACATTTAGTCCTTGAATTTGAGGGTATTGGACCTGGAAAGTCCTTGAAAGGTCGTTGAATTTAAAGTTAACTAAGGTGTGGGAACCTTGGTTTTTATTGACATGCCCCATCACCTTTCAGACCCTGTACAATACCTACTTGTCGTGTTGCTTTTATTTGATTAAAATGTGTTGTTTGTAAGAATATGCTAGTAAAATAAAATTAAAAAACAATAATAAATAGCTAATAAATAATAATATAAACTGTTGTCTCTTTTTGTGTTTCACAGAACAAGATTAACTATTATCTAAAGTATGACTGTGTTTTGTTTAATAGGATAAATGAGACCAAAACATTAAATGAGAGCTAATACATTAATATTCATAAACTAGGAGACCATATACAGCCCCGTCCGCAAATTCTCACCCGCCCGTATAAATGAAATGAAAATTGATCATTGGGCGCCACTCTGTCACGCACCCTGTTGTGTCCAAATCATTTAGTGTCACTCAAATATTGATATGGAAATCAGCACTGAGTTATATGACAAAGTGATGAAGAGGGATCTTTATTACTCTCACACTTTATACTACCTACAGTTAGTCTGTATTTAAGATGCTGTCTGGGAAAAATGTTTTGAAAAGGAATACCCGCTGTATGTTGTAACAGATCTGTGGTCAGCTCTACAATCTTATCTTCATTAACACTGTTTAATTAATAATAACCAACTAAGAAAAAACTGAACTAGTTTTCAGGAAGTCAGGCATTAGGCATCTTACTCATTCGTTTACCTGATCGACAAAATATTATGCAAAAATCATATAGATTGTAAGCTGTGACCTGTTGCATGTCTGGTAAAGGGCGCAGACTTGTATAGCATCCTTATAAACTGTTCTTGTGAAGTTGATCTGTAAATTGTAAATACAATTAATGCTATTGTTTTCTAGGATATGGTTGCCTGTTATTTTGGGAATTAGGGAAGAGATTGTTCTTTGTCATTTGTTATTCTCATGTGACAATAAAGGGTTGTCACATCAAAACCTTTAAATGCGGCTGAAGGACACAGAATGCCAGCTGTTTTTTCAGCCGAGCGCTATTTAGCTGTGACACTTGAGCTGTGAGCCGATTGGTTGTTGTGATACTTGTCCCGCCCCTCCTCCACTGTGAGCCGGCCGTGTGAGACCTGACATTGACGAGTGGAGCTTTTCACCCAAAGTTGAATCTGTCATGGTCTTGTCAGACTTTCTGTGCTAGATTAAGTTCTGAGTGCATCTGACAGGACCATGACAGTATTATGTTCTGTGTGGGGACACGTGGAGTTATATTGTGTATGTGGCTTCCACGTGTTCCCACGGTCTTGTCGCTGTCATGGTCTTGCCTGACCTTGGTGTATGATTCAGGTCCTATTTCTGAGGGCAAGGTCATGGCAGCATTGTGGTTTGTGTGGGGACACGTGTTTTTCACATCATGTATGTGTGACACGTGTTCCCAGTGTCTTGTCACTTTTACCCTGCTCCCTTATGTACTCGTGTCTTACGTAATTAATTATGTTCACCTGTTCCCCATTGATGTGGTGTCTTTATAATGCCCTCTCGTTCTCTGTCGTGTGCGCGTTTGTTGTCGAAGTCAGTGTTCATGTTTCCCGTGTGTACTGAAGCCTGTTCCCGTGTTTATGTTTGTGTTCCATCACAGTATTTAGTTCCATCCTCTGTTTTACCCCCACGTGGGTTATTCTGTTCTGTTTTAATAAATCTATAGTTTATTTTTGTACATCTCTTGCGTTTGGGTTCTCCTTTAGTTTTCCTCTTGTCGGTGTATACCACACCGTGACAGAATCTCTTTCAACTCATGACGCTCAGTGCCGAGCGCGGAAAAAACGCTGAGCGCCAGCTTATTTGAAAAACGCAGAGTTTCCATTGAAATCAATTAAAAACATGCGCCGGCCGTGGGCGTCCTAGGAGGAAGCTTTGGTGTGCAGGCGCCCTAAGTGCACTTTACCCTTACACTCTGTAGGTGGTGCTAAGAGGTGGGTTTGCCAACCCGCCACCAAACGCCACAAAAAGATTATGCTCATTATGTTTGGCAAAGGCTCTGCATTAACAGTATTAATGTCCGAAATTCGGGGGTAATGAGCAAAAACCTACCTGTGCCGATCGTTTTTTTACGCCATTTATGGGCTTTCCCTTATAAATGAAAACCGTTTTACACGTTTACCTGACCTCACACATTATTAGTTTATTAAGCATAATCTGCGTAATACTGTGCATGTAAACGCACTCAGTGTGTCACCAGGAGTCATGGGGATTACTTTGTATTTGATTTATCTGCTTTTTGAACTCTCAAAGTGCCGGTACCCATTTACTTGCATTATATGAATCAGAGCACTGCGGTTTCTGTTTTATTCTTCTGCTGAAGAAAAATGTAACCAATATATCGGATGGCCTGAGGGTGAGTAAATAAACAGCTTAATTTCATTTTTGGGTAAACTATCTCTTTAAAAGGCTTTGTAAATTTGAATTAAAGAGCTCAGATGTAAAAGGCGCACTTCTTGACAAATATGAGATAATGATTTTGACCCAATGCTCTCAACACATATTATATCTTCATCAAATACTTTCACTTCAAATCAGCTTATTCCCACCCTCAGGTCATTCAGAAATATAGCTGTTGGTAGAATCTGCTAAACACAACATCAATTTTTTAAAAGTCCTTTAAGTTCACAAAAGAGGAATTGGATGAGCAAGGGCGTAAAAAACGACCATGGATCACATTCAAACTTGTGTCCTTTGTGATTACTTGGACCTGAATATTACCCAAATGTGGCAGTGACATGTCTTACAGCGCCCCTATAATGTGTGCTTAAGTTTCTTTAATAAGAATGTTACATTCTGACTTTTATCATTTGCAATGTTTATTGTTGTATCTTTGCAGCTCTTTACAATGTCTTGTTCTGAGAAGTGGATTTTTTTGCCCAAAAGACCAAATAAATTGATTAGAGACATTTGTGACTCCTCAATTGTCCCTTCTTGACAATTTCAGGCCCTGCAAATAAAAAACTTTTTTTTTTTGTAAATTCAGAATCTTTGCAAATCTTCACCATTGCCTTGTGGAAAAATGACAGAGCAAGGAATGCCTCAAACTGAGTTGAAATTGTCAACCATTGCCAGTTGCGAATTTGAGCAGTCTCAGGTTGGACCAGGACAGAGTGGAGCTACACAGGTCAAAGCTGTTTAATCATGCTGGAGGCAGGTGAAATAGAATTTGATGTCAGTTTCCCCTTGACAATCCATGTCAGGCCACCAAATACAAGTCCCACAGTCTGTGCTTTGTGTGCACCATCCATTAATGAGTAGTATGTGTCAACTAGATGTACTTTGATTCCAAAGCTCTGGAATGATCACTCGATGTGTGCCCCAAATAATATACCCAGTTTGAATGTTCTGCCAGATTAGGTAACAGAAGATGCCAAATTGTCCTTACCCAACATGTGTATGGATTTACTTGTGTGTAGATTAGCCAGGTTCTCGACATAATGCCGCCCTGGATACCATTATGGGGATGGTGATATGGTGAATAGAATAACTCAAGCTTCAAGCTGTCCCATTGTCTCAACCAGGCTTGTATTTCACACTGAAAATTAAAGCACAGGAGATGTGATGACCATCGGGCAATTCTCATGCCTGCATATCCAAGACCATTTGTGGAAAGCATTGTGGATGAGGTGCCCCAGAGGTAGGTACGTCATTTTCTGTCTTCCAAACACATGCCAAGACCTTCCTTTCTGTTTGTAGAGTACTTTATTTTTTTCAAGTCTGACAATGTTCTAGGTGCAAAAGCAGCTGTTCATTTAGTAATGCCATGACACTGGGTAGGCAGAGGCAGCACAGGCTCAGTGGGTAGCACTGTTGCCTCACAGCAAGAAGGTCCCTGGTTTGAGCCCCAGAGTGTGGAGTTTGCATGGTCTCCCTGTGTCCGTATGGGTGTACCCTGTTTTTTTCCCACAGGTCAAAAACATGCAGGTTTGTTTGATCAGGGCTGGAGATAAACTCTTCAGGAAAGTATATTTCAAGGGCCAAAGTTGAGAACCTCTGGATTAACCAGTTCTCATCATGAATATAGCCATAGATGCTGGAATGGTGTGAGGAATAAATAAACAAACAAACAAACACTTGGTAGGCACAGCAACAATGTCATCTGAAGCATTCTTAAATTCTTACATGTTTAAATGTTGTAACATGTAGAGAATGTATAAACTGTATATTTACAAGGCTTTTTAAAAAATGTCCCTGGTAGGCACAAGTAATACTCTTAGACCCGAACCCGCTAGGGTCCGGGTTGGACCTTGCGTTTTTGGATCTAAGTGGACCCGTGAAGACCTCTAGTTTGGATACCTATAAAAAACTTTGCGTGGTGCAGACAGGGCTTATTACACTTGTCTTTTGTAATGGTACTGTCTGTGGATGCAGTAAGCTGGTAGAAGCTCCTGTTTGCTCCTGATAAGAACCAAGTGAGTCTGTGTTTAATCTGGCAAACCACAGGCTCTTGCAAAATTGTAAATTGTAATGCAGGTGGCACAACAGTCACATGCACGCACACAAACACCAAAATTTGCCATGACACTGGGTAGGCAGAGGCAGCACAGTGGCTCAGTGGGTAGCACTGTTGCCTCACAGCAAGAAGGTCCCTGGTTTGAGCCCCGGAGTGTGGAGTTTGCATGGTCTCCCTGTGTCCGTATGGGTGTACCCTGGTTTCTTCCCACAGGCCAAAAACATGCAGGTTAGGTGAATTGAAAATGCCAAATTGCCCTCCACCAACGTGTGTATGGATAAACTTGTGTGGATCAACTTGTGTATGGGTTAACCCCAGAGGTTCTCAACTCTGGGCCTCGAGATTCACTTTCCTGCAGAGTTTAGCCCTAACCCTGATCAAACTCACCTGCAATTTTCTGGTATTCCTGAAGACCTTGATGAACTTGCTCAGGTGTGTTTGATCAGGGCTGGAGATAAACTCTTCAGGAAAGTAGATTTCAAGGGCCAAAGTGGAGAACCTCTGGATTAACCAGTTCTCATCATGAATATAGCCATAGATGCTGGAATGGTGTGAAGAATAAATAAACAAACAAACACTGAGTAGGCACAGCAACAATGTCATCCAAAGCATTCACAGTGGCTGTGGTTAGTAAAGAAAGATCAAATAATGCAAAGGATGTTTCACAAGACTAAAATGTTCCTGAGCATTGTCTGTCATGCAAAAGACAGCAGACTGCAGTGAGGTCTGTTTCCATCAGAATTCATTGACTACATGTCTTTTCTGCAGTCTGATTTATAATCATGTCATCTCAGGGCGTGCCAAAGCCACAGTTTACCAGCAGTACTGAATTAGACGCTAAAAATGTGCAAAGAGGACTCGACGCAGAATAACAATATAAAATAGTTTAAAGGCACACAATGGAACTTTTTGGCTACTAGGGGGTGATAGACATGTAGTTTTCACGTCTAGCGCCCCTACAGGCCACAAGCACTGTCGCAACTTGCAGTATATGAAGGCTGTCTATGTTTAAATCTTGTAACATGTAGAGAAAGTATAAACTGTATATTTACAAAGCTTTTTAAAAAATGTCCATAGTGTTTGGTATGGCATGCATTTTTGGCTAATACACATAACACTTATGGCGCTTTTCCATTGCATAGTACCCCACGGTTTAGTTTAGTTTGGGTCGGGTCAGCTCACCTCACTTTGCCGTGGTTAGCTTTTCCATCGAGTTTAGTAAAAGCTCCCAAAAGTAAGCTGACCCGACCCAAACTAAACCAAACCGTGGGGTACTATGCAATGGAAAAGCGCCATTACATCACGGATAGTTTGTGTTTTGCTGGTTACACCCTACTTTGATTAGTAGCTAATAGGGATGTGCATCGATGCATCGCGCTCCCATTAAAAAGACCTGTCTTAAATTGATTCTGAATCGTAAGGCTCCGATTCAGTGTTTCATGCACAGCTTGTGCATGTACTATGGCTCCGTGATCAGTAGGAAGTCCTTATCAATCTAAAATCACTACAAGTTTGACTCGTTTATAATGTGCATTTAAAAAAGCAACAGTCGTCAAACACAATCATTTAAAATATTCTTTATTATCATGAAACAATCTGAAGAACAGCGATATAAATATTCCTTTAGACATTTCCTGGAATAGTGTTTGGTATGCTACTTCTTCTGTGGCACAAATGGTGATTCTAAGTGAGAGCGCCCCCTGGCTTTTGGATGTGGCTGCATTTCACCGTAATTCACTTAAATTCATTCATTGAGAAAACGCGCATTTGCCCGATTAATTGTCACAACCCTAGTAGCTAATTTAGTTTCAAAAAAGGTGGTCCCGGTACTAAAATCGTTTCCAGGCAAAAAAAACGAACATGGCCAAAGTGGATAGTTCCATAAATAGTTTGGATTAGTTTGGACCCGACTGGCCCAAATGTTAACAGCATGGACGTGTATGCAATCTGCAGCCCAGCACGCACCAGTCAATCAGAAAGAAACCCCATTGGCCTCGCATGCAATTTGGCCCACTGGTCCATTTATTTTACTTTGTTATCTGACGACGACACCAACGTGACCACTAAAATGTACAATTAAAATTGATTGACAGGTCTGTCTCAATGAAAATGAACCTACCGCCAGCCACACGATGTCGCACGCGAGATTGTTTGGGTTTTCTCTGTCTGTTTCGCAAAAAACACATTTACTTTAAATAGACCCGATATCACTATTATTATACCCGACCCGTGTCTGAGGCACACATGAAACTCTTAGACCTCGGGGTTTTGGATCTACAGTAAGTGGACCTGTGAAGACCTCTAGTTTGGATACCTATAAAAAACGTCTTGTGGCTTATTCCACTTGTCTTTTGTAATGGTACTGTCTGTGGATGCAGTAAGCGGGTAAAAGCTCCTGTTTGCTCCTGATAAGAACCAAGTGAGTCTGTGTTTAATCTGGCAAACCACAGGCTCTTGCAAAATTGTAAATTGTAATGCAGGTGGCACAACAGTCACACGCACACAAACACCAAAATTTCACATGCCACTTTTAACTTTGTCTCAGTAAAAAGCAGTAGTAAAAGCAGTAAAACCTGATGTGTGAAAGTGCATTGTGTGCTAGGGCTGCACGATTACAGGAAAAATGATGATCACGATTGTTTTGCTCAAACTTTTGATCACGATTAAAAATACGATCATTCTTTTATTGAAGAACTTTTATTTTTTTTTATTTTATTACACTTTACAGCCATGTATAAAATATTATATACATTTTATAGGCCTATATTATAAAATATTTTATTGTTTTGTAATATCCACAGCTCCCATTCTCTTAGATCTTTTTAAAACATTTAAAACAATTCTGCAATATTCCGCATAGATTTTGCAAAAGAAATCCGCATAAATAACTAAAATAACTCCTACCACACACAGATTCCTTACAGCTGTCCTACTATTGCAGCAATTAAAGCAGTTCAGTTTTAACTGTCAAAATTATAAAATCTTATATTATATATTATCTTTTATTTATTTTAGAGCCTTTTTTGTTTGTTAAATTAAGGTTTTTGATAATGACCAAGCGGTGTCCGACAGCTAACGTCATGTTGACGTCTTGTTTGATCAAATGGGCCTCTCAAATCAACACTTCACTTGCCTACAATAACATCTATATAAAATATATATTTTCAGCATATAACAATGTTAGTTTAAATGTTTATTATCAACACACTATTTTTAAAAAAGCGGAGCTCTGTTGCTCGCAGGCGCGACAAGCTGCAGAAAAATAATGAATCAAAGCAAAACGAAATAAACATGAAACGAAATTAACATGCAGGTTGTCTTTTATATAGATTATGCGCAGTATTTAAGGTTTTAATTCAGTTCTCCATATTCCCCGATGCGCTGAATGTCCTGCTGCTGGCGGAGACGCTAAACACTGTTGCAACAGGTGCATGTTAATGTGCGTAGTGGACTCGTGCAGGTTAAATGTCTTTCTTTTACAATTTATTAATGTCTCAACGTTTCTTTTAATTAATTATATTAAAATATAAAAAGGAGGAAAAGCCTAAAAAATCAAGAGGCCTGTAATGTTAAAATTGATCCGAAACGCGACCAGAGGGGCGTAAAAAGGCTGAAATGCAGGGCTCTAATATATATTTATATCAAATTAGAATTAACCTGAAATAAAAACAAAACATTTTGGAATAAAAAAAGCCTATGATATGCCTTTTATGTGGCAATAATTTTTTTAAACCCCTTGCTGCTCACGGTGCTTATTGGAAACATATCCTTGGCTAACTTACATGATACGCGATCCGTTATTGTTGTTTGTGTCGTGGATGTCGGGGATTTTTTTATTGTTTGCGGCTTGTGTCTTCAGCTTTTGAAACTCTTGATATTTCACGTTTGGACGGAACAGGAGCACAGTTTGCACAAGACTCGTAACTTACCTGATCAACATCACTTTCCTCAAATCCGAAATATCCAAACAATGGAGTAGGCCAATATGACCCTTTTTGGGAATTAAACATACATATTTCTGCACTTTCTTCTTGTTGCTTTGCCATTATGTTTGTTCAAAAATGACTGTAAATCTTGTGATGCTAACGTATTTCTACCATAACACAGACTGCGCTTGCAAAGAAACACTCCGTTTACTCTGACTCTGCCCATAACAAACACATTGCTTGATTCTAGACCTAGACCGTCTGCTTTGTGCTTGGTCTTTGCACATTAATCGCGACGACTGTCATTAATTAATCGTGGGGCACGCATATCGTTATCATGATAAAAATACGATTAATCGTGCAGCCCTATTGTGTGCTGTAAGAAATAATTTCTATATCATGCGGAATGTGTATCAGTACAGAATGATGAGCAAGGTTTTCTAGGAACAGTTCATGAACTCACAGGGTGTGAAAATATGATCACTATTTGTACACTCTGAACTATGTGCTAAACCTACTTGAATTATTTTGTACATTGTGTGTTTGTGTTTGAACAGAAAGTGCTCCTGTATTTGCTGCAAAATATGGCATTTGTGCGTGTACGTGTGTATTTGTGTGCACCCTCAGGCCTGGCAAAAGGAAGCCATGTTGTAACTCATTCACTTAGTAAACAGCACAGTGCGTTCCCTATCACCACCCACCAAAAACACGTTCCTCATCTTCCTCATGTCATCGGATCAGCAGACGTCAAACTGCTTAAACACCACTACAGGCAGGTGCACAATTTTGTAACTGTTTACATTTTTTTGAAGAACAAGTCATTGGCACATTGTTAGGGCATTGTGAATGTTTGCTAGGGCGTTGCTGTGTATTTGTAAAGGTATGTGTAATATTTAGTGTATTGTTTAGTCATTGAAAATGGTTTTCTGTGTGTTTTAAAGTCCCCATGAAATCAAAACTGACTGAACGTTGTCAACGAATTTCATTATTGATTAGTTGGTCTGTGATGAATCATGCGATTCAAAACATGACTCGCGTGAGTCCAAGATGGCGTTGTTACCGAATGTTGTCAACGAATTTCATTATTGATTAGTTGGTCTGTGATGAATCATGCGATTCAAAACATGACTCGCGTGAGACCAAGATGGCGTCGTTACCGAATGTTGTCAACGAATTTCATTAGCGATTAGTTGGTCGGTGATGTCACATGCTCCTGCACTACCAATGGACAGCGCAGACACGTTTCCCCTTTATACTGTGCAGTGCGAGCTGTGCTTTTATAATTATAGTCAGGTACTTTTTTCATACAATGCAAGCTGCATGTTTATCTAGCACATCTTCTTCTCATTGCGTGACCAGCTGGTTTAAAAGGTAGGGAGTGTTGACCGAGACCGTAGACTTTCGGCGGAGTTCTGGCTACTTTTAAACGGTTTCCAATGGTATATTTCTGCTGGTTAGATATGGAAGGATTTGGTTCATTAGTTGATGGTATTTGGGCTGTGAGTAGTCATTAGGATGCTTTTGGATTAATTTTAAATGGTCATTGGGCTGGTTTTGTTACGTGAATCTGGCAACCCTGACAGGACAATCACGGAAGCGCCATGAAAATAAAATGAAAAACTGTAATTTGTTTTGGAATATTGTGGGGTTTTTTTTACCAATGCCCCTCCTCAAATCGATCTCTGTTTACTTCTAGTCATATGGTACAGCAGGTGGGCGGGGCCCAGGAGAAGCCCGCTGCGATTAGCAATTAGCAACATGACCAAACTTCAAATGATCCAATCAGATCTGGATGGACAAATTCAAATCCAGCCAAGCCGGTTTTAGTCGGATATACATCACCACGTGGAAAATAAGGCAATCGCTACTTCCGTTTCATGGCGACTTTTAACAAATAATGTTAATACTTGTAGGGGTGGTTTCCCGGTCAGGGATTATCTTAAGACAGGACTAGTCCTCAGTTTAATTAGGAAATTTAACTAGTTTTAACAAACATGCCTTACTGAAAACATTACTTGTGTGTAGGGTTGTGACGATATATCGCGTTCCCCATTAAAAAGACCTGCCTGAAATCGATTCTGAATCGCAAGGCTCCGATTCTGTGTTTCATGCACAGCTTGTGCGTGTACTACGGCTCTGTGATCAGTAAGAAGTCCTTATCAATCTAAAAATCACTATGAGTTTGACTCGTTTATAATGTGAATTTAAAAAAGAAACACTCGTTAAACACAATCATTCAAAATATTCTTTATAACCATGAAAATACCTGAAACAATCTAAAGAACAGTGATATAAATATCCCTTTAGGGGGCGTGCACACCAAAACTTTTACACCTACGGCCGACGCATGTTTTCAATCGTTTTCAATGGAAGCTCGGCGTTATTCAAATAAGCCAGCAGCTAGCGGTTTTCTCCCGTGCTGAAAACTTTGGATGAAAAGCTCCGCTCGTCAATGTCAATCTCACGTGGCTGTCCAATCACAGTGGAGGAGGGGCGGGACAAGTATCACAGCAACCAGCCATCTCACAGGTGATGTATCAGAGCTACTAAAGCGCTTAGCTGAAGAAAGCTGGCACTCAGCTGAAAAACAGCTGGCATTCGGTCTGTCTAGGCGTTTTCAGATGCGTTTAAAAGTTTTGGTGTGTACAACCCCAGACATTTCCTGAAATAGCATTTCAAATGCTACTTCTTCTGTGGCACAAATGGCGTTTCTACGCGAGAGCGCCCTCTGGCTTTTGGATGTGGCGGCATTTCACCGTAATTCACTCAAATTCATTCATTGAGAAAACGCGCATTTGCACGATTAATCGTCACAGCCAAACTTGTGTGCATTTTTAGGCAAAACAAGGGGCACTGATGTATTTTAAGTTATGTCAGTGCAAGTTGTTTTCAGTTTGGACAGCTCTTACATTTATTTTAGTCTAGGACTAGACTAATCCCTGTCTGGGAAACTGCCCCGTAAAGGTCTAAAATTCAAGATTAAATTAGTTTATTAATCTGTGGCAAAATGTATTCACCAGCACATCCCTGAAGACTCAATTCATGTTGTTTATTATTATTTTGACTTTTAAAAATGTTTTACTATTTAAAAGCTGCACAAACGTTTTAATTTAATGCTTGAAATAAAACTCTGTTGTAGTGTGTGGCTTTTGTACTTTTCAAAGTACACTTCTACATGTGAATATCCAAATTAAGTGCCTTATTTAGCTATAATAATTAAAAAATATAATTAATTAGATATTTATGCTTTTATTCGATAAGTCGTTTAATCGAAAAATAACCAACTGATTAATTGATTATGAAAATAATCATTAGTGGCATCCCCATAGCTTAAAAACTTTTAAAAATACAGATTTTTTTCTTACAAAATTGCATCGATTACCTGCTGAAGACCTTTTTTAGCTCCTTGGAGCCATGTGGATTACCTTTGTGAAGGATGAATACACTTTAAAGGGTTTAAAGTCAGAAGTTGATCCCCGATCCCTGTTTTCTACCGTTATAAAGCTGGAAGAGCAAGGTCATTCACTAAAATAACTCCAAATGTGTCCGTCTGAAAGATGATGGACATATGTATCTCGGATTGCTTGAGGGTGAGTAAATCATGTAGTAATTTTGATATTTGTTCGCCAGGAGTATCCCTTTATCTACATGGAATTAACCCTAACCGAACCATAACCCTGTAGTAATTACACATTGTTAATTTATATTACTCAGTACTTATACAATGTATAATTACACTAAAACAAGAACACCATATAAAGAGTAACTGTGTGTCCATGTAGATGCACATTCTAATATCCATCTAGTCTTATTGCTTTTAATGCTGTGAATCCTGCTGTGTGAAGTGTTATATAAATGTTGTCGAAGGTATGTGCGTGTCTCTGCTTTTGTCCTCGACTCATAAATTACACCAGGACTATCTATGCAAACAAACAGCGGTTGCTCAGGATGCAGCCATGCAGACGCATTCAGATTGGATAACAACTTACATAATCAGGCTGCCACGGTGACGGCCCTGTGGAAGAGAAGGAGGGGTCTGTCCACCAACACACACGCTTGCATGCGTGTACCGTGTGTTTACTCTCCAAAAATCTGGTTAAACTTCTTTGGGCATGTTGTGAATGTTTAGCATTTTTGCATTTACTAAAAAGGTAAGTCTGTCACCAAGGCTGTCATTAAACATTTAGAAAATAGCTTGAAAGTTCAAAACCACTTACTCTTTTACTCACCCTCAAACCTGTATAACTTCTGCTGAACACAAAAGAAAATATTTTGAGCAATGTTTGTAACCAATCCGTTTCGAAGCACCATTGAGTATTTTTATTTCCGTATTATCATAAAGATATCATGACACGCCACGCTAATTCCTTATAATGGATAAACATTCATTGACACACTCACAGACATGCAGTTAACTTCTCATCACAAATGACAGCTTTAATATTATAAAATTGTTTCTTCTAGATTCTTTTGCTGAAGTCACCTGCTTCTTTGAATTTTCATTTTAGAAAAACTTCACTAATGTGTCTCTCGTAGATCCAAATGTCTCAGATTATGCTCAGACTTGCCAAGATACCACAGTCTCTATGCTTATCCACATTACTGTTACTGTCCTGAGGCAAAGTTGTACTCAGATGAAACAACTGAGATCTTGTTTACATCGTCTGAGCTAACAATGAGCAATACATGCACCTGTGTGTGAGTTAACACTAATATTCCTCAGGCTTGATTCTGTGCATTATTTAATACAGTCCATCGGTCCTTCTTCGTCCATGTCTTCTCTTCTCTGCTGTGTTTATTTAATCTTCTGTCTGATGGGGAGGAGCTGACATCCAACCGCAGTGCCAGGTGGCTTCATCCTGCCTTTGTGTGTGTTTTTTGTCTTCTGAATCGAGGGGCCGTTTACACGACATCGCTTTCAACCATAAACGGAAAAGTTTTAAGTTTGGCTGTTTGACGACAGCTTTATTTGGGGTCCTGAAAATGCAAACCTTTTAAAGAGAGGTTTCAAATTGCAAGTTTAAATAACGACGCCTCCTTATCCCTGTGTAAACTATGTGTGTCAGAATCCTGTCAGATCCTTGTTTGTATTTAGATCTAGTCAGAATGGCAGGGTCCTGACAGTAAGATAAGAAAGAGGCCGCACTATGCATAAATATTCTTTTATTTGCATAGGGTCCTGACAGTACAATGTTTCATGTGGGAGATGCGTGGTTTTTGTATTGATTTATTCTGACCACGCATTTCCCGGGTCTCGTCACTTTTTCCCCGATCCCTTACTTGTGATTATTTTCCAGGTGTTTGTAATTTACTTTCTCCCTATTTAAGAGTCCTTGGCTGTTTCTCAATTCCAAGAACGCAAAGAACGGACTTGCGTCCTCGTGGAGATCGGTCTTGCCAGGCGACCTTGGAAGAACGAACTCGGAAGTTTTGCCGCAATGACTTCTGGGGCGTAAAGCGATTTCAGCAAGTCTACACTCGATGCATCCTCGATATCAAGAACACATCCGGGTATTTTCATGCGTCCTCTGTCCTTGCGTTCTTGAGAATTGGAATGAACTTCGACCGTTAATGATGACGTAGAGCGAGGACACGAGGACGCAAGATCGCTGAAGAACGCATATTGAGAAACAGCCCTTGTGTTTGTTGTCCAGTACGGGTTTGTCTTTTGTACTATGTTGTCTCATGCCAGTCGTTGGTTCCAGAGTGTTCCAGTTTCAAGTTAAGTGTAGTTTGTTTTAAGTTAAAGTTTAGTGTTTGGTTATATGTCTAGTTTAGTGTAGTTCTGTGTTTTAGCGTTTGTTCTGTTCATTTGCCCCCCGTGGGTTTTTGTTTTCTGTTTTTCATTTAATAAATTATATTTTGTATTTTCGTATCCGTGTCTGCGTTTGGGTTCATCCTCCTGCAAAAATCCTACAAGCATGCATTAGTTAAACAAAAACAACAATAGTGGCCTATAGACTCTGTTTGTGCTTCTCAAGATATTGAGTTTATTAACACTTCTAAAACAAAGTTTACACAATTTTGACGCTTTATAGACGGTTTCAGCAGCAACAACATAAACAAGCGGCTTTCGTGGTCATCATATAACTTCCGGTAAACTCCGCGAAGGATAAATAACAACAAAGTCCTTTTTAAAGTAGTTTGTTTATATAACAAGCTAAATAAACAACATGTAGATTACATAGGAATGCAAAACGCCCCTACTCCAATAGAATCTAGACTTTCTTTTGATAGACCCGCCCTACACATATGCAACCCAGACAATGATGTTGGTTAGTAGACACGCCCCTTACTGCTGATTGGCTACAAGTGTGTTTTTGTACTCAGCCCGACTCCCTTTTCCAAAGCGTTTTTTAAAAATCATGCACTCTGCCTTTAATGCTTTTGTAGTCTTCATTTATTTGTATTTATCGCTCTGTAGAAATCAGCTTGTATTGTTTCTTTACAAAATAACATCGCCATCTATTGGTCTGGCATACGTAATACAGCATATTTAGTCATCCTTGCGGATTGCAAAATTATTAAGTTATGTCAACTTATCACAAGTCAAAACTTGAAAAGAAGGATGAATTGACTTGCATAATTAAGTTGTTTAACTCTTTCCCCGCCATTAAAGATTTATCTCTTAAATTAAGAGGAAACGCTTCCAATGACGAGTTTTCACGGCATCCACATCTCTGCTATTATCCACTAAGTGGCGCTTTTCCCCAACTTATAGACGGTTTCAGCAGTGACAACATAAACAAGCGGCTGTTGTGGTCCGCACATAACTTCCGGTAAAGTCCGCTAAGAATAAATAACAACAAAGTTCTTTAAAGGTAGTTTATTTATATAACAAGCAAAAAAACAACACATAGATTACCTAGGATACCAAAACATTTGTTATTTTCGATGAGGCATTTGTTCAAAAGATCAGTTTAGCAAACTAGTCAGACCATTGAAAAAAACGAAACCGGAAGTAAAGTTCGGATCCAGACGTATATCACGTCAGTGCACGTGCGTCCGATGAAACCGTCTATAAAACATGAAAGCATCCACTGATCCAAAAAGAGTAAAAACTCTGTGTATGTTTTGATAGTCGTTCTGAATCTAATCTCTAAAGTCCTTTACAAAAATGAAATTATCTCAGCTTTTTGCCCAAAATTTGATATTTTTGAAGAAACCTACCCATATTTGATAGGTAATAAAAAGAAAACAAATGAAGATATGATGAAATTATTTTACTACAACGCTGTTGTGTAAACGTAGCCTTAGTTGCATTATATTATTCTACTACAACATTGCTATTATAGTATCACTGATATCACTGACATTCAGCAATACATACTAAGCAAGTTTGTGTTACATTTCTAGTCTGTTCCCCTGCCTGTCATCCCAACTGGACTTCAATTCCCATCATCTTCTTCACGCCCTTACCTGAAATGTGTTTTGTAATTATCTTCATCTGTCATCCATTATGTTAATCATCCTTATTGTCTATTTCTACCCTGTTGTTTACATTAGTCTTTGTAATTTTCTAGTGTTACCTGTGTTTATGAATACATTAATAAATCTGTTATTTTCATATATCCTAGTCTTCCTCACCAGCATAACTGTAACAGTCTGTGGATTTCTGGCAGATGAACATGATTGTAATCTTTAGCTCTATTCCAAGACTAGTAAGCCTTTTACCTAAACATATAAAAACTTTTTTATTCAATATTTTTGAAAATTGAAATTCAGACTGGAAATTAGTTAAAATTAAAATCACTGACTCGGATCACATCGCATGTTGATTCTCTATATATGACTCTATATGATCTCACCAGCACGTATCACAGTGACATGTTCACATTAAACTTTGAACATGGTTGATAGTCCTAAGAAAGTCTAGCATGGGTTTTCCCATGCTGCATTGCGCGCAAATTTATTCACGCTGCAAGTCTAGCATGAAAACTATGGCCCTTTTTTGCCCCGGAAATAGGGAACCAATCACAGAACGGGGAGGGGGCAGCAAGACGATGACGACGTCTATGCGACACACCGAAGCAGTTTTGTTATTTGTTATAACACGGCAACAGACGCAAAGTTACTTTTCAATGCAGCCTTAGATAGTGTTCTTCTAAGTAGTTTTGAATGCAAGTTTATTTAAAAACGAGCAACTTTTGGCATTAAACAATATCATATACAAGAAGGATGTTTGGACATGGCAAGACATGATAACCACAGAGTTTTATAGGACCAACCTGCTATTCATCGTTGTTGACGAAGTACAATTAACTTATAAATGGTAAGTGGTATTTATTAATATCATATTGTCATTATGCCTGTACTGTGGTTGTTACAGTGCCACTAAATTGTGTTGCTTTTCAATATCAATATACAGCTACCGGTTTAGTTGCATAGCTTTCAGCTGTGTGCACACAAACCGATAAAAGTCATTTACGTTTGAATGTATGTCGCTCTACATACGTCATCTGGTATAATTGAAACGATTGGCTATGTGCTACGTACAGACGCACTTGATAGACATTCGTAGCTCCCAATAAACGGCTCTGGGCATTCATAAACCACGCCTCAAATACAAGAAAATTAGCATATGGTTCCCAGACCAATCTCATTCCCCATAGATATATACACTAGATGTCGCCTTGGGGCTCTGAGCATCCGTCAAAACCGCCGCCATCTTAGAACAGGGGTCTTGTCATAGGAAGTAGGTAGGTAAAGCTGCTATCTCGGCCTGTACTTCGAATTCATGAACGATGCCAGACTTCTGTGCTGCGTATGGATGTTAGGCCTACTAGCACTATGCATTACAATTAGAAAAAGTAAATTTTCATAAAATCAAAACTTTTATTTTTTCATGTACTAAATGCTAAATACATGTCTGACTGTTGAAAGAACCAAAAGAAAACCAAGATAATCGAGTTCATGACGATTTATGGTGATTTTATTTCGTTTACACCATTGCCTACATTGACACTGATGCGGGATTCCCCTGTTTCAAAATGGCGGCTCTAGTTGATGCATTCGGTCCAATGAACTGCCGTAGCCAAGACGACATCTAGTGTACATATCTATGCTCATTCCCTATGAGACTTATGGTGTTAGCCAGGCTAAAGAAAGTCAGTTTTTATAACCAAGCAACAGTTTTATGAGACTGAATTGAAAATACTATAAAAGTAGACTAGTGTACTACATTTATAAGCACTGTAAAGCCATACAATAGTTTGGTATAAGGAACATAAGTCATTCTAATAATAGACTTTAAGATTTTCCCTTTCATATATATACTGTTATGTCAACAAAGCAACTGTTGGGGCTGTTGTTCTAGTTAGCTAGGAAATAATTACTGTGACTTTTCTATGGCTGATGCTGGCTTAAAGAAACCTTTCAGCTCAAATGCAAATTAAGTTCAATTGACAGCAGTGATGTGTTGAAAATAATTTAGACTTCTAGTTGAGTCTTCTTTCCTTTAAGCTTTGCACATTGAACAAATTACACAACACAGCGGTGTTAAGGCGCATAGGCAATACATTTACAAAAAGAAATCAATGACAATTCAACGCACACGTAGAAAAAAGAATTAGAGACTGTATTTGAATATGCAAATTTTACGTCAATGTCAAATACAAGAACATCTAGAACATTCCATTAATATAAGTCAAAGAGAGATTTTAGATCTTTAAATGTGAAAAATCCTAAAAATGTAAACACTTTCTAAGAGACGAGATTGCAAAACACTGCGAGCCTAAGGCTGAAAATTGAATACAGAAAGTGTAATACTTAACGATTGAGCATTTCAGAACAGGATATCTGTGGAATATTAATACACAGCAAACACCAGGAATTTAAAATAATTTTATCATTACTCAAAAGGCATTGGTATATTTTGGTATATTTCATGTCTGCATGTTGCAAGTCTGCCATCTTAAAGATGATTCACTAAAACAATTAAAACACGTAGCGATTTTTGTGTGTGTGCGTGTGTGTAAAGGTCAGCCGTCAGTGTTGTTCTCAAACTCCCTTTAAGCGTCACACAACCCTCCCCCACCCGCAGAGTCAACAGAGACGAGCCACAAAGGAGAGAGAGAGAAAGAGAGAGAGAGAGAGAGAGAGAGAGAGAGAGAGAGTTATGCCGCATTCACACTAGACTTTGTTCCATTGACTTCCAGTCATACAGATTTGAATGCTGCAGACCAGAAACGCAAGATCATCTAAAGTTAAAGTTTGATGAACTCTGACTTGCAAATTTGAGGATTTTGATTAATACACGTGCTCGTATGATAGCGCTATGAATGTAATGGTGCAATTGCAAAGGGAAACCTAGACGTTTATAGCAGTTGATATTGCTAATGTATATGTATTTTGCATTATAACACGGGCCTGTTGAATGCTTTATTCTGATTGGTTGAGAAACACTAGGGTGTGCATTATTATTCAGTAAACATACAGCTTTGAAGTAGTTCCAAGTCTGTCGCCCGCATTATATTTCCATATCACTATGCCAGCGGTTCTCAACCTTTTTCACTTTAAGGCCCCCCTACTGCCCAAAACAATGAAGCCCCCCTCACTCTATTTCTATCCAATAGAATGTTCTAGAGCACTAGACAGATGTATATTCATTACATAATATATTGATTTTTTTGTTGTTATATATTATTTTAATGCTTTTTTGTCTGATTAATTTGAATAATTTTAAGTCATCTCAAAGCCCCCTTGTAATCTGTCGAGGCCCCCTATGGGCCCGGCCCCCGCACTACGCCAAGTTTAACCGAATTAGCAGGTTTTTATAATTTCAAGAAGTAAAAGCATAAATATATGTGTGATAGGAAAAACAATTATTTGAAAAGAGAAGAAAATAAACACTGATTGCTTGCTTCTTCAGTTTTTTTTTAGCTTTATTCCTGATAATATAAAACTTGAACAAAGGAATACATAAATACTGTGTTTTATAAACAATGTCTTATAACCATGGTGTAAGTCAAATATTGGCTGTGGTCTGTTAAAGTTGCATTGTGTAACTTTTAGAAGGATCTCTTGACAGAAATGCAATATGATGGCGCTTTTCCATTGCGTGGTGCCCCACGGTTTGGTTTGGTTTGGGTCGGGTCAGTTCACCTTACTTTGGTGTGGTTAGCTTTCCATTGAGTTTGGTATCGCAGTGGGATGGATTATAGGCGTGCCGTTATATTTGCACTGCATACTGCTGTGACATCATACAAGTGAGAGCATCCTTGTACATTCCCATACATTTATTTATTTCTCAGTCCGCCACAATATTAAAATTGGCCACCACAAATAGATGTTTGCACATCGCGTTTATCACTAACGTTACCGCTGTCTCACATGACAGATGACAACATGTTTGCTTGAGACAGCGCAAGCTAGCCTAGCACAGGTAAAGCTAATCTTTTACATTATAGCGATGACGTGACGATTCTCTCAGACCAATCAGTGATCTACAGTGTTTTCGCGTCACGTTTGGTATCAGGTCGGGTCGCTTGGAACCCCAACCGAGGTGGTACGAAAAAAATTATTGGGTACTACGTACTACACCCAATGGAAAGTAAGCTGACCCGACCCAAACTAAACCAAACCGTGGGGTACTATGCAATGGAAAAGCGCCATAATATACATAACTATAAGTCAGAGGTGGGCATCGAGGGCCACAGTCCTGCAGAGTTTAGCTTCAACCTTAATCGAACACACCTGAATGTAATTTCCAAACAGTCCTGAAGATTTCAATTAGATTTTTCAGCTGTGTTTGATTAGGGTTGGAGCTAAACTCTGCAGGGCTGTGGCCCTCAGGACCAGGAGTTGCCCACCCCTGTTATAAGTGGTGTATAAAGAGACCTTACATAATAAACTGTTTTTATCTACATACACCGCACGTCCCCTTACATGGAAGTTGCCGTCATGTTTCTACAGTAGCCCTAAATGGACAAACTGTTCTAACGATGGCGTGTTTGTCCTGTGGCTGCAACATGATCTTACAAAGTTCTGTGGGATACTCACGGAATTTTTTGCTCATTTTTCCGTGTCATTCTCACGGATTGGTTACTCAACTGCTTTTTCCTATTTTTAAAACATTGTCACTTCGGTTTAGGGTTAGATTTGGTGTTTGCTTTAGTATGAAACTTTAAGTATTGGTTTATAAAAAACAATTCTGATTTATTCTTTTATATTTTGTAAACTTTGAACAATTGTCGCCTGGCGTTGGGGTTAGAGTTGGGTTTGGGTAGGGATGTCATTTTATGTAAATCTAACCCTGAACTGAAGTGACAATGGTAAGAAAGTAGGACGGGACAGTTGAGTGGCTAATCCATGAGAATGCCACGGAAAAAGACAGTCCGTGGCAGGGTCACGGAAAAATGCGGAGATCCGTGAGAATGCCATGGAAAAATTCCATGGATATCCTACGGAAATTTGTGAGATCAGGCAGCAACAGGTTTCAAAATTGAGTTAGCTTGCTATTTGCTGCTAAAATACACATTACACCTTGAAATTATTCAAATATGATATACACCGGCATTACCCACTTTAACACATAATACGCATGTGCATGACAACACCATTTTCAAAGATGTATGTTTTTGATGTTTACACTAATACAAAACAGCATTGTTTTCAAAAACCTGCACCTTTAAACTCGGTTTTTTTTAAGTTTTCATTTTTAGGACTCCAAATAACAGTTCCACCTTTTGGATAAAAACGTCAATAGGCAGCAATTGCACTCCCACTTTCAGACACCAGCGCTTCCTGGCAGTGACATCACTGCCTGCGGCATTACATGCAATTGGCTCATAGTGGCTTGAGTTTTAGAGAACTAGTTCAGGAATTACTGCAGTACGGATATATATTGTTGTCAATATATGCCTTTATGTGTTGTTAAGAATTGTAATTTCTGATATACAAAATTTTAAATAATAATACTGGTCTACAAATTGCAGATTTTATATAACAACATTAGGCTATATTTATTATGACTGTCGTGTTACAGTATAACTTGCCAACAATGAAAACAATTTGTTGCAGTCCTGGATGCATAAGATAAACTATTTAACAGAATGCCGTATACTGTCTTAAATTTTGTTATATTGCTTATGTTGTTGTTTTTTTTTTTCAAGTGGAGGTGATGTATTCTGCCCTACAAAGGCAAAAGGCAGTAACTTCGTTTTGGTCGAAAATTAGTTATTGATATTTTTGGGACATTCAAGACTTTATCACGTGGATAAGTATCTTGAATCAATTTTTTTTCGAGAAAATAAAAATCAAGAAGAAATAACTGACAACTAAAGTCACTAAAAAGTCTAAACTTAAAATAAAAGTCATTTTTCTCAGTTCTACACTCTAGGGAGTTCAGGTCTTTTGCCTTCATAGGGCAGTATTGATGTACTAACTTATAATTAAATTTAGTGAACATATCAGCAAAATACACATAATTCTTCTGTCCTGTTATTACAGACGCACCAAATAATTGTTTTACTTTCGGAAACCTTGGTACAATAGTGCACATCATGTTGCACTATATTTCTCTGTAGTTTTGTCCTGCTTTGAAGCCTTTGACATATTGTGAATTATGTTTAAAATGAAACCAGAATACAAAAGTGCATAAGGTTAAACTAAAAATTTGTATTGCTGTTTAGATCTATCAACTTTTTTATGTTTGATAATTATTAGCTTTGCTCTAAATATTAAAACAGATTATGGCAAATCTCATGTGTTTCTCATGACTGAACATCAGCTAGATACGATAAACGCAAGAACCAGTGAGACGTTATTTACATGCTGTTTAGTTTGTCCCACATTAGGATTATTTTTATGATGGCTTTACTAATTAATGTCTGTGCTTTTTTGGATTAACAATTATTTAATTTATACCTACTGTCATTTTTCTTGGAATTTTAGGAAAAACAAAGAAGACCAAGTTAAAGTGAAACATAACTCCCTAGGGAACTCATTAAAGTATCCTGAGCTACAAAAGTGCACAATCTATAAGCCATCATGTTCACATGCTTGTGCAATTTCATGTGTTAGGATTTTTAACCTAGCAAAAATAAGTATATAACTGAGACATAACTGGTGGTAACTAACAACTAAAGTAAAGAATATTTGTTTAAACAAACCACAAATGAGGATTGAGGAGCAGATACAACACAATGTCTTATATGCGAGCAGGCAGGGCAAAGATCAACAGCTCTCTGCTAGTCTGAGTTTCCAACAGACCTTCAAACATTCCCAACCCGCAGACTGTCACCTTCCCGACAGGGTCGTCATGGAGACACTGTTAAGAAGCCACTCGTTCCTAAGCAGCGGTTTGCTTATGTGACTCAGCCAGAGAGAGAGAGAGAGAGAGAGAGAGAGAGAGAGAGAGAGTGAGAGAGAAAGAAATGCTGGCATCAGCAGTTGAACATTGAACCTAAGTGTGATGTTACATGGTTATGACATCATTAAAGCTAAAGTGTGGCATTTTTTGAAGTTAAAATATGTTTTGCTTTCTCAGTTTAACATGCAGAGAACTATAAATAAAGCATCTACTTCCCTGAACAGAATAAATGCTGCATGTGGCTGTTTGTCTGGCATCCGAACTTTGTGTGAAATTTCTGTTTGTGTGAATAACAGCAGAAGGGGGGGGGGGGGGGTTGTTGGGAAACATGTTTGAAAACAATCATTATTTTTCTCATTTCATTTTGTAAAGCTAAAGGTCAATGTTAAACTTAGCTTCTAATAAATGTTCAAATGTATCAATGAATTTTTTTTTGCAAACAAATGGTTACAATTTATTTTGTGCAAATCAAACCTGAAACCTGAATTTTGATTTTATGTTTACTAGAGATTATTGAATCAAAATGAATTTTTGTTAACGGTTTATTATTTGTGGTTTTGTTTTGTTTATAACTGTGATGTCACCTATATATTTGCAAGAAAATGCTTGGGATTCCTTTGGAATGACTTGGATTTTAGCACTGATTGCTCATAAAATGTTATCGGATCTTCTTTGTCCGTATTTGTGAAATCACAAATACACAATCTGACAGAACGTATAAGACTCAAACAGAAATTGATCAGTTTCACATTTCCTATGGCTTCATACAGGACTTGCACATAATTGATAATACCTTTAGACCTTTCACCTTTGCTGATGCCTGTTGATCTCCTACCCCTGTCTACCATCCCGGTGATAAAATCTGGCTCTCGACTTGCTGAGTCCCCGCTATATAGGTCCCTTTTACATCGAGAGGCAGATCAATGAGGTCACTTATCATCTTTGGCTCCCAGCACGGTATCGTATCCACCCTACCTTCCACGTTTCACTACTCAAATTTGTGTCTCCGTCTCCCTCAGAACCAGGCAAACCATTAGAACCTCCTCCTGATGTCATCAGAACACCCCTTATCTACAGTGCACATGAGATCCTGAATTCCCGGGAGAAGGGATATCTTGTAGATTGGAAGGAAAGGTATAATATCTTGGATCTCACTATCCTGGAGGGGTTTCACCAAAATCATCCTGATAGTCCGGCACCCAGAGGCTGTGGTCAACCCTTCCAACGAGAATACTGTCAGGGAGTCAACTCAGCCACCATCATATTCACCTTTTAGCTACAACCTGATCTCACGAATTTCCGTGGCATAGTCATGGAATTTTGTGCTCATTTTTCCGTGGCATTCTCATGGATCTCCGCATTTTTCCATGGCCCTGCTACGGACTGTCTTTTTCCGTGGCATTCTCACGGATTGGTTACTCAACTGTTTTGTCCTATTTTCTTACCATTTTCGCTTCGGTTTAGGGTTAGATTTACATGAAATTACATCCCTACCCAAACCCAACTCTAACCCCAACGTCAGGCAAACAGAGTCTTTGTTTGTTCCAGGGAATCCGGCGGAGGCAGGGGAGCGTTGAGACGGCGGAGGACAGCGAAGGTTGAGAACTGAGAGACAACACAGGGACAACAGGTAAGTATAAATCACGTAAGGGAGTCAGGTAACACAACATGGGGAAGTTGAGACAAGACAGTGAATGGAATGAGTGCAGGTTAAATAGTGTTAGTTGATGATAGCTGACAGGTAAATATGATGAGTTGACTCCCTGAGAGTATCCTCTCTTCCAAGGGCAGCTCCTGATGCCTTACTGTGGTGGCAGGTACTGGACTATCAGGGTGATTTTGGTGGAACTCCTTCAGGAGAGTGAGATCCAAGATATCTTACCTTTCCTCCCAATCCACGAGATACCCCACTCTCTGGAATTCAGGATGTCATGTACACTGTAGATGAGGGGTATTATGATAACATCAGGAGGAGGTTCTGATGCTTTGGCTGGTTCTGGTAGACAGGGGTAGGAGATCAACGGGCATCAGCAAAAGCCTTGTGACTCCGCACTGCCTGCTGGAGTTGGACATGGACTGAGTCCCATACTCTCTTGGTTAATAGGAACCAGTGTTTAACAGCCGAAACATCAGAGGGTTTCTCTGTCCAGGGAAACTAAGGAAGCTGGTAGCTGAGTATACACTGGAAGCTGGTGGTTGTCTGCCTAAGAACATTTTGTGCATAATCAGCCCAAGGAAGAGGTTGTTTTCCATGTATGTTGGTTGTCATGGCAGTAGGTGCGGAGATAACTTCCTATATCCTAGATCTTTCGCTCAGTCTGGCTGTTGATCATGGGGTGATATTCTGAGGATAGACAAACAGATATATTAAGGAGCTGAAAGAATGCCTTCCATATCCAAGAGGTGAACTTGGACCTTGGTCTGAGATTATCTCCTCCGGTATACCGAAGGTGAGAAATAGGTGATGGAATAGGTCTTTGGCAGTCTAGAGGGCGGTGGGTAAACCTCAGAGGGGAATTAATTTACAGACCTTGGAGAACCAATCTACAGCAACGAGAATGCAGGTAAAACCATCTTATTTGGGCAGGCCAGTTACAAAATATACCCCGATGTGGGAGCAGGGGCATAATGGAATAGGTAATGGAAATAATTTACCTGAAGTGATGTGACATGGGGTTTTGGAGATGGCATCGACTGAGCATCCGTGTGTATGCTGGGCAACCTCATGAGCCTTACTGGGCCACCAGAACCGAGCTTGGAGGAGTGAGAGAGTATGCTTACTGCCTGGGTGTCCAGAGCCCAGGAAAGCATGAAGGGAGCCCAGAAGGTTATTTCTCAGGGAGGTGGGCACATAGATCTTACCTTGTGGGCCTCTCAGCAGAGTGGGTTCGATAGCAATACGGATTTGGTCATCCAGGTCCCATTGTATAGGGCTTACGAGGATGGCTAGAGGATAGGCTGAGGGGCAGAGGGTTCGTCGGGAGCGTAGAAATGAGACAGTGAATCAGCCTTGATGATCTTATCTCCTGATCTGTATGTGATCGTGATTTGGAAACGAGTGAAACAGAGGGCCCAACAAGCTTGTTGGGGATTCAACCCCTTGGCATTTCGAAAGTATTCCAAGTTCTTGTGATTGGTGATGATGATAGTAAAGGGGTGTTGAGCTCCCTCCAGCCAATGCCTCCACTCACCCAAGCCAGCTTGATGGACAGTAATTCCTGGTTACCAATGTCATAGTTACGCTCTGCTGGGGAGTAGTACGCACAAGGATGGAGACGGAGAGTCTCTACGTGGTATTCGAACAGCGCTGCTCCCACCCCAGTGGCGGATGCGTCCACCTCTTCTATGAACGGGAGTCTCAGGTCAGGGTGTGTTAGGATGGGAGTACTGGGTGTGTAAGGATGGGAGTACTTTCGAAATGCCAAGAAGGCATCCTGGAGCTTCTTAAATGCAGCTCTAGCTTTGGGGCTGCAGAACAGAGACTTGGTTTTCTGATGGAGCATGGATGTGAGTGGGTTAGCTATAAGGCTGAAATTGTGAATGAGTTTGTGATAGAAGTTAGTAAAACATCAATCGTTGAAGTTCTTTTATGTTATGGGGTTGATGCCAGTTAAAGATGTATCCTTGGAATTGGACTGTGGAGCGATGAAACATTTTTCAAGTTTCAGGTAGAGATGGTAGAGAGGTGTTTCCTGAGTTGTTAGCGGACTTGTGTAACGTGTTGGCGATGCTCGTTCAGATTGCGGGAGTAAATGAGAATGTTGTCTATGCAATTAATGACAAACCGGTGAAGGAACTCTCGGAACACTTTGTTCATGAAGCCTTGGAAGACAGATGGCAGGTTGGAAAGTCCATATGGCATGACTTGTTATGTGTAGTGACCTGAGGGAGTTATGAAAACTGTTTTCCAATCATCGCCCTTCCGGATACGTACAAGATTGCATGCGCTTCGTATATCCAGCTTCGTGAAGATACAGCTTCAGTGCAAATAAAATAAACGTCTTAAAGTAAAAATGAGCCATTTGTGTAACTGTAACCGTGTAAACTTGATGCAGTATAAATGTGCTGGATGTTGTTTTAAAAAAATGTAAAAGAAAATTATAAAAATATAAATTATGATTATTAAGTAATTTATGCATTTAAATTGTTTACTTTGGTTACATAAAGTGTATTTGCAGGAGATTTTCGGTTTATAGCCACAATTTTCCCGAAGTGTTACACTCAGTTATCTAGTATTATATGGATGAATTGGATGTAGCTGGTAGCTAGTTGAAAGTTTTAAATATTGATATTTTTCTTACAAAATCACATCAATTGCCCTCAGAAGTCCTTTAATAACCCCATAGACCTGTGTGGATTACTTCTGTGAAGGATGGATGCTCTATTTTGGGCTTCAAAGTCCAAAGTTCTACCGTTATAAAGCTTGGAAGTGTAAAACATTTTTTAAAATAAAACTTTGCTTTAGTCTGAAAAAAGATAATCATGTACATCAAGAATGGCTTGAGGGTGAGTAAATGATGGGGTAATTTAATTATTCGCTGGATTATCCCATTAAACAGATAAAACAACACACAAACAGTATAATAAACAAGCAACCCTGTCTACTTTCGGCTATGTCCATATTCAGTCAAATTTGTAAACACATTTTTCTAAACAGTCAGGCACAGTGTTTTTGTCCAGCAACAAAACAGCTTTTCAGAAAAAAAGAGCTGTTTTTAAAAAACCTGTTATATTTATTTAGCCATGTGATTTATTCATCCCAAAACAACAAACAAAACAATTGTGAATGTTGTGACTTTGGTAGCATTATAAAATGCATAAAATATGCATGATAAATTATCCAATATACAAAATATTTTTAATATGGCTGACAGGACATATGATGCCGACCATGCTTCTAACATTTATTTACTTCCATGATCACGTCATTTAAGGTTTCTTAGACATTTTCAGTCATGCAACTTGTAGGAAAGGTTTAAAACATCATTTAACACATCAATTTTATAAGGAATAAAGGATTTTGGGTTAGGGGTCGGTGTAGGGTTTTATTCTCCCAATAATGCATCATCCATATAACAATTTTAATAAATATTTTGGTAACACTTTACAATAAGGGTGCACTAATAATCATGAATTCATGCTTAACTAATGCACAAATAATACTGTATTAATGTATTACTAATGATTATCTAAGCTATTCATTAGCTATTCATTAATGATTGCCTCATTAGCAACTAATGAAGAGTCTGTCTGATTAATATATTAGTTCATATATGAATTGTTATTAATTAAATATGTAATTGAGGATTAATTCCATCATCACTTCTTTTATGAACTAAGAATGTTAATTAATTTGTTAATTACCACAATGAACTTCCAGATAATACAGGTAAACTAATATGCATTAATATATTATTAATTACAGCATTAGTAGTGTGTTAATTAATACTATTACTAAATAATGAGTTAATAATGATGTGCCTCAACAAGTAAAGTCACAACATAATGATATATTTGCAAACCATTAGCTAATGATTAATTAATAATGAAAGACCATCACTAGAGTTTATAAAAGCTATTTATTAATCACTGGTTTCCTAAAACGTTGCCAAAAGCACATTTCCATAACACACTACATTTAAAACACAACATTAAAACATTTAAAAAAATAATATAAAATGAAATAATATAAAAATAATACAAAAAGAACATTGATCAAAATTAGACAACACGTTCAGATACCTCACAGTTATCCGTATTAATCAGGCACCCGTGTTAATACATAACACAAATGTACATTTTTAAGTCCAACCGTTTCAGTCTGTGAGTCGTGCAAGTGAATCAAACTCTGATAGACAAATCCAAATTAAACCCTGTGGCTCGTGGCGACGCATCGATGTCCTAGGAGGCGATCGGTTTGTGTGGAAAGACCGAACAGTATTTATATAAATTGTTTTACCTCTAATACAACAATATCCCCAGAGCACCACGTGCCTTCACATCTCAGTTTTATTTATTTTTCACATCTCCGTCTTGTTTATCTAGCGTTTGGTGGCGGGTTGTGGAGCAGCTTTGTGGGTGCATACTGCCACCTACTGTATCGGGAGCCCCGTATAGTTTATAAGCGCCCTCATGCCGTGCATCCGATACACTAGGGGGCGGTATGCATGTATGAAGTTGTTTCGCAACCCGCCATTAAACATTAGATGAATAAAACGATGAAGTAAATGCACGTGTTGCTCTGGATAGTGTAAAAAATGGATAGAGGTAAAAAATAAACACTGTTTGGTTTTTCACACAAACCGAGCGTTTCTTGGGACATCGATGTGTCGTCACGGGCTGCAGGGTTTAATTTGGATTTGTCTGTGCATGTTTTTTTGTCTATCAGAGTTTGATTCACTTGTACCACTAACAGACTGAAACGGTTGGACCTAAAAATGTAAATTTGTGTTATGTATTAGCACGGGTGCCAGATTAATACGGGTAACTGTGAGGTATCTGCATGTGTTGTCTAATTTTGATCAGTCTTTTTGTATTATTTTTATATTTCATTTTATATTATATTTTAAAATGTTTTAATGTTGTGTTTAAATGTAGTGTGTTATGGAAATGTGCTTTTGGCAATGTTTTTGGAAACCAGTATTTAATAAATAGCTTTTATAAACTCTAGTGATGGTCTTTCATTATTAATAAATCATTAGCTAATGGTTTGCAAATATATCATTATGTTGTGACTTTACATGTTGAGGCACATCATTATTAACTCATTATTTAGTAATTGTATTAATAAACACACTAATAATGCTGTAATTAATAATATATTAATGCATATTAGTTTACCTGTATTATCTGGAAATTCATTGTGGTAATTAACAAATTAATTAACACTCTTAGTTCATAAAAGAAGTGATGATGGAATTAATCCACAATTACATATTTAATTAATAACAATTCATATATGAACTAATATATTAATCAGACAGACTCTTCATTAGTTACTAATGAGGCAATCATTAATGAATAGCTAATGAATAGCTTAGATAATCATTAGTAATACATTAATTCAGTATTATTTGTGCATTAGTTAAGCATGAATTCATGATTATTAGTGCACCCTTATTGTAAAGTGTTACCAATATTTTCAATTATTATAATCATTATAATGTTAATAGCTTAACGGTAAGAAAATGCTGCTGTTGTCACTTAGTGTAAATAGCCTCTGCCAATGTAAAATCACATTTACCATCATGTATGTTCAGATATATTAAGTTGGTTTTATGTCAGTGACATTAAACATTATTGGCTCTCTGACATTGTTGTAAAACCTGCAGTCTAATGTGCATGTGTCTTTATATACACAATGTAAAATATGATATTGTATGGTTTCAGATTTTGAATAGAACCATTTAGTCTGTTTATCTGTGTTTCCTTATACCTTCAGAGGACTTGGAAAACATCTCTACTACAATTTTACGTCAATATAGGGGTGAGCAGAGCACAAACTGACGTGGGGTTAATTGCAACACAGACCTTAACATAGTTACACAGGTCAGAGCAATCAGTGCTTTTGGTTAGCTTGTTTTACACTGCAGGGTTACTTACACTCAGAGATTACTGAAAATGCATGGAAAATGCATCCAGGATTTGTCAGTGATTGTTTGATTTCTGGTTCATTCACACTGCCAATGATTTTTAAATATGTGCGTGCATTAACACGCATACCGTAAAGATATTATCCAGGATTTCTCTCTTGAGAAACCACGCGCAAGCTCCCTGATCTCTGCTACAGTCTAGTTTGCCGACATTTCTCGGCGTGAATGTTAATCTGCGTTTAAATTCCTGCGTTAAAAAAAACCGATGTGCAAAAATGGATTTTCCATAATGACCAATGACCAACACAATTTACTGTATCAAAGCAGCACAGTGCAAACCTTAGTAAATCTCGTTGCGTGATTGGTGCCAGATGGGCCGGTCTGAGTATTTCACAATCTGCTCAGTTACTGGGATTTTCAAGCACAACCATTTCTAGGGTTTACAAAGAATGGTGTGAAAAGGGAAAAACATCCAGTACTGTATGCGGCAGTCCTGTGAGCGAAAATGCCTTGTTGATGCTAGAGGTCAGAGGAGAATGGGCCGACTTATTCAAGCTGATAGAAGAGCAACTTTGACTGAAATAACCACTCGTTACAACCGAGGTATGCAGCAAAGCATTTGTGAAGCCAAAACATGCACAACCTTGAGGCAGATGGGCTACAACAGCAGAAGATCCCACCGGGTATCACTCA
This sequence comes from Misgurnus anguillicaudatus, assembly GCF_027580225.2. Taxonomy (NCBI): domain Eukaryota; kingdom Metazoa; phylum Chordata; class Actinopteri; order Cypriniformes; family Cobitidae; genus Misgurnus; species Misgurnus anguillicaudatus. The sequence continues at coordinate 7,041,219 of NC_073356.2, read as the reverse complement.
TCTCCACCACAAATAGGAAAAAGAGGCTACAATTTGCACAAGCTCACCAAAATTATACAGTTATAGACTGGAAAAATGTTGCCTGGTCTGATGAGTCTCGATTTCTGTTGAGACATTCAGATGGTAGAGTCAGAATTTTGCGTTAACAGAATGAGAACATGGATCCATCATGCCTTGTTACCACTGTGCAGACTGGTGGTGGTTGTGTAATGGTGTGGGGGATGTTTTCTTGTCACACTTTAGACCCCTTAGTGCCAATTGGACATCATTCAAATGCCACGGCCTACCTGAGCATTGTTTCTGACCATGTTTATCCCTTTATGACCACCATGTACTCATCCTCTGATGGCTTCTTCCAGCAGGATAATGCACCATGTCACAAAACTCACTGTACTAAAATGGCCCCCACAGTCACCAGATCTCAACCCAATAGAGCATCTTTGGGATGTGGTGGAACGGGAGCTTTGTGCCCTGGAAGGCGAAAGGGGGTCAAACACAATATTAGTGTATATATATATCCTACAAATGCATATGCAATGAGATCAGTCACAAAACAATGCAGTTGGAGTCCACGCCTTTTCAGATAATTTTTCACTGTACGTCTTTGGTAAATCCTGACAGTAGTTTTTCTTACACGGCAAAAGAGGCCTTTGCACTGACGCAAGCTGTTAGTTAATCTAGCCCTTAGTATTTTGAAGATAATTGGTATGGGATTATTTTGTAAGTGACATTAATAAATGTTACTTGTTATAGTCAGCCTGTAGAATTATGTGCACTGTGGCACTAAACAGATGTGTTTGTTTTGTATGTGAGACTGCAGCCGCGTTCAGAGCCATTGAGGGCTTTTCTAAGAAAGAGGATATCAGGTTGCCTGGCATGTTGCACCATACGGTGAGGGAGGTGTGTGTGTATGTGGGGTGAAGGAAGGGCCTGATGATCCTGCGGTTAAGAAGAGGGGGAGGTTTGAAGGAGAAGCGGTGGTCTAACGGCTTTTCTCTTCATACAGCTGGAGGAAACCGTGTAAAAAAAAGTTGATGGGGGCGGAACAAACCCAAGCGCACCAGGTGTGCATGTGAGAAAGAAAAATACAGCTCACATAATGCAAAAAAAACTTTACTGTGAATTTACAGTTTTTCCCATACTAGTTAGCATAACTTCATAGTGATTTTGTAGAGCGATAGTTGTTTATTATAATAGTAAGAAATACCTATCGCTACTTTGATATAGTTATAATGACTATCAAAGTAGTCACTGTCTGTATTACAGTAATCTCTTGTGTCCCAGCATGCACTGCACCATGAATAAATTATGCAGTTCATTCAGTTCATTTAGGAAATATTTGTTGCATAACTACTTTCACTATTTCCCAGCACAATCATTTTTAGCTTTTTTATTCATTATCTTCCAGTAATTCACAGTGTTATGAAAGATGATAATCTGGCTACTGTACCGTGATTTCACAGTAAAATTCTTATTAGCGTATTTGTTTGTGAGAAATGATTGTTTAGCAGTGTAAAGTCTTGGCAATATTTTACAGTGTACATGTGCAAAGCTGTTTTTTTCTCAGAGCACTCCCCCTCACGTGTCATTCTCTTTATCGCTCTATCTCACCCAGCAGGAACATGGATGCCTACCGCACGTGCTCAGTGGCAGCCTGCACCCATTGCAATTCACACCGTGTGACACTTTCTGTACATGCTTGTGTTCGACAGGAGAGTGACTCATTTATTTTAGTACTAAATAGCTCAGATGTTAACCCAGTGTGAAAACATTCAAACAAACAAAAAACCATCAACATCATCATGGGCCGCTGAGTTAAGAATTTAAACTCTTCTTATCCGAGACCTTTGTGCAGTTGGTGTCTGAGAGCTACTTTCACTTTCACCGAGAGCTATGTTTTCACAAAACATTTGTGTGTTTTTTCAGGAAGTCACTTAAACATAAACACTGTTTACACCTGGTGTTCAGATAAATTACAAGTGGTCACCAGAGATGCAGTGCTGTTTACACCTGAATTTAACATGCGTTACCATGTTTATAAATAGAGAATTGTCAAACATTAGGAAAATCATTTTTATGATTTCATACAAATTCATACGAATTAGCCAACTCGTAAAAATAAAAATATTTTTACAAGTTGGCTAATTCGTATGAATTTGTACGAAATAAACTGTACAAAAATCACCAGAAAAAAAACCCGAATGAAACCCCACCGCTAATCCTAATATCACTGGGGCAAAAGCAAATCGTTCAAAAACGTACAAATGTAGTCGTACAAATTTATACGAATTAAGGCAACACTAAAGAGTTTTTGCTCTTTGCTCCCCCTACAGGTTGGAAGCGGAATTGTCCATTACCACTGTCGTAAATAATTTAGCCTACTTTTCTTTTCTTCTACCCTTCCTTTTCTTTGCAGGCTCCGCCATGATGACAATGGAAAAGCTGCATGAACGCTAGGTAATGGTATCTTTCTTTTATATGTATCTGCCGAGTATGCTCCACCCACAGCCTGCAGGAAGCTCCACTGCCGTAAAGCAAGTTTTTGTAGTTTTTACTCACTACAGGACCGCGACCCGACGGTTGGAAACTTCTTTACTGCAGTTTTGGCCGATAGAGGGCTGTAAAGCGAATGTGAAAGTGCCGTTCACCCTGTTTCGAGTGGATGAACCACTGAAACTTTTTTGGAAACGTTATTTTAATTTAAAAAAACTCTTTGGTGTTGCTTTAAGCTAGAAGTATAGTTCCGTTTTTATGCACACTATACGCACACTACCAGATGTTTGTTACCGCGCATACTCTGTACGTATAGGTGGCGCATGTGTGTACAGGAGAATGTAGTATGTAGCCCAGGAGATGCATTGCATTTTATTGCAATGCGCATGAGCCAAACGTCTGTTTACAAGTATTACTCAATTAACACTTTGCAAGGCTTGTGCGTTCGACTGCGCACGTACATTCGCATACACTTTAAAAACGAACTATACTCCAGGCTTTAGCCACCTCGTAAAATACATACTGTGTGAATTGCCATGAGATTTTGTTGAAATATTACTATAATTTTTATTGCTCTAAGAACGCTTTAGCCAAGAAAGCTTGTATACGTTGCATTATCTAATCTTTGCTCTTAGGGCCACAATATTCGTCATAACGGTCATCTTCTACAGTTTTCTCTTTCTGTTCAATACTCTCATGGCTGAGCAACAGTTTAAAAAGGGGTTGATAAGAAAGTTAGTTAAAGGTTTTAAAATAGTTGACATGTTTATAGATAGAAGCCGCCTAGGAGACACTCTAAAACCACTAAGTACTCGTTTTTAAAGTGCCTTAAAGGTGGAAAAGAGGATGTTTGTTTAATACATTTTTACAATATTACTTGAAACTGTCTTTACTAAATGATAAAAGATTATTTATTAGGTGCACTGAAAGTAATACTATTAATATATGTCATTTGTGCATAAGGTAGGGCCTTAAAAACATCAGCCAATCGTTGACGCAATCATCGCATGAGCGATTGGCCCTCTGGCTTGTCAATCACTGCCATTACGTTCCTTGTGAGAGATGTGCACGCTCCAGTAACTTTACACAAGTAGCGCATAGCGCATGAAACTCCATCTTTAGTTTCGGTTTGTTTTCATTGTCGCTCCTGCTTTCCTCCTCGAATTTGCACCATGGAAGAGAAGAAACCCAAAGGAGGACGTAAAAGAAAGATTTTTAAGTCGCTGAGAAGAGGAGAAAATTGTCAGAATATTGTAATCTAACCAGAGTCGTTATTGGAGAAACATTTCAACACTGGAGAGCAATGAAGGAACAGAAAGGTGTCAACACAGACTGTAGTTGTAAGGCAGTGACCAGTCTGCTAAATGCTAGTTGAAATGGGAGTAGCGTCGAATGATCGAACTTTACGTCTTATGTGTTTATTATCATATAATTTCACATAATGAATCCACTGACGCGACACAGCATATGCCGGTGGTAAACAAACACTCGTGTTCAAATACTCGTGCACGAGTTTTCGAAGGCGTTCCCTAGAAATGAGCTGTGAAGGAGGGAGGCTGTTCTTACGCATGCGCTTATTTAAAAAACTCAGTAACGTCTTTGAATTCTCAGTCGGCGGAAACATCCTCTTTTGCGCCTAAAGCCCGCGATACACTGCACGATTATTGGCTGTCCCAGACGAAAGATTGCCATCGTGAAACTATCGTCGCGATTTCTGTGATCGTGGCTCTCCATCGGTGGTCCTATGTCGTACAGTGAGAGAGGTTCAAAGACCGACGTTTTCCCAGTCTTGCGTCCAAAGATAGCCTTTGATAGTTTTCTGGCAGTGTCAGAAATTCAGCATGATCACCGCACAGTGTGTTTGCTGCTACGACCTGCGCGCCGGTATTTGTTTACCACAAGCGCATGCTGGTGACGTTGCGCAATGTTTGACGCTGCCGCCGAAGCTTCCGTGTCATCATCGTACAGTCTACACGCCTCTCGTACCCGAGTTTAAACGTTACATGTCGCACAGTGTGATAAGGTAATGATCTTATAAGAGGACAAAAATCGTGCAGTGTATTCCGGGCTTTAAACAAGTACTAGGAATAGTTTTAGGCCAACAATTGTGAGCTAAATTTTTTTTTGCAAAATGTAAAAGTCTTAAATTTAATTGTATGTTTATTTACTATTTAATACTTATTCAAGGCAAACAGTTATGTCAGATAGACTATAAACTATGTCTATAGTTTTTCTTATGTACAGAAGGGGCAGTTGACACTGTATGAAAATGTGGCTTGTGTAATGTTTCACAAAAATGTTTTGTAACTAAACTCATTGTGAACAAAGTCCAACGTTTTCTTTACAGAGAGCTGTGTCACAGCCCGCCTCTGACCTACATGAACACTTGAATGCCAGATGTATTCCGCACAAAAGCCGGTTTTGCCCAGTGCCGAGTGCACCCACACCCACACACACACACACACACATGCAGAGGGTGGAAAGAAAGGAGGAAAGAGAGAGAGAGAGCAAACAAATCATGGGGTGGGGAAACCACATTCCTTGAGTGCTATGAATAGCTAATGGGTTCCTGGGGGAGAACTGAGAACCTGCGCTGAGACGCTGAGTGGACTCAAAGACATTCATGTCATATTGTTCACTGTTATCTTATCAAGAGCATCAGCTCCACAATGAAAATATTTTGAATGTCCATAAAATGATACCAAGAGCATGTATGAATCTAAATCATCTTAATTCTGATTTGATGTTGACTTGCATGTTGAATGCATGTGCATCGCTGTATGCACAGAGCCCATGAAGGTGACCGCAACATCTGTGAACACTTTCAAACCCGAAAGTCAATCTGAGCTCATGTAGGTTGTTGCTGTGGATGAGTGTTGTTGTCATACAAATCACCATGTGGATCTTCTGCTTATATATATGTGGAAATACTCAAGTGTTAAAATGTGTGATTTATGTTTTAAGCAGAGAATTTTGCAAAAAAAAAGATGTTTAGCAAAATGTTGGAATTGCATTTGCCAACAAGCTTTAAAAGGCAATTGTAATGCCCATTTTTACAATGGGTAAAATAATTCTGAGGTGTCCCTACAATGTGTCTGTAAAGTTTCAGTTCAAAATACCTCACAGAGTATTTGTTATAGCATGTAATGTTATAGCATAAAATGCCTCTGTTTTCAATGCAAATGTTACCAGCAGACAGTGAGCGCTTTCAGTTAAAATAGATCTGATAAGTCTGAGACAATAATAACTTTAGCCACATTAGCTTTACAATGCGCTAACAAACACATTTAGAAAAGCTTTTGGGTAAAATGAACCAGTCAGTCTGTAACTGTAGGCGGGGCTTTATCAGTGTGACATCACATTAACAAGAAAATCAAAAAGTACATCTAATGAGACTGCAGGGTTGTTGTGTTCACAACTGCCAACACACATTTATATCAAAACACCTCCCCCTGCCCTTCAAAAATTTACTCAAGCAGGTTTGTTCTAACCCTGGGTTCACACCAGCTGCGTTTGATGCATCAAATTCGCATCTACCGCATCTAGTTTGCCGCTTAAACAATTTGAGTTTACTTGCTTCATTCGCGCGTGAAATTCTTGTCATCGAGACATTCACGCGGAAATTCGCATCATGGGAGGGGCTTCTGCGACTCGGCTCACTTTCTGTAATCACGTCATTACTAGAGCAAGCTCCTGATTGGTTAACGCGGCGCGTTTTTTCACAAAAGTTCAAATGTTTCAACTTGCGCATTTAAGTTCAAATGTTTCAACTTGCGCGTTTGCCGTGGCAACGCTCAATTCGTGCCATTCGCACGTCTAGGCGGAATCGCGTCTACCACGGCACGCTAAATGCCTCATTTGTGCCGCGAGACCTCCTGACATGCGTCAACGCGTCTTTACATTGACTTAATTTGAAATCACTCGTGTTTGATGCCTCTATTGCGGCTGGTCTGAACGCAGCGAAAGCCTACAAATAGACCAGAAAGTAAAAGTTTATTCATTGTAAATCTGCCCATCTATCATATCTCAGATCTGATTCACAGTTTTGCATATATTGGAAACTGCTGCACACATAAACCAACAGTGTTTTGATTCAACTATGGGGCTTTTTACACCTGGTCACTTCATGTGTTTTCTCTGATCGGATAGCTATCTGATTTGTTAAAACATTTGGCCACATAAATGCGTCTTGGCAAAACAGATATGAATCCGATCTTTTACCCCCGCCCAAAATGCAAATACACTATTTATTACTCCACCTTAAAAAAATGTAAGATGACGTTTATGCAACAATAGGCAGCACTTACTGTATGTTGTACTGTATGTTGGGCAGTCCAGCGCAGCAGGAGAGTGACAGCGCGGTGATTTAATGCAGGTCCATGACAGGAAAAACATTCGCAAAACTCTCTTAAAGTTTTATTTCTTTGTTTAATATAATTTGTGTTTGTCATTAGACTCTTTTATTGATTCTAGGAAGCTTTTTTACCCGCTGTTGTCGCTCCATAAAGCAATGAGCTTGTTTGTTTGCCTCTTTGACGGCTAACTTCTGGGTGACATGCTTACGTTTGGGAGGAGTTATGCGCTCAAAGATGTGGTTTCGTCAACCAGATGTATCTACACTTGTCCAGTTTCATCTGAAATGCGTCCCAGACCACCTCCTGAAGTGGTTTGAGCGATCGGATTTAAATCCGTCTCGAAAACGTTTCAGAATGCATTTACACCTGGTCTTTTTACGATCAGAGAAAACGCATAAGGTGACCAGGTGTAAAAAGCCCCTATGTCACAATCTTCGCAAATGTGTTTTGAGGCAGGCCGAGTTGTAGTCCCAGCTTGGCGTCCTTTGCCGGTCTTGTTCCCCTCTCTCCACACTCTCTTTACTTTCCTGTCGTCTCCGTACAATACTGTCTGTCAATTAAAGGTGAAAATGCCTAAAAAGAAAATTTGAAAAACTGTCACATCATAAAGTGGCACATTTATATAGAATTGTAGTGCAAAGAAGGTTTGAGAGATATAGACGTTTTCATCGTGCGTTGTCACGATTACACGTCTGGACATAACTTTACTTCCGGTCTCTTTTTGTTTAATGGCCTGGTTAGTAGCTAAACTCTGGAACAAATACATCGTCGAAAATAACAAATGTTTTGGTTTCTCAAGACAAGGGCAAACGGCGATTATGGATCACCGCTATGTAAAGGGCAGTTTGGCAGCCGATCTGTAGTTAACATTAAAATACGTTAATAACATTAAAGTACGTTAGCTCAGTGTAGTTTTTGATATGCTTTAGCTATGATTTAAACTAAGGTAACCTACTTGTTGTTTATTTTGCTTGTTATCAGAAATAAACTACTCTACAAGGTATTGATTATTTGTGAAAGTTTCCCGAAAGTTGCACTGTAAAAAAATTTGCTGCGATTATGCAGCTGGTTGCCAGTAACTTATTGTAAAAGATAAAGACAGAAAATGTTTAATGTTCATTTAACTTTGAATAAACTGTTGCCAGTAGATAAAAATGTAAAATCTACAGTAAGTTACTGTCAACCAGCTGCCAGTAATACTGTAATTTCTACAGACATTTTTTACAGTTTATGTTTGTTCCATGAAAGCCGTTTGTTTATGTTGTTACTGCTAAAACCGTCTATAGACAAGAACATTTATATTTTGATATATTCCTCACACAAAGCTGTCATATGGCTGTAGATTTGGAAAAAAGCTTATGAGTCATGGACAACTTTTATTATATCTCATTAGTGATAATGATCTTTTTGGAGACTAACAGGCCCTTCTTACAGTTCTTAAAGTACGATGAAAAGCAGTGTCTATATTCTAACATCTTTGTGTTTTACCGAAGACAGAAGTTCACTGAGGTTTAAATCATGTACATATTGTAATAACTATTTTTTAAAGGCACAGCGTCTGCTTTACCAAGTTCTGGATATTTAGGAGGCCAGTCTTGGGAAGATAAACTCAAAGAGGGGTCAAGGACCGCCTAATGAAATCAGTGAAGCAAAACATAACTTTAACACCACGAGACTCAGGCATGCAAGGTCTCGCCCTCCCCCACACATTTGGTTCTTTTGTTCTGTATCTTCTCTCTCTTTCTTTCTCTCTCTCTCTCTCTCTCTCTCTCTCTCTCTCTCTCTCTCACACACACACACACACACACACACACACACACACACACACACACACACAGAGTAATGTGGAAAGACAAGGGTAGTGTGTAACTCTACTGTTCATGCTGACTCATATACACCTACAAACAAACAGGCATAAACATTCACAAAACACACACAGAGATACACGCACGCTTAAACAAGCAGTCTGACACAAACATAGCTTGAACTTGGTTACCTGAAGCAACAGGTGAGAGACTCCGCCCCATAAGCTGATAAACACATTGGGTGTGGACTGGACAGATCTTTGTACACAACACAGCGTGTGACAGAGCACACATGCATTAATGTTGTGTGTGTTATGTATATTACCAAGGACATCATGTTATGTCACTCTTATCCCACAGTTTGGTTGAAACTGAGTTACACATGGAAAACAACAATTTGCCATGTTACCACAAAACGTCTTTGAGATGTACAGTAATTGTATTCATTTTAATGGACATGATGGGTCGGGTTTGTGAAAGAAATGTCTTGCCACAACAAACTCTTATTCAAAAATGTGTACCTTGTAATGCACTGTAAGTCACTTTGGATACACGCCTCTGCCAAATGCATGAATGTAAATGTAACATCTCCACATTCACATTTTACCCCTAAATTGTAAAATAAGTAAGCAATAATTTACAACGGGCCATTGAATTATAAGAAAATAATGCACACCCAAGGTGCAATTCGCGGAGTGCCGTTACACCTTGAGTGTGCATTATTTTCAAATAATTCAAAGGACCGGAGTCAATAATTCCTCTTATACCACGGTTACCACAGACATTGCTCTGGTGCCTACTTTTAAGACATTTGACAAGTTAGGTGTGCGGTTATCAGAAATTGATGCATACCCACAGAACATTTCTCAGCCAATCAGAATACAGCATTCAACAGACCCGTGGTATAAATGAAATTAAATTTTATGACAAATAAATATTTCCATCTTTAAATAAATAAAAAATACAATCCTAAAAAGCACAATATAATTTCTATAATTTGATTTTGGAGTGACAGCAAAACAAGTTCTTTGGTTTGTGAGATTCGCCTAATGACAATTTTAGACAAGCTAGATCATGTTATGTTTTCCTCCAATTTGTTGTATTTCGAAATTAGTCCCAGGTCCTACACACCCTCGAACCCAGCACTCCTCCCCGCCAAATGCTCACTCAGCTTTCTAGTCTGCGAGCGCTCAAACTGATTTTGCCAAGTGGTTGATGTCCTCAGGGCAACATATTGTGTTGACCCAAGGACAAAATTTTTCTAAATAAAACCTAATCACACCCCAAACCCCAACCCTAACCAAACCCTAAAATCAGAGGGACATGATAAGTTAAAAACAGCTAGAATTTTGGTTGTAAGCTTAAACTTAAAACAAACTGTAAACTTATTTCTGAAATCTGATTGGTTGATTGAAATGTTGTCCACATAATGTTGCCCTGAGGACATCGACCGCTTGGCAAAATTAGGAGAGCCTCTGCGAGCTCCCTTAAAAAGCAATGTAAAATATTACTAGGATGCTTTTGTCTTTTTAAAAGTTATAGCTATACCCCAATGTTCGAAAACCACACTAGCTAAACCTAATGAAAAAAATGTTTCTATAACCACCCAGCTCTCTGAGTCCATCTCAGCAGGTTCCCGTACCCACCTGTGAGTGTGCATGCTAAACACCGATACAAACACGCAACCAAACAGCTGTGAAAATATTCCCACTGTCTTTTTCATGAAATGTCAGAGGTGGAAATATAGGCGCTGTTATGGAAATGCTCGCCGCGCACCACCTGCAAATGACTTCGGATAATTTGCGGCGTTGTTGTCAAATTGAAGAAGGCTCTCCGTCGCTCTGACCTTTCTACCAATGTGTTCATTCTCTCGCTCCGTCATGCGGAAGAGTCAAATGGGGCTCTAGTCTCAAATTGAACCTGTTGGTTGTAATTACCTTCCCAATGACATTTTGTTAGCCCAGGCATGTAATTGTTTAGGAAAGACTTTATTAATCATGTTGATGTGGCGCTTGATGACTCATTGAGGTTGAATAGAATGATTTATCCTCGGTGAGGTAGATTTAACGTGTTTTGGTAAAGTGTGTAATTGTTGTTTTTATCTAATGTTAAATTTGTTGTTTTCCAGAGTCAACTATACAGTAAGCCTTTTTAACACTGCCGGGGGATTCACTATGTATTAAATTGTGTCCATTGATTATTCATGTGCTGTTTGTAGATATAACATCAGATTCAATAAAGGAATCATCCAAATGAAATAATCCCCCCCAAAAAATAAAAATCTGTCATGGGTACAATTTGCATGCCACAATTTCCCATATTGCAGTAATAATCCATCACATTGTTGTGGCATGCCTCACTGAGCTAGACGTCACTGGTCATCACTGCGGTCCACTGTGCATCTATGCCTAGCTATGACGCTCCTCTCTATTATTCAATGAATTACTGAATAATATGTAATATAAACTGATAAAACATCCTTATAAATCCTTATTTAAACCAAATTCTGTTTGCGACCCAATTTAAATGCTTTATTGCTAGATAAGTTGCATTAAACCAATAGTGTTTATTCTTTGATTTTAATAAATTCAGTTTACAGAGAAAGCTGTTCTTGCACCGAAAAAAAATGAAGACTTAATGTGCAGATAGCTCTTGAAACCTGAATTATGAGTATATGGGAATTAATCCCAGTTTTTCGCCAAAGTTGACTTAAGCCCGGAATACACTGCAGGATTTTTGCCCTCCTATAAGATCATTACCTTATCACACTGTGCGACATGGATTGTTTAAACTCTGGTACGACAGGCGTGTAGACTGTAGGATGATGACACGGAAACTTCGGTGGCTGCGTCACACGTTAGCGCATTGTCACCAGCATGCGCTCGTGGTAAACAAATATAAGTACGCTGGTCGTAGCAGCAAACACACTGTGTGGTGATCATGCCGAATTTCTGAAACTGTCAGAAAACTTTCGTAGGCTATCTTTGGACCGGGAATATGGCCATCTTTGAACCTCTCTTATTGTACAACTAGGACCACCGATGAAGAGCCACGATCACAGAAACCGCGACGATTGTTTCACGATAGCAATCTTTCGTCTGGGACAGCCAATAATCGTGCAGTGTATCCCGGGCTTGAAGGAAAGTCGTGCTACTAGGCAGCCATGTTTGCAACGCCATCGGGCAGTTATTTAAGTCATGCAAGAATAAAGTCCTAAAGACAGATATCTCTAAAATCATGTGCTAACCCTACTGAAAGACCAGCTAAAACCAGCCTAAACTGGGTAATCTGGTGTAGCAGGCTGGTTTTAGAGGGGTTTTGGAGGCTGGGAGACCAGCTGATCCACCAGCTTGACCAAGCTGGAAGACTTTGCCAAGCTGGGAGGACCAGCTTAAACCAGCTACTTTCATCTTAAACCAGCCAACAGCTAAACCAAGCTAGCCAAACTTCCAGCCTGGTCAAGCTGGTGTAAACTGGTGGGGTCAGCTGGTCCTTCAGGCCATCTAAAAAGTGTTCACCTCTAAAACCTGCCTGCTACACCAACTTAACCAGCTAAACCAGGCTCAATTAAAGAAACAGTATGTAGGATTGTGGCCAAAACTGGTATTGCAATCACAAAACTTGTGGCTAAAACTGGTACTGCAATCACACAACTGGTGGCCAATACACAACATGACAACATAAACATCAGTTGAGGGCTGCAACTCAATACAATATCCTGGCCAGATCACTGTTGTCAGTGATATAAGTATTTAAAATGAAAATGATTTCTTAATGTCTAGTGACATATCAGGGCCATTTTATGATTAATTGATATACATTTCTTACATACTATTCCTTTAAACAAGATATTTCTGATATAATTAAACCTGTTATTACTTATATCATAGCATTTGGTTCTTAAGGGGGTCGCACACCGGACGCGCAGCGTCGCGCCGTTCTAAAACGAACACATTGTTTTCTATGAGTATACGCACACCTGCATAATTTTGTCTCAAATCATTAACGATTAACATTGGCTGCTAAAGTATATTTTGCATTTTGAAGTAGACGCTATCTGAATAAGCTTGTGCTATTTAATGTGCACTTCCGGTGTACGATACGTCCGAGTTGTCCTAGACGCAACTCGATGTGGCGCTGAGCTGCGGGTCCGGTGTGCGACCCCCTTTAAGGTCAAATTACGCTAAAACACTTTTATCCAGGTCGCTAAGCACCTCACATGACTCTGTACAGAGCCCCTCCCCCAGAGAAACATCAGTTTTTATTAGCTGATGATTGGTTCTTTTAACCAGAAGGCGGGACTTCTGTCACCAGAGCGGCCATATTAAGTGTTGCATTGGCCTCCAAGTCATAAGGTGTGTTCGAGTTCATGTGGCACTGTGCAGACCAATCGGCGAGGTTTACCGCTTGCAGTCGAGGGAGGAGTTGAAGACGGAGCCATCAAGTCTGACATCTGCTGCTTGACGTGTGCGCCATGTTTTCTAATAAAAAAACACTTTATATTTAATATATTTTAATTGCTGTTTATACTCTATGCCCGAAAATAGTATAGTAATAGCAGTGTTCAATCTTGTTATATCCAATATTTTTGTTTTACACTGAATTACAACACACATAAATGTTGTCCTAATTCAGCATGTATAAAATCATTTAGATTGGAATATATGTCATTTTCTGGCACAACCAAAGATGTACGAGGTTAACCTGTTATTCAGTGAGTTTGATTAAATATCTTTGGTGTCTCTGATGCGGCAAAATATTACCTTATTAGTACTTTAAATCATTCAAATTCCAGTTGAAACTACATTTTCACATTCATTAATCAAATATGGCAGCTGGTGTTTTAAATGTGAACTTTCTTCTTGTTCGTTTCTCAAAGTATTCCACATTGATGAAATGGTGTGCAGTAAATAGGCCATTGTAGTCCTGCGAAATTCACTGAGGTAAAGTACATCCAGATTAGGAAGATGGGCTAATTTTATCCTGCTATTAGTTAGGCCATCCGCTCTTGACACATTTTGACATCCCACAAGGAATTTTGGCACTGAACCTTTAGATAATCACAGAAAAACTTAATGATGGTACTGGTACATATACAAAAGTGGAATACTAAATGCTTCCACAAAAATACTTTTTCATGAATAACAGTTTAAACCACATTTAAAATGTACGTTTTGTGAGGATTATATGAGTGCCACTTTCACATTTTGCTTTGTGAATGTTACAGTAGTCTTAGGTACAGTCAACATGCGGGTCATTGTTAGTCGGTAAGTAGGTTGTGAAGTGTTTCTTACAGGCCCAAGGCCCCTTAGGTCTTTGTAATAGTCTGTGCTTTAGATATGGTTCAGGATCTTCATTCAGTATGAGTGTACATGTTCTTTTAGGCTGTTTAATTGTCTGACAAATGAAAATCATCAGTCTGTTCATTTGAAACAGTAATAGAGCGTGAAGCTGCGTGATTTGAGGTATGATTCATGTGTTATGAGACGTTCTGTTTAAATTTAGTACTTCCTTCAAATAGCTTACTTTAATGCCATTGCACTATGACAAAAGATTTCCTTGAGAGAGAGAGAGAGAGAGAGAGAGAGAGAGAGAGAGAGAGAGAGAGAGAGAGAGAGAGAGAGAGAGAGAGAGAGAGAGAGAGAGAGAGAGAGAGAGATTATACAGGTATATGCCACATTCCTTTCAGCATGACTATTTTTTGTCTTGAATATACATATGAGAAAGTGTTTTGTGATAAGCATGGATGTTTAATATAAATTCTGTTTAAGCTAATTTTTTAAAAAGAAATGTAAAAATTAGAGCTGGGCATAGATTAATCTCATACAAAATAAAAGTAATTTTTTGCATAACATATGAGTTTTTGCTGTGTGTAATTATTACACACACACATTCATGTTTGTATTTAAGAAACATCTACATGTGTATATATATATATATATATATATATATATATTTTTATATATATATATATATATATATATATATATATATATATATTTTTTATATATTCTATATAAATAAAAAAATACTTTTATTTTGTATGAGATTAATCTAGATTAATATATGCCTAGCCCTAGTAAAAATACAATTTACTATAGGTTTAGATACACTTTAATAACCCATATAGTAAAAACATGTATGTATATATAAGAATGAGGGCTATCACTCTACGTATTATGTACATTATATATTATACTGTATACAGTTATATATATCAAGCTGGGGTCAGACCTTTAGCACATGCTTTACACCAGCAGGAGTTTTCTGACTTTCTTTTTAAAATGGTAAACAATTGTTTGCATACGAGGCCAAAGGCCACAGCCAAAAGTCACGTAGCAAACATATGTCCTGTTGTAATAACTTAATGGCAAATTACATTTATTAAGCACACGGCTTTAGGCTTCACACATGTATGTCCAGGTGTAAATTAGGTTGTAGAAAAAAAAACATTACAGCACGTCATTACTGTTTTTATTCATCCGTTAATAACCAACCACTAAATAAAAGTCAGAATAAGGAACTTGAATTATAGGTCTATAGAAAAACAATTCTGCAGGCTAATGTATGAATACACAGAAAATGTATTTACATTAAATGTATTTACTTATTAGAGTACTTATATTTTTAATGTAAACTGATCACAGCTGAACAAATAAAATATGAATAGAAATAGGTAAAAACCCGTTTTATTTACAACTATATGCTATTTTAAATTTGTTTTGAACTCTATTTATTGCACAACCAGAGTTGTTGATGAGTTTATATGTTATTGCTGCGAACTGACTGACTTTGGCATTGTGAGGCCATGTGAGTAATTGGCCAGTGACGTCTGAGATAAGAGAAGAAGCCAATCAGAAAAGATTAGAGGAGGGGTTACAGGTAGCCCCGCCCTTCACTCGATCTTTATGTATGTCTGTGTAATCGTCGCGCTCAGAAGCATACAGATTACAGACCGCGGCCGCGCGCTTCACTGGATGTACGTGCGTCTGCTTTAAAGAGACACGCGAGACAAAAGCGCATCTTTACGAGATCAGCATCTGTTAGACGGTATGTGTACACTTATCACTGTTATGTTCTGCTGCATGTTTGTTTGGCAAGTGTAACGTGTACGTGAAACTCAAAATCTTGATTTGTTGTAGCAAACAGTACGTGGCATTTACAACGCTATTGTCAGTGTTTTTGAGTATCACTCTTTGTTTTAATATTGGCCGTATTTGGAATAAAGATATTTTTATGTGAACATGCATAACTTCTATAAATACACAGACAATTCTGTAGTTTGCATGATGTTGTAATGCAACTTTCACTGTGGTTTAACAACAAGGGATCCTTAAAGTATTTGTATTTCGTTTCAAAATATCTAATCTTAATATAGACTTTAAAGCAGATGAGATTTTTTATGTAAAGAGACAAAGAGAGATACGAGGTGAGGCTGCTGTCGACCCCATTACACATTTTATCTCTTATTACGTTTTAGGTATAAATGTGCACTTCATAAAATATTTTAGTAAACTCTCTATGATCTGCTGTCTTGGACCAATTGATTTAAACTTTAATGAGTCAAATATACATTTAATTTATATTTATAAAATGTAAAAAAAGAAGATTGTATGAAACAACTGTGTTATGATTATAATGACATATTTGCTTTATTTAGAGATCCTTAAAACCTGATTTATGCCAACAGATTATTAGTTAAGAATAATAATAATTGGATTGTCTTTTTTAGTCTTATATTTCTCCTCCTGAATTTTTATCACTGTACATGTGTGGATCCCATCAATAGCTTTATGTTTGCCTCCTGATCACATGTATCAGGCAGTAGGTTGGCTTTGTTTTCTGAGCACTTTGTCCTCCTCACCGCCTGTTATTGTTTTGATCCTCCTTGAAGCTCCTAACCACAGCGTTATACTATCAATGCTTTGTCTGAGCATGCTGATGCAAGAGTGTTTAAACTGATTTTTAAAGCTAAAATTGTTGAATATTCATAGTGTTGGGCGTGCAAGAGAAAAAGGTTATCCATTGTTGCGATGGTTTCGCTTGAATAGTTAAATAAATGTTCTTCTCGTATCTCCGCAGTTGACAAGCCATGGCCGATCACATGATGATGCCCATGACCCACGGCTCTGCTGGCGGAGGCCTGCACGGGTATCGCATGGGAATGAACGGTGGTTCCCCGCACGGACCCCAGCCCGGCCTGCGGACCCTTCCTAACGGGCAGATCTTGCACTATGGGAGAGGGCCTCAGAGCTCCATGGATGCAGCCATGAGGCAGAGGAATGCGATGAACGGCGTCATGAACGGTCACATCAATGGCCAGATGGGAGGTGGACACCCCCACCAAATGCAGCAACCCAGTATGATGTATGGAAGCCCAAGTCAGCAGCAGCAGCAGCAGCAGGGACACGTTCAAGCACAACATCATCACATGCACCCGAACCAGCACCCACAGCAGTATATGGGTGGAGGAGGACTCACGCCATCTCAACAGCTTATGGCCAGCATGCATCTTCAGAAACTCAATACCCAGTACCACGGGCACCCGCACGGGCCTTTGAACGGGCATCATGCGGCAAATGTTCAGCACAGAATGGCTCCAGGTCACTTGCCAGGGATGCAGATGGGGATGGGTGGTCCGGCGCTGGGCCTCAACGTCATGGACATGGACTTGATCGACGAGGAGGTTCTGACGTCTTTAGTGCTGGAGCTCGGCCTGGACCGGATCCAAGAGCTGCCCGAGCTTTTTCTGGGGCAAAACGAGTTCGACTTTTTCTCAGACTTTGTGTGCAAGCAGCAGCCAAGTACTGTCAGCTGCTGAAAGCTTCTGGTTCTTTAGTCAGAGGAAGGTTTTTGATCAGCAAGACAATGCAAGAAAATGTCTCGGGTTCTGTGTTTCTCTGTGTCTTTGAAGTTGTGCTATGCATATTGTAGTGCACACTGTTTGCTTTTAAAGAATACCACGCTTGAAATGAGAACAGAGACTTGGTACTTGGTACTAGGATTAGCCAGTTGAAGTGTGGCCTTGGTGAGCAGCAGCCCTTGTCCTTTTCGGGTCCCGTTGGGTTGATTTTAACCAACTGCCCCAGGGTGGAATGTATCTTCACACGGTGGATAAAGAAGTCTGCGTGGAACGATGCAGAAACTGCTTTGCCTCCTTAGAGTCGATAGGGTTTAGAAATGTATTTATGTATGATGCCTACCAAAAAGCAGACGTGATCTGTGGTGATGGAGAAACCTGCCTTTTCCTTGACTAACCCTGAGATTCGAGAGTCATGATGTTTGAATGTGTGTGTTATGTGGGCAATGAAGGCTGGTACTTCAAACAAGTGACATTGATTTTGAAATGGCTCTTAATGATGTTTGAAATGGTGGGGGGGTGAGATTTCTGTAAATCTTGTGAAAACGTCTGTACTAAAAATGACGCATCTGATTATGACGTCACTTGGTTCATTCAGGACTATTATGTGTTAGATGACTCGCTTGGAAAATGTTGAAACATTTTGTAGCCTCTCTTGCTAAATGTTGAGCATGAGCTGATATGTCTGAACTGTAGAACTGCCTTATAGTGTTTTACACAATACTGATACTGCTGATAATTCACTGTAGACATGTTTACCTCACACCATGACAAGAGGAACTATATATTTGGATGATTTTCAAAGAAAACTCTCAACAACAGATATGTACTTGCTCATATATTGTATTTATCATAAAGTAAAGAAAGAGGACCTCAGCCACTCCCTATAGTACAAATTTGCTGATTTGTGTTGGAATCGACCCCAGGGACCAGCAGCTCATCTCAACACTGTACCCCAACTCTGCACACTTTAAATATAATGTCATTTTTGACATAAACCTCTTTCTTGACTAGAATGGTCAGTCATCTCAGATGGTCCGGTTATTATAAAATGGACATGCTTATTCTATTGTGATGGTTGAAGAGTTTGGCACAGTCAATGTCCCTGTTGAGCGGAGAGGAGCTTTTGATGTTCCTATGGTGTTATGTTTGTAGTAGCTCTGTTCCGGACTCTATGGGGGTTGGGTTGGTATAGAAATAGCACAGCGTACAGTACTAGTAGGTTAATCTGTTCCATCACTACCCGCCCCAGGCTGGCAGATTTCTGCATGTACAGCTTGAGATGATGAGTGTAGAATGGCCACCGAATGGGGCGAAAAGCACAAATAAGGAAATGCCAAATGGTGGTTATATCCTGTGTTGTTACTCTAATTTGGCTTATTGTTAAGTGCTTTATTACACAATAAGGGGGTATTTAATTCATGACATTCATTTACTTGATTGCATTTCTGGTATTAGACTGCAATGACCTTCCCAAGATCCTTCACATTTGTCACACTTGGAAACTTGAGTAAACTGCATCTAGCAACAGGCAAAATAATAAGTTGTAGATTTTCCCTTTCTTTTTTGTCAAAAGGAGGGAATGTGTGAAATGTTGTGTATGTAGACGTGCGTTGCCTCCCCACAGATCAATTCAGAATGTCAATAGCAGGTTTTTTCTGGACACAAATGTTTTCTTCCAAGCAGTTTGCTGTTTTTTACTGTGCTGTGCTCCCACAAATGCTTTTTCAAATGTTGTTGATTCTATCTTAAGAAAATGTATTTATTTTCATTGAAAATAAAATATTTATTTAAAGAAGTGATTTCATTTTATTCTGTCCCTAAAACTTCAAACAGAATGCATGTTTTATTTTACTGTAACTGGACTTCGTCATTTAAACTTTAATGCTAACGAGTCGTTTCAGCCCATGATTGTGCCCGATATGGACAAACTTCTGTTAATTTTGTTTTTTAGGTTAATTTAAACCAAACAATTGGATTTTACCATATTTTTAGACTAATCTATATATTATCCACATAATGGTAACACTTTAAAATATGGTTTTAATAGGAAAGTTGTACTTCTACATTATGTATTTATAATGTTCATGTTAATTTTAGCATTTATGAATACATTTTTAAAATCAAAAGTTGTAACTGTTAAAGGGGGTATGGCATGAAAATCTGACTTTTTCCATGTTTAAGTGCTATGATTGGGTCCCCATTGCTTCTATCAGCCTAGAAAATGTGAAAAAGATCAACCCGGTAACTTAGTTTTGGTAAACCATTCTCTACAAGCACATGAAAAAATAGGTTGTTGAAATTTGGCTCTCCTTATGATGTCATAAGGAACTCTTATTATAATAATACCACCCCTTAATCTGCACTATCCAATCACAGCACTGCCATTTAGTGCAGAGAAAAGCACAATTGAGTTTTAATTGCAACAAACCACCATCATTGTGATCATTGTTTGAATTTCATCAGCTCATTTGCATTTTAAAGGACACACCCAAAACGGCACATTTTTGCACACACCTACAAAGTGGCAATTTTAACATGCTATAATAAATTATCTATATGGTATTTTGAGCTAAAACTTCACATATGTGCTCTGGGGACATCAAAGAATTATTTGACATCTTAAAAAAGTATTTTGCCATGGCCCCTATAACATTAGTTAATGCACAATGAAAGATTAACAAATTAACAAAGATTAACAAATGCTGCTGAAAAACTCATTGTTAGTTTATATTTTCTAGTGCATTTACTAATGTTAACAAATTCAACCTTATTGTAAAGAGTTACCAGAAAAAATCACAATAAATTAGAAAACACTGCATAATCTGAAATCTTAATCCATCATTTCTATGATGTAAAACAGACAGATATTTCAAGATTTATCAGTAATTTACTAAAATACTGTAGCCTGTTTCAAATGTTAATGCCGGTTGGATCACAAAAGTCACTGTGAAAAACAAACCTCAAACTACATTGTAAGAATAATTGTTAAAACTTTATTCATATTTGTTTAAAGTTATTCTTTAGCCTCTGTTTGGTTGAAATGAATTATTTTCCAACCAGTGTGCATCTGCTTACATTCATATAAAGAAAGTAAAGCTAAGATTAACAATTTACTTATAAATCTGATCATAATGTAGATTATGTAACAACACCATAATTTATATATTATAGTCCTAGTCAAAAACTGGAACTCCATCTTGTCATATGTTTTTATATTCATTTAGAGGGATTGAGTTTAGAGTTCTTGTTTGTTGTTAGTTGAGTGACTGTTATTGCTGGTAAACCTTTATTAAATCAGCTACAATATAGTATAAACATTTTATATAAAACGATAGTGGAAATCAATAAACATACAGATAAAATATAAAGCAGTGGTCTCCAACATGGTGCCCATGGTGATAAAACATAGCAACAAGTAAAATAAAATCAGAAAAAGAAAAATGTTTTGAGTAGACTGTTTCAAAAAAGTAGCTCTTCAGATTGTTTTATCCGTTTTAACATTTTTGGAGACGCCTGATATAAGAATGACCATTACAAACAAGAGCCAAAAAATGGATGCAAAATAAGTCACCAAATAGAGAATAAAATCTAACTAGATAATGTATTCATTAACACAGGTTCACACTTTGGTTGGAAACAAATCTTGGTATAACTCTGTGCATGATTGAGGTTTTGCTCTTATTAAATATCCCAGGTGCTTCATTTACAGGTTTCTCATTAGATCTGTCATCCAAGAGTGGATGTTTCAGTAGCCGATGATCTAATCCATCTTATTCACTCACAGTGATATCAGGTCTGAGCATCTCATCTGACAGACGAACCGCTCATGGCGTTGAACTTTGTTTCTGTGTCATACACACTGGGCTCCATTTACATGTAATTCATAAAACAGGGAAGGGCTGTAACCTGTTACCAAACAGTGAATACACATTCTTTACAGTACAATATCAGTCACCAAGACAATAACAGCCTGTGGCTTTCTACATTACCTGATCAAACAGTGGATTTATAAATAAACCTAAATCTATACATATAATAAGGCATATCAACCAGTGACCAAATGATTGTAGATCCACACTGCATGTAAAAGAAATGACATAAGCATTGATTTCACTCTCACACCTACCCAGACCATAAGCTTGTTTACACCAGCTAGCAGCATACAGTATCTTAATGAGTACTGAAATAAACAAACTGATCTTTGATAGGTTGAAGGGATGCTCCAGTCAAATATAAATATTACCCCATGATTTACTCACCGACGGTGAGTCACCGTCAAGCAATTCGAGATACACATGTCCATCATCTTTCAAATAAACACATGTGGAGTTATTTTAGTAAATGTCCTTCCTCTTCCAGGCTTCATGATGATAGAAAACAGGGATCAGGGAAAAAATTCTGACTTTAAACCCCAAAAATGTGCATCCATCCTTCACAGAAGTTATCCACACGTCTCCAAGGGGTTAATGAAGGTCTTCCATATTTCAAACTTTATAAATTGTTATAACTAGCTTCTGATAACAACGCCATATTGGACTCACGCAATTCATGAGAAAGTTTTAGTGTAGTAAGGGGTTGGTTGCCATGGGAATGTGACGCAGTGACCAAGATGCCGTTGTTACTGGAATCTACTAATTATGGTTTATAAAGTTTGATCACCATCTCCCCTTGACTTTAGGAAACAAAAAATGTGTTATTTTCGACGAGGTAATTGTTCCAGAGTCTAGTTTAGCCAGTAGTCAGACCATTAAACAAACAGAGACTGGAATTTAAGTTCCGCCCAGACACGTAATCGCGACAATGTGTGTGCGTCTGATGAAACTGTCTATGGGACTTTGTTTGTGCCGCTTAAAATACTGAGTTTATTAACGCTTCCCCTACAAAGTTTACAAAATTTAGTCCAGAGTTACTTGTAGTAATAAACCTACCCCAACAAAACTGCTCAATGCTTTTGCCGTTGATTGTTTGTATTTATCACTCCGTAGAAGAACACATATCTTGTGCGAAGTTTCCTTACAAAGTAAATATCGTCATCTACCTGCCTGGCATGCATAATAAAGCATTTTAGTCATTTTCATGGATCATGTATGTCCCAAGTCGGGGCTGGCCACTAATGTGAACAAGCCAGGCCCCTCCTTATTTTCCACCTCGAGGAGGTCCCAAAGCCAACCCAATGACCAGACAACACAAGTGCACGTAAGTATAAAAAATAGAATTTTATTTAATTTAATTAAAATGGATGGGGAAATGGGAAAGGGGAAAAGATTTAAAACTAAAGGTTCTTGTTCTGCCCTCCAGGTGGGCCGTGATCGGAAAGGGGCAAGGGGGGGGACGGGGCTAGGGCTCCGGGGTCCAAGGCTCTGTGGGGGTGTGCGGCTCGGGCTCCTCCGCCTTGCTTTATGATCCCGTGGCGCCCTCCTTTTCTTCCTGGAGGCAGAATAAAAAGACTGAGATAAGTGCTGGATAAGATACTGTCTCCCTGACGTACCCTTTTTCTGGACAACACTGGGGCGCTCCTGTACGTGGTGCTGGGGTAGTGTCCCGTAGGTGATTCCTCCAGATAAGGTGTTCGATTCTCTCTCCTTACAGGCTGCTGGCTAGAACACAGGAGATCGGTTAAATCACCACTGGTATCGACTCTCACCTCTCCGGCTTAGGACGTCGTACAGTAAGCACTGTTCAGGTAAGGTATTCAGTTTTGCTCTCTCTCTTTACAGGCGGTCAGCTCTCAGGTAAGTGATTCGGTTTCTCCCTCTCCACAGGCTGCTGGCTGGGGCACAGAAGATCAGTTAATAACCCTGGGATGGATGCGCACGGCAGCGCCTCACACAATCAATCACACGAGTACGTATGGCTACCGTGTTCTACTCCACTCTACTACAATGGTAACACTCGTGGTCAATCGACAGACAATTTGTACATTTAGCTCACTGTTTGGGAATGGTGGACTTACGGTAACCGCGATCTCGTGTATCGACCGATACCTCGAGACTGGATGATAATGGAACATCGTAAGACAGCCTCTCCAACGGCTGCGGATACTGCAAGGGGGAAGAATTCTACACCGTCACACCGAGCCGAGCGCTGCCCTCTCCTCTCCGTTTCCTCGACTATAGAGCACTGGACAGGGGCGCCCCTTTGAAGAGGCTTCGGGACAGGTGAGATTTAAACTCCGCCTCCCTCCTCAAGCAGTAGATGTTCTGTATATACACACAAGCAAGCATAAACTTTTGGTTTTACTCACACAGTCTCCAGCAGTCGAATTCTTCACCACCACTCTACCAAACAACCCGGGACCCAAGGATGGCCGCCGAAAGACACCAAGGTTAATGTTCACATTCAGGGGCTCGCCCACAGCATATATCAGGTTTAAAATAACTGGCACCCGCAGCCTTTCATTCTCCCCCGACGAGGTTGGTAGAGGCGGGGGTTTCTGACAATACACACACAGCACCACTCTGCATCACTTCAAAGTGTACTTCCACAGCAAACACAGACTCACCCACAGCACTCAATGTGAACACTTAGGACGCCCCCGTCTTCCTCCACTTCACCAGAGCCCGTTAGGCGTTGTTAGTGCGGGCCAGTAACGTCCACGTCGCTGTAGCGGCCCAACTCGTCTTCCTCCGGCTCTCCTACCACTCTGTTCCTTGGTAGGGCCGTCACTCCCTTCACTGGAGTCTTACAACACAGAACGAGTTAGCACACAGTGTGACCAAATTAATATTGCGTACTCACAGTGGCTGTACAATCCTTTCCGATGTTCTCCTCTTCATCACCACAGGTAAACAATTCCAGCAATACACGACAAGGTGTTTCTTCCCGATGACAGTATTACACAATAGTTCCGTTGGCTTCTAACTCCTTCTGTATAAGGTGACCACTCACGCTAACTCTGCTTTTTCTTCTGCTTCGTTTCAGTCCCAGCGATTTCCTGTCGTCTCCCAGCTACTACGGTTTGTTTGCCCCCACACAGCCACGCCAGCTCAGCCTGAATGACAAAAACAGCGAACGAATACAACCAGCAACAACAACCCTTCTGTGTTTTTAGATGATCTTTTATACTTTCCGCTTCTTCGTATCCTCCAATCCCCAGCCGCTAATGTTAACAAGACGCACCTGTGTCTAATCGGCTTGTTTTCGTCCCGCGGCGTCTACCGGAATTTCCGGTGTTTCTGCTCTTCCGTCTGGGCGGAAACACTTCCGGGCGGAACCAAACTCTCCTATTTTTGCTTCCGCCCCCGGAAAGATCGTCACCGTGTGACATGTACACACGATCTGTTTGGCAATGTTTTCTTGTGTATGCAGTGCTTTAAGTGGGCCGGAACGCACCAGTTCTCAGTACCCCCACTTCCAAAAATAGCTCTTGAGCGTACCACCACCACTCCATGCACCCAGAATGTGCTTTTAGCGTACCGGAACGCTCATTTGCACTTCTGTTTAAAAATCTGAGGTTTGATTTAATCTTTTGGCTGCGCTGCCTCTTTTCAGAGCACCCTTTAGAATGTACGCTTCCTAATTGGTCCCACTGACAGCAGAGACTACATTACCCATATAACCTTGAGTTTTATAAGTTAAAAGCGCATGCGTCACTTTTGCTGCTGTCAGTCAGTGTCAACGTGGTCTGGGGAGGTGTGTGTTTGTGTGTGAAACGCGCAACTATAGCTGCTCAGTTAAAATGAAAATACAATGAACACTTAATATGCCCTCCTTGTTTTAGACTCTGAGTAGTAAAAGAACAAGGTCAGAATCAGAGGACTTGCTGGCTGACATTCCACCAAGTCAGAATGATAGTTTTACCATGGAATTTCGCAAAATGGAAAACAATAAGACAAAATAAAGTAATGACTTTCTAGTTTCAAATGGCCAGTATTTTGTTATTCTTGAACCCATAGAAAAAAATGTCAAGCTTTTTCTATCTGAACAACTAGTTTTTACTCACATATCTACATTTTGCACATTTTATTTATGTTCAATAGGTCTTTCTACAGCAGCTCTTTCTAATGCTGTGTTTACATCAGCCACGGTAGTTGACGCGTGTCTGGAGGTCTCGCGGCGCAGATGAGGTGTTTGGTGTAGCCCGGAAGAAGTGATTCCGCCTCATTCGTGTCTAGTTTGCGCGAATTGAGCGCCTGGCGGGGTCCGCGCGAATGCCGCTATTTATGCATTTTGCGTTTGAGGCAAATTTGCGGCTGACACCCGAGTTGAAAAATTTGAACTTTGGCGGAATTTCGTGCCACGTTAACCAATAAGGAGCCTGCTTGCTGCTGTGGCGGCAGCCCGGCCCGGAGTCACTCATTCAACCTGAAGAAACGCTTGATATTGTCCGTAAGCAGTCACCTGGAGCTATACGACACAAGTTCTTATTTCTATAGAGACAGGAATAAAAAGGACCTCGCTTGGAAGAGTGTCAGTGAGGACATTGAGCAACCTGGTAAGTTGTAATACACATTTCACTTTTGAGTCACGTGACGTTTATAGACCCGCGCTGTTTATTTTCCCCCTATAGTAAGGTTACCAAATACAAACCGGTAACTCTCTTAATAAATGCACAATCAACATCAGCCATCTTGCAAACAGACAACCGCATAGCACTTGCCCCTCCCACAAGAAGCGGATTTTGCCTCTTGACACGCGTCAAACGCTTGCTTTTTCCGCGCGTCTACTTCGCTCTACACGCGCGAATGCATTTAAACTGTTCAAGCGGCAAACTAGCCGCGGTAGACACAATTTTGACGCCTGAAACAGTTGGTGTAAACGCAGCATAAGGGTATTTTTCAAAATCCTTTTGCACATTTTATTTATGTTCAGTAGCTATTTCTAGCTCAAGCAAATCCACAAATGTATAAAAGGATTTATTATTTTTTACAAGGCCATCTGTTAACTGCTGAATATAAAACCCCTTCAATATAGGAGTCAGTCAGCAGCTTAAAGCACTGTGTGTATGTGAAATTTTTCAAAAATGCCAAGGAAATCCTTTTCCGTTTCTTAGTACCTCATTGTCGTGTTTAGAGACTTACTCCTATTACAGGCTCAGTCACCCTGGAGTAACCTAAGGTTAAGACTATGTTTGGAATAGGATAGTGTAGCATTAGCGCTAATGCTTTATGTTGCCATTCCTCAACATGTAGATGACTAAAGACAGCCGAAATTCTCTCATGTTCACAACACACAGAAACAAGCCAACAATAAGATGTCTGTCCTGTCCTATGATGACATTAGCTGCCTCCACCCTTTCTCTCAGACAGCTTACCTTCTCCTCGCTCTCGACTGTTGACTCATTAAGTCTGTCTTACTCTCTTATACACCTGTGTAGACAGGTGACTGTAGTACACAAGCTACACGAGAAACCCCTCAAGACATTTTTCTCTCATAATTCTTTGGCTCAAGATTTTACTGCAGCATTCCTGATTTTGTTCTTCCGCAGCACTGAGACGATGACTGTGTGTCTTAGTCAGCAACCCCAAACTGTCTTAGAAGAAAATCTATTAGCACAGGGGCAGCTTGACAAAATATTAATTGCCATGTTAACTGTTTCCAAGGCAACATTATTCTGTCCGATCAAGAAACAAGCTGCAGTTGAGCAGCTGTTAGATATACAGAACGCTAGTGATGTCTCATGAATATAGCTTTCACTCAAGAATCACAATTCTGTCATTATCTTCCTTCTCTCTCAAGTCATTCCTGTTTCTTTTTTTAATTGAAGAGAATATCTTCACGTAGCTATTTTTCATAAAACAAAAGAGATCTTTGTCTTTCAAGCTCATAATAGCAAACCATTCCTGAAGCCATGTTATGTACAGAACAGATGAAAATTTAAACCACAATTTATATAAAAAGCAAAGTTATGACAGTAGGTGGGTTTACATTGAGTGTTGTATTCAAATTGTAATCGGTTTTATCACGACTGGGAACAGGAGTAAGGACACAAGTGCAGAGTTCACGTAACATAAGGACATTTAATGATAACACAGGAAATAAAACACGGGAATAAAACAACTGACATGTAAGTAACAGGTAACATGAAGTGGAGGTACAAACATGAAAGTTGGGACAATGATCCGGCAGTTAGTATGGAACAGACAGGGGTATAAATACACAGACTAATGACATACAGGTGTGATGAAGCAGGTAATTAATTAACAAAAGTCCAGGTGACGACAATCGGAACAAAAACAAAACAGATAGATTGTGACATTACCCCCTTCCTTAAAGAGTGGCTTCAAGACACGTCAACATAAACAAAGGGTCTGGGAGGGCAACTCTGGGGGAGGATAAATTGACCATCACACGAACCGACTCAGAAGATTCAACCATCACAGGAACTGAATCAGAAGACTCGTCCCTCACGGGAACCAACGAGGATTCGAGCATCCCAGGAACCAACTCCACCCGTCTCGGGGAAACAGCCTCGTATACGGCAGCGACCATCCCGGGGAATAAATCGAGCATGGCGGCGGTCATCCCAGGAATCGAATCAGAAGATTTGACCATCAGAGGAACCAATTCAGCAGACTCGTGCCTCCCAGGAACCGCCTCATGAGCCAAGCTGCCGCCAACTTGAGCCAAGCCTGGAGCTCCGATTGTTCCCTCTCCGATAGCTCCAGTGGGCGTCGGGACATAGCGGCTTGCACATCCCGGCGTCCACTACTCCCCCTCAAATAAATCTTTGAGGTAGCTCCACTCCAAGAACTTGCTGTGTTCTTTAATGGCTGGATCATTCTATCACGACTGGGAACAGGAGCAAGGACGCAAGTGCAGAGTTCACCTAACATAAGGACATTTAATGATAAAACAGGAAATAAAACACTGGAATAAAACAACGGACAGGTAAGTAACAGGTAACATACAGGTGTGAAGTAATTAATTACCTGTGAAGTACAGGTAATTAAGTAACAAGAGTCCAGGTGACAACAATCGGAACAGAAACAAAACATGTCACGTATAGATCGTGACAGGTTTAAGCATTCAATCAGAATGAAGCTCCTCCATGTAAACATCTCAATCGGAGTAAAAAGATGCAGCTTCCTTGTTGTTTATTAATTATAGCCTAAAATAGATATAGTACATAATCCTGCTTTCTAAAGCAAAAGAAGTGATTGTAGGAGGATGGCTAGTATGTTGCATCTTGAAACAGCACCAACCTCTGTATATTTGTGCAATGTGCATATGACAAACGATCATATCTGATTTGAATCGTGTGCCAAAAAAACATGAACATGGTCAGTGCTGTGAGATTTACTTTACTCCTTTATTTGTTTCTGAGCACCACGAATGCTGTACAAGTGTTTCGGAAAGGTGTTCGGTGTAAATTTTTTCTCTAAAAAAGTCCTACCTGTAGTAGAAGGCAACATTTTTGAATATCGAACTCTTCCTCAAACAAAGCTTCAAACAAAGTAATATCATACACCAGATGTATATTATTAATGATGCACTACTTTCATCATACTTTTTAAAGCTTGACAGCCCGTGGTCATTATTGCTTTCATATCACAAACAGTACCTCAAAGTCCTCGTAAACAGGAAGTCGCAATCAACTTCCATATAGTGACGTATTTCCGAGTGAAACGGAATCTTACACAAGGAAAATTTGGGGCATGGCTTGGGTTTCCACTGTGTATTGATTGGATATAGAAAAGTCTGTGATTTATTCAGAAATAGAACTTACAGCAGATTGACAGATTTATAGGGGGCGGAGTTAACAGGTGCTCCCGCCCAAGCTGTCTAGTTGACATAATCAGTGAATGATTTCCACAAGAGGATTATAGTAAATTTTTCAGATTTTAATTTAAGTTTATGAGGGCACATGAATTAAAATGACACATGGATAAATTTACACACAGCTTCAATTTACCCCGATTTTCCCTTACCCGCCCTACTGAAAAATCCAGCTAAGACCAGCATAAGCTGGTAGCTGGTTTTAGCTGGTTTAAGGTGGTTTACACTGGTCCTCCCAGCCTGACAAAGCTGGTTATGCTGGTGGGCCAGCTGGTCTTCCAGCAAAACCAGCTAAAACCAAGCTGGTCTTGGCTGGATTTTTCAGTAGGGAAGAATCTGTCTGTGAGAAAATCTGGTCCAGGACCTTCAACGGTTCCCATGGTCAACTTAGATTATCATGTGTGTGAAGTTTACAGATAAAATCTTACACCTCCCAATTTGCTTGCGGGCAAATCGGGGGCCACCCGATCATATCAAACATTTGATATTTAGGATTTTAAATCGTGATGATTACATCAGTATTTTTGAAATAGCCTGAAAGATGAAGGTATATGACAGACCTTTTGAAATAGCCATCATGAAACAAGCTCCTGTACACAGCAAAGACGAGAAACGGCTTGTGGAAGTGAAGAAACAACATAACTGCCTGAATAATACATCCGTGAAAAAATATCACAATTGTTGCCTCAAGATAAGAGCTAAGGAGAAATTGTCTTGCTTTTCAACACACTGGATGAGTGTAGAAAGTTGCTAGCATGCTAGCTAGCAAATGTAAACATTAAAAATAATAATAAATGTGTCACATCTCAATTTTTTACATTCGCTTCCCAATGAGGTTTCGTTATGCACTCCCTATGGCACAATAATCTTAATAATACTTGTGTTGTGTGTTGACAGAAACCCATTTTGGGTGAACCATTTCCTGTAACCTTTTATATAATCCCAGTATCATAATTTTAACCATTGTAATAGCAGTGAAGGTAAACATTTAACAGCCACCTTGTGTTTTGTGTACTGAATTCAGAGAGATGTTGCTGTGCTTCAGCTCCCGGCCTGTGAGAGTCCACGCTTGACTGGGCCGAGCAGAACAACTTCTCCTTCACTGTATGACCGTCCGGACGTCACACACAACCCACAATGAGTCCTAGTGCGTCAGCAGGCATCCACTTGCTCTTTCTCCTTACACATAAACAATATCCCTCCCCCATCCTCTTCAGGCTTCAGCAATCTGTCTCCCAAAGAGAGAGAGAGAGAGAGAGAGAAAGAAAAAGAGAGAGAGAGACAGCTCCAAGAGCACTCTATCTCTCTCTCTCCCTCCCCCATCTATTCGGGTCTCTCCTGTTCCCACGAGACTGCTCTCAATCCATGTGAGCAAGGTTAAAGTGTTCACTGTTAAACACTTGACTTGTGCTCAGGTCTCAGTGAACACAGGCAGTTAACCGTCTCCAAATGAAATCTTTAAAGAGCATGTCACATTTCCCCCAAAACCAAAAAATATTCAACAGTCTTTATTTTCTGTATCCTAAAAATAATTGTACTGTTTTTCTTTTGATTTTGGGGTGAACACAATGTCATGCCCTTAAACCTGCTCATGTACATTTTTGACTGTTAGATCACTAAACTGTTAGATTACTAAAACATTTTATTTTGTAAGATATTTAAAAAAATAACAATAACCATAAAGTTGACGGTACCCACTGACTTCCATACTAGGATAAACAAATACTATGGAAGTCATTAGGTGCCGTCAACTGTGTGCCTGTCATCATTTGTCAAAATATTTTCTTTTGTATTCAGCAGAGTAAAGAAACTCATACAGGTTTATCACAACATGAGGGTATTATTATCGTAAGTCTTATCATTTTCTTAGGGTGCACTTAAATTTTGGCACAGTAGCCTTGAACCATGCCAGAGCACTACTGCTCCTCCCCCACAGACTTGCACTTACAATGTACCTTTACAATCCGAGCATGAACATGCTTTCGTCATTATGTGATTGCTTTGAAAAAAATAGAAGTTAAGGCTTTGGTATACCTTTTTTCCGTGTCTGCGTCCGCCTCGCTCCTGCACATGTCCGCTCAGCATTCCAAGTATACTCCCCGCGGCTACACGCAGATGGCCGCATTCAACACTATACGCAATACAAATGATTTCTTATTTAAATTATTACTCTACCAGGCCGTTAAAACATTAGGATAGGTGAAGAAAAGTAGCCGATCCACCATTGCCAACACAGTTTAGAACAAACAACAAGACAACAAAGAACAGGAATCAAACATTATGGTACAAACATGCTCCAAAGCTTTTTGTTCTTGGAAGAAGTAAAAATTTAAGAAGAAAAACGATAGTGTTTGTGCAAATGCTGTCTATTTCCTTTGTATAAATGTTTGTAGTGGAGTGTCCTGTCTAAATTTTTTGACGCGCATGCGCTGTTGTACGCGGACTGTACCGTCCTGATGACAAAAATTACGTCAGCTGACGGCGCGCATACGTAGACGTCCCTAGTATACCTTTGGCTTAATGCGCTCTCTCAACACTGGAGCCCATTTTAAGTTTGAGGCCTTTTATTTTGAGTCGCTTGGAACTAGTGACACACAGCCCTCTCACCAATCATCATATTGCTTCGTTGATCAAATGCTTATGCAACTCAGACGTTTTCACGTAACTGTTCTGTGCACATCAGAAGGTTTTGCAGAGGCAAATGATGTTGAATGCAACTGACGTTTTGCCTTTGGATCCACACTCCGTGCGATTGCTCACCTCCGCATGTGGGCCAAGGCGCAATTCAGTGGCGACAGGTGCCTGCCCCCCCAAAAAAATGGGTTTGGGGTGGCATGTGCATCACGTGTCATGTCAAAATACGTGCCTGTTGCATATGCGTCAAAAGGGTTTATGATTAAAGAGAAACTCACGTCTCGCAAGACACTTACCGTACTTTCCGGACTATAAGCCGCATCGGAGTATAAGCCGCATCATTCAAAAATATGTCATTAAGACGAAATAACATATGTCACAGTAGATTATACATCACGTTTATTTAGAAAAAAAATCACAAAATCCAAGCCGAAGAGCAGACATTTAATCTGGAAAGGCAAGTTATTCAACTAAACAATAGCAGACAGAACAGCAGGCTGAATATATGTCTGTACGCTAAAGTAATATTATCAGTTATTTAAACGATAAACCATAGCATACAGAACTTACCTGGAAGGTTGAATAGGCTAAATAGCCAACTAGCGTGAAGTTCGCATACTCGTCATTCCACATTACAGAATCCACTGAATTACAAAAATACAGAAGCAGCATATGGCGGATTCTCACGGCTGTAGACGGTAATGTTGTCTCTTGCCTCATAAATGTCAAAAATGAATTCATACTGACTTACAAGACGCACCTGACTATAAGACGCAGCACCAGCCAAGTTATGAAAAAAACGCGGCTTATAGACCGAAAAATACGGTACTTAACACTAAACTTTGATTACACATAAGATTAAACGAGTATCTAGCAAACCAATCGTATCTTTTATTATAAACCCTTACGAAGCGTCTGTAGCAGGCATGTATTTTGACATGATGTGCAAAGACATGACGCGTGATGAGCAACACACATGACGATGTGTTGACGAGTTTTGCATTTGTGCCTCAGAAAAGAAGTCACGAGCCACCACTGGTAAGATTAACAGCACACCTAGGAATGGTACAGATCGCTTACACTAGTAAAATAAACAGGCTTTAGGGGTCAAACGGACTCCGGTACGGTTCGGTTGGATAGTGTGAGTACGCCCTTAGCCTCAAGTCATTCTACCACAAACGTTTTAGCAGTATGTTGAAGGAATGAATGCTGTTGAGCTACAAAGAAATGTAATTTTTTTTCAGTGACCTAATTTCGTTCAAAGTGTCATTAAATACCAAATTGATATGTTTTGTTACTGATGGCAACATGCTTGTAGTACAGTCTAATGAGTTTGGATCAACATGAAGGTATTAATAATGACATTTTAATTTTTTGGAAATAATTTTTTTATAATAAATTTCCAATTTTAAAAGGTAACTCAGTACTCTCTGTTTTGAGTCTGTACAGATGTTAAGTGTTTATCATTAATGTCTGTAGGCATTCCTGTTGTTGCATGACTATTTTAGACCAGGCTGTTTTTGGATCAGCTATTCCCTTTGCTGTCGTGACATGTCAAACTGGTGTAAACTGGATTGTTGTTTGCATGGAACATTAGGCAGGTATGTGTTATTAGATGTGTAAAGTTTATACATGCGTGCTTAAGTTTGTTTAGCCAATTGTTTCTCAACCCACTTGGCAAATGAATGTTACAGAGTCAAATTTCTTTTTTACATAAACAAGTGTAAGGACCATTGAGGATTTCTCTATGAACTCAAATATTTCTCATCAAGTTTACCCAAATCCATATGATTTTACCTATAGACTGTTTTATCTGATGCACGTGCATATCCCATAAGTTAAGTTTGGGCCACAAAAGCTGTTTGTTTTTGTTGTTGCTGCTGAAACTATCTATGCAATCTACTTTATATATATAATAATATTACTTTTCATACTCTTAGTGCCTTTTAACAATTGTCTAATTTTTGTCAAAATATATTTTTCTTTTACTAAACAGTTTTAGGAGAAACACCTGAAGATACATGTGTTTGTGTAGCTCAATTGGTAAAGCATTGTGCTAATAAAGGTAAAGGTCATGCGTTCAATGCCAGGACACACCTTGTCACTGGATAAAAGTGTTTGCCAAATTCATAAATGGAAATGGTTGGTTGATACTTTTATGAAACACAACTGAGAAATCCATCAAATCTCTGAGCTATGAAAAAGGAAACTCTGAGCAATGACATTTTCCTCTGGGTAAGAACACAAAAAGACACCCTTGCAAAATTAAAGGCAAAAGAAATGTACAAAAATTGAGACATAAATTAGAGAGAGAAGTGTGAATTAATGAATGAAGATACATGCAAAATAAACATGAAATAAAAGGAGAGCGAGTTTTGCTGACAAAAAATACTCAATCTTCCTTCTGCAAGGTCAGTGTGATGATGTGATTCTCTTACTACGTCAAACAGATAATAAACAAATGGGATAGTTGTCACACTAACTCTTTAGATAGCTTCAATCTATAAACATGTTATTTTTACGTATACAGATAAATCTTTTCTTCAAATCCATTTAAAATAGTGGAGATTGTGTACTTCCAGTTATTTTTGGACTGTGTAAAGAGTCCCAAAACTCAGCTCAGTGTTGATGTGTTAACTTTTTAAGAAAAATAGTACTAAACAATGTTATTAAAACTTTAAATAATTTCAAAAGTGCAAATGAGATATTGGAGATGAACTAATACAAAGCTTTTCAATGCCTTCATAAGGCTGGTGCCCATAATTTATGCAATTAAACATAAAACATATCAACATGAGAAAGCATTTACAACCAGCAATGTGACATATTTCAAAGTAAAATTATATTTATTAAAAACATAAACTTAAATTTATCCATCAAGATCTGGATGGACAATTTTATTCCAGAATGGACCTAGGACATGGAGACTGAAGGTTTTGACTAGGACTAAGAGGCTGAAGGTTTTAGTTGGAGAAGACGACTGAAGGGTTCCCTTTTGAGGGAACTCGCGCTGCGCTGCCGAAGTGACGCTTTAGGAATGCCTCTGCGTAACGCGCATGAAGCAGATATGTAGAATCAGACCAATGCAAGGTACAAACGTCATAGGCGGAATGACGTAGGACCCAGGAAACTATAAAAGGGTGGTCCGACCAAGCCTGCCTCAGCTATCTGTGCCTTCAGCAAGTGCAGTGTGTAGTTCAGTTCAAGTTAAAATTCAAGTTCAAGTGCAAGTTCAAGCATTGTGTCTCTCCTTGCTCTCGTTTTGTTACGGGTAAGGATACACACGATCTCTGTGTCTGCTGTTTGGGTGTAGAGCATGCCAGGTTGGCTTTTCAGGGAGCTGACTGTTGGCCTGCAAGAGGTTGCCGCTGGGCATGCTCTGATCCCGTCTGTCGCTTCATTCCAGAGCTCCCTCCACGAGGAAGCTGTATGCATACAAATAGAATATTTTCACTGCTTGGTGGTTTGGAACCAGTTCACTGCCCTGTCGTGCAGTCTTGGAGTTTTTCCCAGACCGGTTTTCCTCAGGTCTTTCCCCGTTGATGCCAAAGGTGTATGTGGCGGCTATCTCAGCCTACCACTCACCTGTTGATGCCGGCTCGGTCGAAAGAGATCGGCTATTTATTTGCTTCCTCCGTGGCACTCTGCCTGGGACTTAGAAGTAGTTCTCGAAGGGCTTGCTATGCCAACCTTGGAGCCTCTCGACTCTATGTCAGAAAAGTGTTTGACTCTTAAGACAGCCTTTTTTCTCACCATTACCTTCCTTGTGAGGGTGGGAGATCTCCAGAACCTTTCTGTGTCCCTGAAGTGTCTAGAGTTTGCACCTGGTATGTTGAGGCATTTCTGTACCCTAGGCCAGGCTAAGTTTCTAAGGTACCTTCCCAGGCACCCCTACCCGTCAGACTGCAGGCTTTCTGTCCTCCCCCCTTGTATCTCTGGACTTTAAGAAGCTTAGCCTGGTGTTTCCTGCACCAGTACTGGACACTATGTATATTTGTTTATAGAGCGACTCAACTGAGTAACTTTTTATATGCTCACATTTGTCAAGTTTTATGAGCTGGACCTGGCATCTACTCCAAGTTCATGTGTCCTTGGGTCCTAGTCTGCACACACTAGACAGGACTTGGTTGTCTGGCAGCAAGTGACTCTTTGGGAACACAATACAAAAAGGGAATGTCAGGTTACACATGTAACCATGGTTCCCTGAGAAGGGAACGAGACTTTCGTTTCCTGCCATACTCCCTCCATCCCTGTCTTGCCTTGCTTCGGCCCAGTTAGCAAGTCGTTTCCTTCGCAGTGAACCATGGTTACATGTGTAACCTGAGACCTTTTGATTGGAATATGAAGACTGAAGATTTTGACTCAGACATAAAGACAAAATGTTTTTGACAAGGACATGGAGACTGAAGGTTTTGACTGAAATGTTGAGACTGAAGGTTCTTGACAAAGACATGGAGACTGAAGGTTTTTGACTGGGATGTTTAGACCGAAGGTTTTTGACTGGGATGTGGAGACAGAAGGTTTTTGACAAGGACATGAAGACTGAAGGTTTTTGACTGGGATGTTTAGACAGAAGGTTTTTGACTGGGATGTGGAGACAGAAGGTTTTTGACAAGGACATGAAGACTGAAGGTTTTTGACTGGGATGTTTAGACCGAAGGTTTTTGACTGGGATGTGGAGACAGAAGGTTTTTGACAAGGACATGAAGACTGAAGGTTTTTGACTGGGATGTTGAGACTGAAGGTTCTTGACAAGGACATGGAGACTGAAAGTTTTTGACTAGGTTGTTGAGACAGAAGGTTTTTGATTGGGATTTTGAGACTGATGGTTCTTGACAAGGACATGGAGACTGAAAGTTTTTGACTAGGATGTTGAGACAGAAGGTTTTTGACTGGGATGTTGAGACTGAAGGTTCTTGACAAGGACATAGAGACTGAAGGTTTTTGACTAGGATGTTGAGACTGAAGGTTTTTGACAAGGACATGAAGACAGAAGGTTTCTGACATGGAGCCATAAGGTTTTTCAAAAGGACAATGGGACTGAAGGTTTTTGACTGGGATGTTGAGACTGAGGGTTTTTGACTGGGATGTTGATACTGAAGGTTCTTGACAAGGACATGGAGATTGAAGGTTTTTGACTAGGATGTTGAGACTGAAGGTTTTTGACTGGGACATGAAGACAGAAGGTTTTTAACTTGAAAGTTGAGACTGAAGGTTTTTGACTGGGACATGAAGACAGAAGGTTTTTGACTGGGATGTTAAGACTGAAGGTTTTTGACTGTGACATGGAGACAGAAGGTTTTTAACTTGAAAGTTGAGACTGAAGGTTTTTGACTGGGATGATGAGACTAAAGGTTTTTGACTAGGACATGGTCACTGAAGGTTTTTGAATAGGACATGGAGACATAAGGTTTTTGACAAGGACATGGAGACAAATGTTTGACTGGGATATGAAGACATAAGGTATTTGACTGAGATATGGTGACTGGACATTTTTGAGGAAGCTGAAGGTTTTTTACAAAGGTTTTTGACTGGGATATTGAGATCGAAGGTTTTTCACAAGGACATGGAGACCGAAGGTTTGACAGGGGCATGGCGACTGAAGTTTTTAACAAGGAAATTGAGACTTGAGGTTTTAACTTGGACATGGAGACTTAAGGTTTTGACTGGAACATAGAGACTGAATGTTTTACTGGGACCTGGAGACTGAAGGTTTGACTGGGACATGGAGACTGAAGGTTTTTGATGGGGATGTTGAGACTGAATGTTTTTGACTGCGATGTTGAGACTGAATGTTTTTGACTGGGATGTTGAGACTGAAGGTTTTTGACAAGGACATGAAGACTGGAGGTTTTTGAGAAGGACAATAACACTGAAGGTTTTTGACTGGGATGATGAGACTAAAGGTTTTTGAGTAGGACATGGTGACTGAAGGTTTTTGAATGGGACATGGAGACATAAGGTTTTTGACAAGGACATGGAGACTAAATGTTTGACCAGGATATGAAGACATAAGGTATTTCACGTTTTTGACAAGGACATGGAGGCTGAAGGTTTTTGACAAGGACATGGAGACTGAAGGTTTTTTACAAGGACATAGAGACTAAAGGTTTTTGACGGGACATTGAGGCTGAAGGTTTTTTATAAGGACATGGAGAGCGAAGGTTTGACTGGGGCATGGTGACTGAAGTTTTTAACAAGGACATGGAGATTTGAGGTTTTAACCTGGACATGGAGACTTGAGGTTTTAACTTGGACATGGGGACTCAAGGTTTTAACTGGAACATGGAGACTGAAGGTTTACTGGGACATGGAGACTGAAGGTTTTTGACTAGGATGTTGAGACTGGAGGTTTTTGGGACAAGAAGGCAGAAGACTGCTTTTGAATAACATTAAATAAAATTACCAATTCATAATATAAACTATTTTAATGAGGATTATAATGATTTATTAATTCTCCTATGTTGCCTAGTTACCCTAAACAGCCAAGTGTTAAAAAACTGAGCTACATACATTAGGCATTACAATCCAAAACAAAACTTATTCAGCTGCTTGGCCATTGGCCGAAATGAGTGATTACGTGGTGCGAACTTGAGGATGTCTGCCAAGTGGAAAAGTAGTTTCAAAGAAATGTTATCCCTTTAAACAAATAACACATCTAAAATGACATAATTTTTAACTGCAATATAAATCTAGATCACTTATCCAAAGTGAATAAATGTGTGGGACATTGACCATGTTAACTTATTCATACAAATAGATTAGATTACCTTGCTAAGAAGGACACAAAGTGCTCTTAACATAAGGGGGGGATAACATGGATCATCAACTTCTATTTATGCAAGCTTGAGTACTGCCGTCATTAAACCAACCAATAGGAAGACAGACCAAATGCTAAGAATTGTTTACATTTTTTCAGTTTAACTTCTCATTTAAATTGTTATGCAGATAATATATAATGTATGAAATTTAAAAATTGTCGTTTGAGAGTATTAAGCTGAATGTAGCAGACAGCTGAGAAATTGTGGGGGAGTCCTGAAGTACCAGCGTGACTCATTCACCGAACCCTTCAACCTGAGGTAAATCTCCTTTCTCCCTAAAGATCATCACCTACACACTGTCTAGAAGTGCACATTGGCACACTCATCCTCCAGAGGCAAATCCACACAGCATACGCGCACATAAACAAACACACAAACACTCCGGTTTATAGCAATATGATAGACTGCCCACACAGTCAAGCTATGAGTCACGCCTGCCAATGACAGAACAGGGAATCTATGATGCAAGCAAGCATGCTGACTCAGGCATGCAAATGCACTCCTTCAGAGCGTAATGCTGTATTACTCATAAGATACAAATACATACATATACGCCCCTGCACACACATATAAACACTCTTGCACACGTTCTAACATAAACCTTTTTATATTTGTGATTTATTACAACCAACTTTGTAAATAGGGGTTGTATTTATACAAGAAAAAACTTACCATGTTGCTTGTTCTTCACCTTTAAACAAGCAGTGTCACAATCAGATGCTCATAATAACTGTTTCATTCACCACTACATTTTAAACCTTTTTGCTGATTTGTCTTAGTTAGCAATGGCCAATTCAAGGAGTGCTTTGTCACATGTTTATATGCTCTTCATTTACAGTATTATTAAAATTATGTAAAGGGAACACACATATATACTGCAGTTTTGATGAGAATACTGAGAGATCTGATTTACAATTTTCCTGGCGGACGACAAACAAGCGAAGAAATCCCATAGAGTTGAAAAGAAATGACTATGTGTATTTGAATATTGAGTTCATACCAGGGTTTACCTAGAGAGACTACAAGAGAAGATTCTTGAAATTCTCCAAATTACACTTGTGACACTCTCACACCGTCTTAAGGAGTCGCTACACCGTGTGTGTTGCATTTGGGGGAGGTGGGTTGAAAGTGTCATTGCAGATGTTGTTAGAAACATGTCGAAACAAAACAGAAGCGGATACAGCATTTGACAAGAGCAGTGGCCACAAAGGGAAGTAGATAACAGTCATGCCACTCAAACACATCGAAATACAGCAAAACACACATTTGCAAAGTGTCCTCTCACCCGTATGATGTTACATAAAAGGTATTACTGTATAGTTAAGAACATGACACACATGAGACAATTATATTTACTGTAAGATATTGATTTATTAGTTGATAAAAAACGGTGTAAATAATATTAGAGAAGTATAAAACATACGCATGGACACACACACAATCCAAGTGACTCATCTGCCTGCTGTTAATGATGGTCAACTCCACCCACACACACACACACACACACACACACACACACACACACACACACACACACACACACACACACTTACATGCTCTGTATAATGAGGTATGATAAATAGAGCTTGTCCTCCCCCTGGTGGCATGAATGACAAATACAGCTAAAACATATATGTATATACAATACTACAGACCTGGGGCCTCATTTATAAAACTGTGCATGGGATCCTTACTAAAAGTCTACGTACGCACAAAATCCAAAAATGGCATATGGCAAAAAATATTAAGACTTATAAATAAAGCAATATTCCCTTTATAAATCACAGATCACCTAAGTGTGCGTCTATGAATCATCCTCAGATCCCACCCTGCAAGCTCATTCTCCCATTAAGTTTGTTTTTTATAGATCACCTCCTTTGCGTGGGAGCTATGGTACCCTTTATAAATGAGGCCCCTGATCCGGTTCGTAATCACTGATGCAAGAGCTTAACAGCTAGTTGGAGAGGAAGATGTTAATTTTGTTCTGTTTCTTACATCTGTTTCAGAAACCTACTTCTGAAAGTTTTTGATCATCTACTCAGTTTACATCATGTTCACACCTGAGGAGGAACTATAGTTCTTGTAAAATAGTTTTTGTCTCTTGGTTCTCATTCTTACTCTTTTGATTGATTTTTTGTGATATGCATGCTGTTTTTGAAACTGTTATGTTAAAATGATATGAACAACAAAGCATGTTAAGTTTTATGTGATGCAAACTCTTGGTAATTTCCCAAAAGATTTTGCATTCCAAATAGATCCTCTTTAAAATAGACTTAAAACTAGAAACTGGCTAAACCCCAGGATTGATGGAGAGATGGGGTCAGGTCTCTTCTATCTACACTCTTAAAATTGATGTGTTAAAAATTAACACAAAATATGTGTAAAAGGATTCTAACACATTTTTGTGTTGGAACTGACACATAATGTGTAAATATTATGCTTTACTGCTTACACAATGAATGTGTAAAACACGTTAACCAGTACAAAATAACATGAAATGCATAATTATTGTAGTTTAATGACGATTTATATTTAAACGAATTAACACGAAAAAATGTGATATAAAACACTATATCCTGTCGTTTTCATAAAAAAAGTGATTTAGGCAGCGTGCACTGACACTGATTATCCTGTACTTTTGTTT
This sequence comes from Misgurnus anguillicaudatus, assembly GCF_027580225.2. NCBI lineage: Eukaryota > Metazoa > Chordata > Actinopteri > Cypriniformes > Cobitidae > Misgurnus > Misgurnus anguillicaudatus. The sequence continues at coordinate 6,999,886 of NC_073356.2, read as the reverse complement.
GTTATAAAAACCAAATATCATATATAACACATTTCTTTATCAAGTATAAGATGTTTGTGCAACAGGAAATATACAAGCAAGTTCGGTCAAAAGCACAAATAAGTCTGCACTTCACCACAAAGTTAAATAAAAAATATAAAGTTTTACGATGCAACTTTGTCCTTAGTCAAAACGATTTGCCCAGGAACAGATAATATATTTATGAGACCAAAGATTGTCCATAAGACAGTACCGAAAATAAAATATATATAACACTGTTAACCACTACTAACACATAACACCCAGCGGCCAGCGGTGATTTTCAGAAGGACTTGCCGAGATCAAGCTGCGTTGGGCGGGGTACATGAGCGCTAAGTACCCGTTGGTTGTCTGGATCAGAAATCCGAAAAAGTCGGGGCAGATTTTTTAATAAACGCTCTCTTTATAAACCGACCGCAAATTTGAACTTTTTATTCATACATTCTCGCCTAAAAAGCTTTTGAACATACACTTTGTGACACAATAAGAGTAATATTTCAAACATTATGCAGGCGTTCTCTTCTATTGGTGGCTGTCATAAGTTCACACGAATCTGCTGATGACGTTTCACATGGACAGACAACTACGCATTATTGTATTTTTAATTGTATTTTTTGCGTGTGTTATTTTTATTTAATTATTATGAAAATCATGGTCATTATTATTGAGCCTTGGCTGGCAGTCTGTTTTGAATTTGTTTTATTGAAAAAACAAACACACAACGCTTATTGTGTTGCGCCTGCGCAGTGACTTTCTTTTCCAACCGCCTTTCCAGTCAAGAGGGCGTGACGAATGTTCCTGTCTGCATCAGGTAAGAAATTAAATTAAAAATTACAGTTATAATATGATATCTATTTTTCATATAGTGTAAGAAACTTTCGTATTAATTGTGCAGGAGACTGTTAATTTAAACTTTATTATGGTAACGTTAAATGCTCGCTCGTTTTGCAAAGTTACGTTTGGAGATTCATGTTAACAGTCATTGTTGTTTAATGAAAGGCACATTGGACTACGTGTTAGTAATATGTGTGACACTTGCTTGCAGCACTGTAAAGTAAATCTTTAACACCGTGTCCTAAATAGACGTGACACGCGGTAACGGGTTTTTTTTTTTTCAGTTTATGTCCTTACGTTATAGGACGGGTCATTATAAATTATGCCTTTCGATTATCGCAACGCCTCGTCGCGTTTGGTTAAGCACATGGTGGAACAGTATGCACATCACTGTACCTAACGTACTGTACATCTGTGAGCGGCATGACGAGACAAAAGAAGGTAAAACTCATTATTAATCGGTGATGCTGTACATTCTGGATGATGCACAGCCACATTTTATAATACTGTTTTTTATTTTCGTGTCACGCCGCTCGCGTTCAATATAAAGTTAGACAAGACGCAATTAATTACTGGGAGAGTAGTGGTCTAATGTTAAGAGTCGAACTTCACGAACCTTTCACTGCAGTAAGGCTAAAGTGCTACGTGAATAAGATTAGTGTAGTTTTGTGCTACTAGCTGTAAAGTGTTTTTGCACTATTGAGTTATAAATACTGCCCAGTAATACTTAACTAGATGTAAATCACAATTCTTGTGTCAATGTTTGTTTGTAATCTTTTTCAGCTATCCATCTGAAAAAGAAAAGCTGGCACTCTCAAAGGAGATTGTGTTTTTGGATTATGGTCTCATTTGGTCAAAAAGAGGGACATGTACCGTAAGGATGCTTTTACATACTTCATTTATGTGTATGAAATTACTTACTTGACAATGTGTATAAAAACTGTACTTGACTCTAACTAAGTGCTATTTTTGCATTGATCATGATAGGAGCATTTTATTTTTTTATTTTTTTTTTGATGGGCCATCACACAGTGGATTTATAAAAATGAGATTACAGAACATCAGACGGTAGCTTCAACAGAGTTGAAGTGGGAGGACATCATCAATTAAGAATGCCATTGACCAAACCTTCAGTCATCAAAGAAGATGGATACAGGTAATGACAAAATCACCAATTATTGGTGAAATCTTTAAGGAATATCCCCAATTTCTGGACATGCCAGTGTTTGTAATATACTTAAAGGCGGAGTGCACAATGTTTGAAAGCCAATGTTGATATTTGAAATCACTTAAACAAACACGCCCCTACCCCAATAGAATCCGGACCTTCTTTTAAAAGACCCGCCCCACACATAAGCAACCCGGCAAGGATGTCGGTTAGTAGACACGCTCCTTACTGCTGATTGGCTATAAATGTGTTTTGGTAGTCGGCCCGTCTCCTTTTCCAAAGCGTTTTTCAAACATTGTGCACTCCGCATTTAAATGGAGATAACTTTACACAAAGTGTTTCATAATTCCAATATTAATATTTCTTTTTAAATTCACTGAAGGGGGACATCCAGTTTTCCAGACTTACCGATGGGAAAGAAGAAATGGGAATGTGACAATTATTGAGAAACTCAGGGAAAAAGCATCTTTAGAGAAGAAAATGGACATCAGACATTTATTGAAGAAAGCTGACAGTCAACATAATGGTATGATTTCCTATCTCTGTTCCAAATGTTTAATTTGGAAAATTACGTTTAAAATGTAACATTCAAAATACGATATAAAAGTAATCCTTTTTAAATAATTTTTTCTCATTTATATTTTGCATGTGACCTGCATGTTTACTACACCCAGATGAGAGCTGTGTTATACAATGTTAAGGATACTCGTTCATCTTCTGCTGTGTGAATTCTGCTGTGTCAGTCCTGTGGGACTTGATGCCGGTAGGCTTTGTGACTCTAAACTTTATATAAAATAAGTAATTTTCATGCAACAACATTTTCTAATGATGTTCATTGTTTCATTTGTGTAGGCTGGTAGCAGTGTGACGTCTTTGCTTACTAAATGATCAAAGGGTGTCTGAAATCAGCTCAGCCACAGTTGGTTTCCAACGGTTCTTCAGGACATGGAGGCCACTACGTAACTGTTGCAATGAACGATTCTTTTGCCTTTCCACCTGATGTTGACAATCTGACCTGTGCGGTACTGAAAACCACTTGCACTGACATATCTTAAAATATATCAGTTTACTTTGTTTTGCCTAAAAATGCACACCATTAATGTTTTTTGTTGAAACCAGTTATATTTCCTATTTAATCTAAGGCCTAGTCCTGGATTAAGCTAATCCACTGTCCGGGAAACCGCCCCTAAATGTTTTGTGACGGAAATTTCTTTGAATACACTTGTCAAGTTCATTTTAAGTATTTTTCTAAATTTAAGATAACATGTTAATGTTTCAGGACAAGTTAAAAATTTTTGATAATTTGCATGTTGGAAACGATTTCAGACATTGTTCTATTCAACATGTTTAGCACAGTTGCTTTTAAATTCAATGAATTATTTTATAAATAGTGTTTTAAAACGTATCAATGTAATGTATGTTTGAAGTTATTATACTTGCACTTACATTTATTTAAATTAGCATACATCTAGCAACATAGAGTACTAGCATATTTTCATGCAAGCATTAATTGTCAAATATTTGTTATTTTACAAATAAATAGTTTGTGAACAATATTCAATAGTTGTCTGCTTGATTTCATAATTTAAAGTTTACAAATCATATGTTTTTTTTTCTCTTTAATATTAAAACTAAACAATTAATCGGTAACAAACAGTTGTGTTAGATTAATAGAAAGTTAAACATTAATGTGTTTAATGAAGAACCACATTTGTGTGTTGCATTTTATAAAAAATATTCTGTGTTAAATTTAACTCAACATGTGTTGTCCCTGCGCACACTCAGAACATGTGTAAAAAATAACACATGTTGTGTTGTTTTTAACACATTTGTTTTAAGAGTGTAGTGTCAATGCTAGTATGTTAAGTCGATGCATGTGCCAGTTGATCAACAAAAAACTAAACTGGGGCTGCTAAAGGTGCCATACCTCTTCCTGACACAAAGGGACACCATAGCCTTTGTACTGTCCAGGGCTGGGTTTCCCGATAACGATTGAACTTAGCACTTAAGAGCACTTTCTACGAGCTACTTAACGAACATTCATTGTTCATTTACGTGTGTTTCCCAAAGATGCACGTATAACGATCGCTCGCAGCTGGGTTTTAAGTGCTACTTATGAGTCGCTGTCTGTTTGTCAAGTGCTGAAATCTCACCAATAGAATGACTCGTAATTGTAGCAGAAGCTTGTTTAGGCTAATGATCTTTAGCCGATGTGCACAAATATTTTTTATAATATTTTTATTATTGTTCAATGACTTTTTAAATGTTTTAAAATTGTTCATAATAAAATATTCTTTTCCGCATTTAGTTAGGACTTGTCCCACTGCAAAATGCCTTCTGCATTTTCTATTTTAGTTTAGATTATTATTAGAGCGCAAAAAAACTGATTTTAGGCTGTATCTTCGTCAAACTTAGGCCAATTGACACGACACTTGGTAATTGTGATGCCAGTCAGGAACTGAGGGTGCATGCACTGTTTCGGTGCAGCGCCACCTAGTGGCCAGACGAATGTTTTATACGCCTATAACTTTGGCTGTGATCGATGTATTTTCATGGGACTTGTTTCCGTGGAGTTTTGAATAGTTGCCGAGTCCAACGATACCAAACATGCCAGGATTCGCCTTACGGTTAGCTCTGTGCATCAAAATAGCACTTAAAAAACACGTGCAAATATCTCTGCGAGCGTTATTCCGATCGACTCGATAACACCATAGGAAGAACAACGCATTACCTTCTGAACAAAAAACTATATTGGCGTTATATTCAAATTTTCATCAGAAATGGTCGAAAATTGCGATAAACGAAAAATTACCTTTAAATTTTTTGTTTTTTACACCTAAATGGTTATAACTTCGCAACGAAAGAGATTTTTTCACCAGATTTGAAACACTGATGTACGGCCACAGTCTGAGGCTACACAAAAAAATTGTATGCTTGCACCACTAGTTGGCCTCATAATTGAACAAAACCTGTGAAATCAAGCAACCCTTTGGTCATACAACTGTTTCTTCACTACATTAAAGTGTATAGTCATAAAACTAACCAGACGTCATACGCTCATGACCTGAGGTTGCATGCACAATTTTGTCATTGTGCCATCTAGTGGTTTTGAGATAGAAATATGGTACTAAAACTACTGCAACACTACATCTAAAACCTTGAGTCATCATGGATTATTCCTTTCATGGCTTGGAGTATAATCATTGGTGGTTGCCAATTCACTCCCTAGCAACGAATGAGAATACCTTATCAACCGTTTTTGCAAGAGCTATATCTCTGCATCAGAACATGGGGGTGGTCTCTTTTGACTCATTTAACTTGTTGTAACATGATGTGACCCATGTTTTGCCACTGCAAACATCACTCACATGTCCTTCAGTGCTCTAATGTTCCATTATGGTCAATAACAGAAGGACAATTGCAGTAGACAAGGACATAGATTATTTTTGTTGGTTACTTTTGCGTTTTTTCATCTGAAATCGTTAGGTTTACCTAGGTTCTTTAGACTGCTTATTCAAACTCAACTTTACAACCTTCTGTGCCATTTTCAGCTTGACCCCGGTATTGCTGCTTGCAGCTATATTTTTTATTTGTTTTTTAATATCTATGTTTATTTATTATTAGGGATTATTGCATTGTACCGTAAATATTTATTTGGTTTCTTTAATTAGATGCCATTTCCCTTGCAATTTTTTTTACTGTAGATGAATAATAGCAGCAGTTAGGAACCATTTATCAATTTGCTAGTACCAACTTTGACCAAAATTGTACCAAAAACTTTTCCTTCTTTATTAATTTATGTTTAGTCATTTAAATTTCTCATTTGAATTTTAAATATATTATATTAAAGTAATTTAAACAAAGAAGAACCCAATAAATAAATATACATTTAAAACATTACATTATCATTACATTGCAGGAGTGTAATTTGCTGGTCGTCCTGCAGGTGACCTTGTAACTCTGTTGTCTTACGATGCACTTATGAATGAACGATTACTCCAGCCCACTCGTAGATTTACGATGATTTTCAAGTGCAACTTAAGTTATGAAGCTTTTGGGAAATGGTCCGTAATTCTAAGATGATTCGTACGATCGTTTTTACGATCTACTTAGCCTTACGATGCTTTTGGGAAACCCAGCCCAGGAGTGCGTTCCCAAATGCCAATTGTGGTCACAAGTTCCATCGCAACATAGTTAACAACTCGTGTGTTTCTTGAAACCATCGCTCCAACAAACATTAGCAAACTCTTGAGCTGTGGAAAGAAACAGAGTATGACATGTAGACTTAAATAAAATCTTTTTTAAGTAAAATAAGCAAGTACTGTAACATGCAGTACATTTAATATTCATCACTCCAAATTTTTTATTAAAATTGAAGCGCTGCTTTAATAAAATTGTTCATCAAAGATATTTAATATTAACAATAGCGTCACTGCTATTGCTATGAATGGAGGAGATCGCAATGGTCAATATGGCCGCTTTAGTCCCACCTAGAAAAGCCAATGGTCAATCGTAAAAGAATGATGTGCTATGGGAAAAGGACTTTGCTTTAGCAAGACCTGGAGGCATTGCAAACACGGCGGCGCAGTGACGGTACACGCATATCTGCATTTGCTGCACCACATACTTCTATGCAATTTAACTCCGCTTCGCGTCGTGCCGCATTACCACCTTGGTGTGCATTATTTTCTTATAATTCAATGGCCCGTCGTCAATTATTCCTTACATATCTAATGAGCATTCATTGGTCTTATGAATGTATTATTTGTGTCAATAATTCACATTATGTCTGTTATTTGTTATTGTTATTATCTTTTTAGCCGAGAAGGCTAATAAAAGAAGGCTGCTTTTGTAAACATTTTGCTAGTTTCAAGTTTAGTTTATTTTTATAGCACATTTAAAACGGCCACAAGACTGACCAAAGTGCTTAACAGATGAAAAAGCACCATAAAAAAGGCAGAAGAGCAACTTAAGTAATATGAATAAAAAATAAGCAGGAAAGTAAATATGTAAGGAATAATTGAAGACGGGCCATTGAATTATAAGAAAATAATGCACACCCAAGGTGGTAATGTGGGTGTGCATTATTTTCAAATAATTCAAAGGACCAAAGTCAATTATTCCTCTTGTACCACGGTTACCACAAACATTTCTATGGTGCCTATTTTTGAGACATTTGAAAAGTTATCAAAAAATAATGCATAACCACAGAAAATTTTTCAACCAATCAGAATACACCATTCAACAGACCCGTGGTATGAATAAGAAATAAAATCATAGGCTGTTTCTCAATTCCAAGAACGCATAGAACGCATAGAACGCACCTGTGAGAATTGATATGTGTGCGATCTTCCTGCTGGTCACGTGACCTCCCCAGATTTCAACGCGCCAGTCTGCACTCAATGCATCCTCGATATCAAGAACTCATCCGGGTATTTTCATGCGTCCTCTGTACTTGCGTTCTTGAGAATTGGAATTGAACTTCGACTGTTGATGATGACGTAGAGGACACAAGGACGCAAGATCGCTGAAGAACGCATATTGAGAAACAGCCATAGAATTGATATGACAAAAGCAACTAAATACTAGAATACAATTAAAATGGCCAGTACTGTTAATCCTGTTAGGTCAAAGAAAACAAATGGGTTTTTAAAAGAGACTTTTTTTTAATAATCACGCAGAAATAAATAATTTGCTAAAATTTTAATTGTTTAATTGGCACAGCACAAACAATCTTAAGGCATTTGCAGCATTATATGCCTACATGTTTTTACTTTCATATATGCATTTAAAAATGACAAAATGCAACAATAACATGCGTTGAAACAATGATGAAAACTATGCAAATAATAGATTGATCATTTTATGAATGTTGTGATGTTGAATTTAGTTAAACAGAAGGTCAGGTAACCAACAAGAAGATCACAGCACATCTCAATTCTTACAAAGATGCGTCTCTGTCCTTGTATCCTTCCAAGTTCGTTCTTTCAAGGTTGACTGGCAAGACCGGTCTTCAAGAAAACACAAGTCCATTCTTTGCGTTCTAGGAATTGAGAAAAAAAGTATTTTTAAGAAAATCAGGTCACTGCAACGCCTCCAGGTCTTGCTAAAGGAGGACCCGTCAGATACTGTGCATGCTCAAAGATGTGAATGTCATGAAGTACTTCCTTTTTACGGCTGTTTGAATGATAACCGCAGTCACATACCGAGAACAGATGAAAGGAGTGGAAAAGGACTGAAAAGAACCCATGTGGATGTTTATTATGATAAACATATGAGAAACATTAGTTCTCACCACGCTAAATCCATTTGTTTTTATGAATACAATCTTTTTTATTCCTAGTACCAATGTTATTCCTTTAATTTATTAATTAAAAATTAACCAACTCATTATTGAGTCATTAAAAGCACAACTGGGGCTTTGTAGGAAGTTTGCTATATTTATTATCAATCATATTAAATGTTTTTAAAATTGCAATGGTAACAGTAAGATTACGGGTACAAGAGTAAAATGCAAAAGTACATCATTGCCATGGAAACCAATTTGCTGCACATTAAAACGGTAGCGCGCTATTTTAATTCAGTCATTTTGCCACAGCTTTATTTATCCAATCAATGATGGATAATGACTCTCACTAAATCCTTGGTTTTTTGAAGCTAATGACATCACACGGGCGTAGTTTGTTGGCTGCTGTGAACCACAAACCACACCCGCATGGTTTTGTCAGTCTCAAAAACTCTGTGTGTTTCTCAAATGCAAAAATGCGCTCTAGGAAGGCTGTTTCCTTTCTAGTACAGTTCTTCTGACAGTTCAAGGTTACAGTCATCCACAACTTTAAACGCTAGAATGAGACGGTCTAATAGACGTCCATGGCAACGTCATAACGGTTCCCGCCTCGTGGTCTTGTCATAAAAACTATTAAGTGAGAAGTTGAATATATTGTAATGCAATTTTTCACCACAAAAGTTATTACAACTTTCCATTAATTTAGTACTGTGAATGAGAATCATATATCAACCATTTGTGGTCTCCATCAGTTTAACATAATGATTAATTTACAAACAAATCAAGGAAAACATAAATGTCTCTGTGCGTAAAACATGTTTTTGTTTTACATTTCATACTGAAATTGGGTGAGCTCTGTGCCCACTCGTTTCCTACCAATGTTTGGCTTATATTTTAGAATGAAACTGGTTCACAAAAGTGCCAATTTGATGTTTTTTGAATGTGTGCAAAGTATTGTGGGTAATTTGAGGGCACAAAGGATACAGTTCATGCATCCTTCAAAAGTGGCCAAATAAAACAGAGGAGGCGTTTGAAACATCCTTTGAATTAAGATGTCCTTTGATGACTTGTGATGACGTACCCTGGCATTTGAGAAACACCCACTATTTGCAAATCAATGAGATTTAAAGTTATCAACTTGCAGCCATATTTGATTAGTAATATATATATATATATATTGCTACAAAAGAAATTTCACACACACGCTTGCTCGCTCCCAACCATCACAGAAAACTTTCTGCTACTATTTTTGCTTTATAAGCCTGTTTCCTCATTTGGAACTCAAAATGTCTTCCCAAGATCATAAAAACACTGGTATTTCTATCTTTGTGGGGACTACAAATTGTCGTTTTAATTGTCATATATATTTCAAAATGTATTTCAGGGACAACACATACATTTACAACCCATAAGACAAAAAACAAATTTTTCCTGGCCAAAATATGAAAGTTTGTAAAAAAAATTATTAGGGCAGGGTTCCAGACAGGGTTTATATGATTTTTCCAGCACTAGACCTTTGTTATATTAGGACATTTAAGTAGTTTTTACAAACAATACTGGTGTGCATCTTGAGACAAAAAAATGGCACTGTTATATGTTAAGATATGCCAGTGCAAGTGTTTAAATTAAGGCAGCTCAAACATGCATTTAATCTGTGACTAGTAAAGTCCTGTCCGGGAAACCACCCAATTTTTATATTTTCAAACCAGGTTTGAAAAAAAGGTTTGTAATACACAAAGTTTTTCATCCAATGCAAGGTAAATGTAAATGCTTTAAAATATATTTACTTTTTAAATATGTTTTAAAATATACAAAAATTTGCAAAACAGTAAGTGCATTTCTCAAAACAATTTGTACAAATAGCAAAACATCATGAATAACCCTCAAAAGCCAGTCTCTTGCTCAAAATATGTGTCATTGTCTACGGATAAGACATTCAAATTGCTTAGTCATGTTGTCAATATAACAGCTTACTGTGGAGGGAGTAAAAATTATTGTTAATTGTAGGTTACACCTTAGTGTATGTGGGAGTTTGATTGAAAGATTCACATTTACGCTTGTACTGTTTGTACTGTAATTTGTTGACAGACCATTGCGATACAGAAAGGAAAAGACAGCAGTACATAGCACAAAGAAAAAAAAGTAGAAATGTAAACATAGGACAATCTCTTTAGGGAAAACTGTACATGCTGTGCTGTAGGAATTACAGTCCAGTCTTCCTAAACCTCCTGACATTTAGGATAGAGTCAAGATTCACATGTGAACAATTTACAAATTCAGGACAGATTTAGAAAAAAAGTCGGTAACACTTTTTATGAAGCCCATGCTTATGTAAGCAATAAGGTACGAGAGGCTGTGCTGTATCGTGAATAAGTAACTGGCTGAAGGGCGTTGTTAGGCACGACGCGAAGCAACCCCTTCAGCCGTTACTTATTCACGATACAGCACTTGCCTCGAGTACCTTATTGCTTTTATAAAACGATTACCACACAATATTAAAGTAAAAAAAAATATTAGTGTAACTTTCATGAAGTTAAATTAATAAAAGCATTCCTTCCGCTAGAAAAAATAGTCCCTGACTGTGAACAACAACATGAAAGTTCAAATGAAAACAACAAACTGTTCTCAGACTTTGTCTCATTATATGTTTATGTGTTGCTAAGGGTGTTGCTAAGGGCGCAGTGATATTAAATAGAACCGTTGGGTGAAGTGGTCATAGCAGTGTTTTATTGTGAATAAAGCACACCTATTGACCAATCAGAATCAAGGACTGGAACTAACCGTTTTATAAAATGAATTATAACCCCCTTAATAATTATGTATAGGCAGTTATTACTATTCTATAAATATATGTATAAAGACACAACAACACCTATAACCATCATAAGAGTATAGTTACATTTATAATATGTTTATTATTACTTATAAGTGATGCATTTGCATTTCAATGTGCATGTTCATAATCCACTAAACACTGATTTATAATTACTCAGTTGTATACTTCAATAAGGGTATTTATAAAAATGCAGCCTGCATTGCTAAAATGTCATTATATTGTAGTTACTTACTTAATCATGCAGATTCACTTCTACAGTATTAAAAAAAAAACTGATTTGATTTATATTGTTAACCATGTTACAAGTGAGCCATTATTAGTCATAATGCATTTATTAACCTCTGTAAATGCATTATTGATGGCTTTAAGTAAAGTGAACTCAAATGTTATTTATTATCCGTTTTTAATAGTTTATCTGCACATTTTAAAATAATGCCTATAATAACGTAATGAAAAAATCCTTTACAGATGCGATTTAAATGCTAGTAAAACACAGCAACATCATTTTTTGAGTATTATAAATACATCAAACCACAATATGCAATATGCTGGAGATATAGATTTTAAAATTTAAAAAAAATTCCCATTCATGATCTTTAATTCAAACATTGGCCAATGACTGTTTTACTTGTATGAAAATCGCAACTGTTTTTTTTACATTACTTTATTATAGGCATTATTTTTAAATTTGCAAATAAACTATTGAATGAAGATAACATCTTCATGATTTCCTAACATTTGGATTAGGAAAACTGTATCCTATACGTTCACTTTACTTAAAGCCATCAATAATGCATTTATAGAAGTTAATAAGAAGTTAATAACTCATAATAAGCAACTTATAACATGGTTATAACAATATAAATCAAATTCGTTATTGGAAATAGAATTAGATCTGCATTATTGATTAAGTATGCACAAAAAATATGCTTGACATAGTACGATAACTTGTTCAACCATTTTGCATTATGAACTTCTGCCTAAATATTGTGTGGAGTGAGACTAGAGACCCATTATAATAAATTTTGATCAACGTGACATAAGCAATTGATAATGTAGAAAACAGCAGAGAATTGTACATAATCATTTGCATGCATGTACCAAAGCATTTGCAACTTCATCAAATAAATAATAAACTGCTTTTTGATGTGCACAAGTGACACAATAATGTGAAGATTGAACAGGTGGTTTTGAAAATTTCAATTCTGATCTGAGAAATGTACCAAAGCAACTGTATGTATCTACACAACAGTGTTGTGTTGGGTGGAGAGAACCATGGGTCTATAACACAACATCTGTTCTTGATGTAATATGAAAGATCACCAGCAGGAGCCTCTGATGCTCCACTGATGGAGCTCTTCTTTGTCTAAGTCTTGTCTATGGTCGCAAACACCATATAAGCAGTCAAATACAGCCTCAGTAAACTGATACTTCAAAGAGAGAAATAAATACAAGAAGCTTTTTCATAGATGGCACAAGGAAAAACTGAGCAAAAAAGAAATAAAGTCACAAATCACCGAGTTAATCAAGCAATGGGTCCCTTTAAGCCAAATCTGAGAAGCTGTACTTTGTTTGGGACCAGATACTTTGTGTGACTATTAAAAGTTTCGCTATCAAACACAGCAACGTTCCATGCGTTTCACTCCTAATAATGATCTCTCCCATGCAGCCTGTGTGTGTGTGTGTGTGATGAATATACTCATGGCCATAAAAAGGCTACAGAAAGATACAATGCAGGATGTGAATCATTTCATTTTCATTGAATGCAACTTGATGATGTTTTGTTGCGGAAAGGTGAAAACCGAGTGTGTGTTGTGCATGTGTGTGTGCTTTTGTGCGTTGGCATGCGAGTGTTGTCTTACATGAAACAACACTGCTCACAGAAAAGAGGATTTTTTTTCCTCAACCAATTTATTTATCCTTTTAGGCAATGTTCCCTGTTCAGAAATGCAAATTGAATCAATCTGAGTCTGACTTTTAAAGACTTTCAAGTGGGATTTAATTAGAAGCCGAGGCGCAGAGTTTTAATGAGAGAGGGGGAGGAGAGGGGGGCAGAGAGAGCGAGCGAGGGAGAAAGAAAGAAAGAAAGAGAGATGATGTTCTGATAGGATCCTTTGGGAGAGGTGAAGGACACAGGCAGATACACACACACATACATTTACTGCTCTCGGCGTGGCCTTGACCTCTGACCTCGCTGGCTGTGAGATGTGTGACATCATCAAGCACGCATCGCAACTTCTGAAAGTAGAGTTGCATAAAGCGCAGTCGCATACAGCACTGTTCTGGAATTTATGGCACACACACAACGTGACATTAATGTTTTCTTATAGACAGACAGACAGGATGGATGGATGGATAGATATAGATAGAGTTTGAATAGTATATGGGTTTAAATAATAAGAGTAAAAATGTAGAGCAAATAAATAATTTTGTGACTGTTGGTTAAAGGCGGGGTGCACGATTTTTGAGAAACGCTTTGGAAAAGAGAGTCGGGCCGAGTACCAAAACACACTTGTAGCCAATCAGCAGTACGGGGCGTGTCTACTAACCGACATCATTGCCTGGGTTGCGTATGTGTGGGGCAAGTTTAGGTGATTTCAAATGTCAACATTGGCTTTCAGAGATCATGCACCCCGCCTTTAAATGCAAAAAACAAGCTAAAATTCATAACGTAATGCCTCATACAGAGCAAACAATTCACTCAAATGTGAATCAAAATGACGCTTAAAATGATGTTAAACTTGAAACGACATGACCCTTAAATAAAGTTAACCTCACTTAGGGTCAAATGTCACCTGCAGTGTTTAACAAAGGTTTGTTGACTGAAGCCTGATTCGCACACACATATGAAGCATATTTATAATTTCAGTGACTGAAATGACTCTGCTCATGTAAAATGTGTGAATTTAGCCTAATGCTTCAATAACAAGGTGATTATTATTAAAAATACCCAAAGGGGTTAAGGTTTGTCCATTTAGCCCCTGCAACACCAAAGAACAACACCACCTGCTTCTGTTAGTGTCATGGTTTTATTGACAGGTGTCAAATTAAAGATTGTAGCAAGTCACATTTAAATCAGAAGTATTTTGTAACGTTACAATAATTCACCAGTGCTTTCTTTTTCGAAAGATCTTAAAGCTAAGAAATTGACTTACTGTAATATTTGTCACTGTTGTCCTTTACATCACAACTCACAATAGTCTCCAGTGAAAGGCTTGAAAGTTTATCACGATGACAAAGCAGTTTGATTTAAAGGCCTAAAGTTACATTCTTGGAATTAGCTTGAAAATGTAAATTGAAATGTGAAAACATACAGAATAGATTTTTTTCCAGTTGATCTTGCACCAGTTGATATGCAGATATAACACAAATTTTAAAAGAACAAATATTATTTCTCTGTCATTTATGATTTAAAATGGCTTAATGTCTCATAAAAAAGGAAGACTTGTTTTTAATAGGCTATAAATCTGTTTATTAACCTCCTAAGACCCAAGCTTTGGTTTGTCTTTTTTCTACCTTTTGGGGTTAGGAAGAACCAATAAATATAATAACCAAATATTTTTCTTAGAACATGAAGCAGTGTATTTGTCCATAGAATTAAATATTATGGTGCAAACAACAAAAAAATGTTTATGTCCACATATGTGGACATCTAGGTCTTAGGAGGTTAAGATAATTCTCTTTACGATTGGTATTGTTATTTTTTTATTTTTTTATTTTTTCAGAAAATTTAACACCCATATTTGCATATGTTTGATACTGCTTTGCGTTCCTATTGCAGACCAACAGACTATTGTTCTTGCAGCTGGTATTGCTATTGCTAATGTATTTTGCAATATTTCCATGTATACTATATAAGCCTCTTTTTTCTATGTCTATACCTGGCTGTATTCATATGTATATACAGTACTGAAAAGCTGCTTTGTTACAGTGAAAAACTGAATTAAGAGCTGTAAAAATTACTTTGAATGCAACATAATAAACATTTCTTTTATAATGAATCCATTTTATGAGGCTTTGATGCGTAAACATCAAATATAACATGAATTTACAAACTCAAATGCGCAGAGACTCTTTACACCATATTTAAGCATAACCAAATGTTACGTTGAACTAATGTGGCCCAACAATTAGACTGCCATGCAGATCTACAACTCTTGTGTCTATCCTAAAAATACTTTGCATTCTTACATGGACTGTCAGGGGTGGCACCCTTTACAGCAGTGGTTGTACCCTTTAAAAGGTACACATTTGCACATAAAGGGGCGGTTTCCTGGACAGAGATTAACTTAATCCAGGACTAGGCCTTAGTTTAATTAGGAAATATAGCTAGTTTTAACAAACACGCCTTACTAAAAACATTACCTATTTGCAATTTGAGGCAAAACAAAGGGCACTGGTGTATTTTAAGATATGTCAGTTCAAGTTGTTTTCAGTTTGACCAGCTCTTAAAAATCTTTTTTTGTCTAAAAACTTATTTTCTTAGGTCATTTTGCTCATCAAGAAAATACATCTTGATTTAAAAATGTTTAGATATTTGTACTGAAAACAAGACAAAAATACTAAGTAAGAAAGTATTTTTTTGCAATGTACATATCTGTTCCTTATACTACATATTAGGACATTTTTAAAGAGATCTGCCCCCAGTCACAGTTGGGGTACATATTTTAATCATTTTTTTTCTAACAGTGGTTGTCCAAACCCTTAATATCACACCTGTGCCAAAGACTTGTAAGTCATTGGTATACATTTTTTATTGGCTACCCACATCAGTTAATATGTACTTGTTAAATGTTGATCAAGTGTATGAAATGGACAGACTTGTTCTTGTCCCTGAAGCAACAGTGACCACTCCAGCAGTAACAGGTGAAGTACCAGGGGCGTAGTTTGTGCTCCACCAGACGCTCAACTAACATAAACAAAATGCGCGTGCAGATGGACTAAACCATTTGACGCATTAGCAAAGGGTTGGGTCAAAACAGTAATTCAGCCAATACACTAACTTTATATTTCATCTGACATTCTTATTATGAAATTTAATTAGGAAATGAAAATATCCAAGTAAAATAAAAGATATTCCAGACTTTTCAAGGGCCCTCTCTTCCCTTGGGGCCCTGGTAATCAGTAATGGTTTTACCCCCAGTCCGACGCCCCTGTGATTAATAAAAACATTCAAATATTTAATCTACAATATAAGATTGTAATAATAAGTCTAACAATTTTATACAATATTAATTAAATGACGTTCTCACATACATTGTTTTAATTATTGTTTTTTCCAACAGGTTTTCTTTATGTGTTAAAGGCGGAGTCCACGATGTTTGAAAAACGCTTTGGAAAAGGAGACGGGACGACTACCAAAACACACTTATAGCCAATCAGCAGTAAGGAGCGTGTCTACTAACCGACTAGTGTTGGGCGATATGCCCTATTTTCAGATCGTCCTATCGTCAGCCTGTGAGATCGACGATACACAATATTATCGGGGGGCGGGGCAGTAGTTTACTCATTTTTTTATTTGTAAATTTTTTACTCATTATAACAAGTCACTTGATGGGTGGACAAAAAAAAACAAGAGCAACACCGTCGTGACCGCAACCTTCTTAAACCTGATGCCATTAATGCGAGCGCGTCATTAAAACCCTATCATGATTACTTAATAACTTTAAAAACATTCATCTGCGCACACACTCGTGCGCGCACATACAAACAATTCAATGCATTTGTTTAGTGCTGTTGCAGAAGAGTACACATGTAAAGAAGTGGTGCTCTCATGAGGTGCCTTTTTAATCGCATCGATCCAGCGGAACGCGATCATATTTTAAACACAATTATACAACAGTTCTTTCTGGTTCTCGAATCTGATTGGCTAAGAGCTATACGATATTGTGCTGATAACGGCACTGTAACCGCTTCACCTTTCGTATCATTCCGCCACCTAGTGAATGGAGGTCCTAAGCAGGCTCATCTCTGAATGGAAAAACACAGACGCGCTGTTTGAATCACTCTCCGTGTGTCTCATTAGTTTACTAGCTCATAAATCAGTCTGTGAATCCCCAATCAGAAGTATTATTCCGTCAAAGATCAGCGCTCTTGGATGTTACGTTACAGTTAATGGGAGAAATGTCTTGTCACATCGTGTGGACGATTAACACTTGAAAAGAGGAATATAAACACTCGTTTTTTTCTGGAGCTATATCTTTTATCAGAACGCGAAAACACTGTGGAACTGCAGGTAAGCACCACAGCTTTTAAATGTGGACATTGATCATTTACTTTATCGTGACGTGACTATTAAAACATGTTATGAGATATCGCCACTGGTATATTTATAAGCAGCATGCAAAAACATCTCTCTGACACTTATAAAAAAACGTTTTGTATAGTACTGACAAGAACAAAGTTTAATAATAATAATCGAGTGCTCGTATCGCGTTAAGAATAAATGAGAAAACAATAGTAACAAGTATAGTTTTATTAACTTTTACCTCGCGCCAAAACAATAACAACACAAAAGACACTAAATATGAATAAAAAAACAAGTACTAGTCTGATCATGACATCAAATACTGCTGATTTGATCTCATTTTGACGATCATAAACAAACAAGGCCAACATGAGAGCCAGGGAATCCCTTTCAGAAACGTAGCCCAGAGAGGGCGGTGGTCAGCGGGGCGAGTGAACACTGATGTCCGCTCATGCTTTGGTTCTCATTCGTACCGAATCTCACTAAGCAAACGTTCAAACAGGCGCTATCTTTACTAATCGACTGCAGATTTAAATATAATACAGATACATTCTCGACTGAACTAATCTTAAAACTACACTTTGTGACCAAGAAACGGTAATATAAAGAAACAGCTTTTCCGTCCATTGAGTTGTTATGAGCTTCAAAGCAGCCGAAAGTTTTACCTGTCATTCTGGCCGCCCTCAAATCCGTGGCGGAAGAAGTAGTTCTCAAACAAAGAGGCTTTTAAAATAACTCCGTTGTTGTTTTCTAGTTTTCGTTTTTCAAACGTGTGCCGTCGAACTGTTGTATAAAAGCAATATCGCTCTCGGAGTCGTGTGATATAGCTCTATATCATCACGGCTGTGATTGCCTCCGGCACTCGGCCTGCGGCCTCGTGCCTCTGGCCTAATCACAGCCGTGATGATATAGAGCTATATCACACTCCTACTCGAGCGATATTGCTTAATCATATATTAAACACGAGGGACGTGTTGCTACAACTCCTTGAAATGCATATCATAAACAGGATTAATACCTAGTGATCTGACTTCGGACAGAGCGCAGCTCTCTGCACGTACGCGAGAGTGAGAGAGAGGCGCTAATATGCAGCGGGTCATATTTTAAACAAAAAGTAAAGTTTGCATCAGCTCGCATGAAACTGCACGTGAGACAGAGAGAAGCGCAGCTGCTCATGACGCGGCGCGCTGGATTAAGTGTTAAGGAGACCAAGACGCGCGCATTAAGGGGGCGTGCACACCAACGCTTTTACGCCCGCGGCCGGCGCATGTTTTCAATTGTTTCCAATGGAAGCTCGGCGTTTTTCAAATAAGCCAGCAGCTAGGGGGTTTTTTCCGCGCTGAAAACCAGCGCTCGGCGGTTTTTCCGAGCTCGGCGCTGAGCGTCCAGAGTTGAAAGAGATTCAACTTTGGGAGAAAAGCTCCGCTCGTCAATGTCAGTTTTCACACGGCCGCCCAATCACAGTGGAGGAGAGGCGGGACATTACCACAGCAACCAACCGGCTTGCAGCACAGCTACCAAAGCGCTCAGCGGAAGAAAGCTGGCACTCAGCTGAAAAACAGCTGGCATTCGGCGTCCTCAAGGCGTTTTCAGCCACGTTTAAAAGTTTTGGTGTGTCCAGCCCCTAAGTGCAGGTACGTGCAAGAAGGAATTCTCTCTTTACAAGCTCTCCGCGTAAAGTGAAGCCCACAAACCCTCATGTGAGGAAAAGCATGCATTGTGGGTGTTAATATAAAACTATGATGATAATAATAATAATAATAATAACCATTCGCCAACTATCATCATGACTATCGCCATGAAAGCCTGCCATTGGCAATATGTCTGAAGATCGTCGATACACGATACTATCGTCTATCGGCACAACCCTATAACCGACATCCTTGCCGTGTTGCGAATGTGTGGGGCGGGTCTATCAACAGAAGGTCCAGATTAGGTCATTATTGGCCAAACTAATTAATCCAGGTGTGTCTGATTATTGTTGTTGTGACTACTGAGGTCAGTCACACCTGGATTAATCAGTTTGTCCAATAATGGCAGACAGGAAACAAGGAGCTGGCTGAAGTTCAGGAAATAGTGCAGCTGGGCATAAAGCCTATTGTACATTTATTAACATGATGTAAATATTTGGGTGTTTGGTTCATAAATGTTAATGTTTCATGTTTTCTACAACCAGTTAAACTGTGGTCGCTAAAATGTATTAATCTTTGCTTCATGTGACTTAATGTAGCCTGCTCTCTGTGGTGAGAACACATTAAAGAGTTTCGTCTGGAGCTGTGGTGTGCAAACCTTTTTCTTCTTTTTTGTGCTGTTGATTTATTTATTTATTTTTAAACGTTGAGCCTTGTGCAACTTATATGTACGCGTTTTTGTATGATTTGTATTCATGTAGCCTGGGAAATATATATATATTAATGTGGGAACGTGGTATGTACGTAATGCCAAAATATGGCATAGTGTGACTGTATGGACAGTTTCGGTTTTAACGACAGAACTTATATTTTGACTATTTATTTTGACAATGTATCTATAAATGCTTTATGATGTAACATGATGTATCAGAACAGTCCTGTGACCCATCTGTTTAGATCCACTTATTTAAACCACACTTGTTTAATGTTTAATGATAAATGTATCCCAGTCTGTGGAAAAAACACAGCTAAAGTTTTCTCCTACATAATGTAAAGAACATTCATTGAAAAATAACTTTGATATATTCAATATTGACTGAGTAAGATCATGTCAAAGATTAAAATCAATGACTGAAAACAAACTTTGATACTCCTCATCTCATCGTATGAGACTTTAGTCTGGATTTCACATACAGGGTCACAAATCAGGGTTTTGCCATTGTCTGTGATGCATTCATATTTACACTAAAAGTCATAGCTACCTTCCAAACATGCTTTTCACCCAAGACGTATTTTACAGAGTGTAAATGGGGTCAGAGAGAGCAAACGACAAGCGGCGTATAAGCAGACTGGAAACGCATAGAGAACAAGAGACAGTGTCAACCATATCAATGAAGGAATAAAAGACAAAAGGGAGGGAAACTGGCATGAGGGAAGGAAAGATGAGAGCGAAAAAGAGGAAACGGGTTAGGAAGGAGGGAGACTGAGAGGGAAAGAAGACAGGAAGAGGGAGGGAAAGAGAGACAGACAGGCAAGGAAGCTTCTTTAATGAATTAATGACTGCTCTCTCTCTCTCTTTCTGTCTCTACATCTCCGCTCAGATCCAGACGGGGGGAGCAGCGCCGGCGATGAAATAATAAATAAACACATGAATAAGTGAAGAGATACATACGAGGCGCAGCACTAACGCAGGAAGATGGCTGTCTCTCTTTCTCTCTGCCTCCCTCTATAGTTCATCTCCTGAGTGATGGGCTCTAACTTCAAGCAGCTGGAAGTGTTGAAATATTTAGCGATCATGGGGAAAGGGTGAATGCTAATTTCGAGCGGCCCTATGCGCCCGTCTCACTGCACCATGCGCCAGGTCTCTGGTGACCTTGGGATGGTGAAGGGGAAGAACTTTGGGCATGTTAACAAGGCACGCGTGAAATAGTGGCACACACCACAAACACACAGATCACCATGTGAAAAAAACAATACAATGATCTCGTTTTGAGTGATCTGCATTGATCAGTAAAGCTAAATAGGTCGTGTATTGTAAACTTATTACTTCCCATACTCGTACTATTGTTTCATACTTGTTTGCATAACATGATGTGATTGTTAAGGGTGATTTATAGTTCTGCGTCGGACCTATGCTGTGGCCTATAAGCCATAGGTCACGTGCCAGTTTTTATTTACAGTTGAAAGAAAAAGTATGTGAACCCTTTGGGCTTACTTGGATTTCTTCATAAATTGGTCATAAAATGTGTTCTGATCTTCATCTAAGTCACAACAATAGAGAAACACAGTCTGCTTAAACTAATACCGCACAAGCGCGTTTTCATGTTTTTATTGAACACAACATGTAAACAGTCATAGTGCAGGGTGGAAAAGGTATGTGAACTTTGGGTTTAATAACTGGTTGATCCTCCTTTGGCAGCAATAACCTCAACCAAATGTTTCCTATAGATGCAGATCAGACCTGCACAACGGTCAGGAGAAAATTTGGACCATTCCTCTTTACAAAAGTGTTTCAGTTCAGCAATATTCTTGGGTTGTCTGGTGTGAATCGATCTCGTGAGGTCATGTCACAGCATCTCAATCGGGTTGAGGTCAGGACTCTGACTGGGCCACTCCAGAAGGCGTATTTTCTTCTGTTGAAGCCATTCTGTTGTTGATTTACTTCTATGCTTTGGGTCGTTGTCCTGTTGCATCGTCCATCCTCTGTTAAGCTTCAGTTGGCGGACAGATGGTCTTAAGTTTTCCTGCAAAATGTCTTGATAAACTTTGGAATTCATTTTTCCATCGATGACAGTAATCCGTCCAGGGCCTGAGGTAGCAAAGCAGCCCCAAACCATGATGGCCCCTCCACCATATTTCACAGTTGGGATGAGGTTTTGATGTTGGTGTGCTGTGCCTTTTGTTCTCCACACATAGCGTTGTGTTTTCTTTCCATACAGCTCATTTTTGGTTTAATCTGTCCACAGAATGTTTTGCCAGTAGTGCTGTGGAACATCCAGGTGCTCTTTTGCAAACTTCAAACGTGCTGCAATGTTTTTTTGGACAGCAGTTTCTACCTTCGTGGTGTCCTCCCATGAAGTCCATTCTTGTTTAATGTTTTCCTTATTGTAGATTTGTCAACAAAAATGGTAGCATGTGCCAGAGATTTCTGTAAGTCTTTAGCTGACACTCTAGGATTCTTCTTCACCTCATTGAGCATTCTGCACTGTGCTCTTGCAGTCATCTTTACAGGACGACCACGCCTAAGGAGTGTAGCAACAGTGCTGAACTTTCTCCATTTGTAGACAATCTGTCTTACCGTGGACACATGGACATCGAGGCTTTTAGATATAATTTTGTAGCCCTTTCCAGCTTAGTCAACTATTCTTGATCGTAGGTCTTCTGAGAGCTCTTTTGCGCGAGGCATGGTTCACATCAAACAATGCTTCTTCAGAACAGCAAACTCAAAACTGGTGTGTGTTTTTTATTGGACAGGGCAGCTTTAATCAACACATCCAATCTCATCACATTGATTGGACCCCAGGTTGGCTGACTACTGGCTCCAATTAGCTCTTGGAGAAGTCATTAGCCTAGGGTTTCACATAATTTTTCCACCCTGCACTATGAATGTTTACATGTTTTGTTCAATAAAAACATAAAAACGTATAATGTTTTTGTGCGGTATTAGTTTAAGCAGACTGTGTTTCTCTATTGTTCTGACTTAGATGAAGATCAGAACACATTTTATGACCAATTTATTAAGAAATCCAAGTAAGCCCAAAGGCTTCACATACTTTTTCTTTCAACTGTATATATCTGCGTTGTACGTGCAATTACATTTGCAGATCACTAGCAGGCAATGTATATGGACATGTTATGGTATCAAGGCAAAAGTCGAAAAAGCAGCAGATTGTTGTGTACGTTAGCAATGAAACATCAGCAGAGATGGAGGTAAATAGACAGCAACTTTTGTTGCAGTTTGAATTGTTAACTCTTTTCCCGCCATTGAGTTCCACTTCCATGATAAAACCTGTCCTACTGTACGGTGCAGAGACCTGGAGAACAACAGTCACGATCATGAAGAAAATTCAGTCATTTATCAACACCTGTCTCAGATGAATCCTAAAGGTACGCTGGGCAAACACCATCAGTAACTTGGAGCTGTGGCAGCAAACAGGACAGCAGCCTGTTGAGGAAAAGATTCTCCAAAGACGCTGGAAATGGGTTGGCCATACCCTTCACAAGCCCGATACAGTACAGCAAGACACGCCCTCTTTTGGAACCCACAAGGGAAAAGAAAAAAAGACAGGCTAAGGAACAGCTGGCGGCGTGACCTGGATGCAGATGTGAAGAGGTCTGGACATACATGGGGACAGTTAAAGAAGTTGGCCCAGGACCGGGACGACTGGAGAGCCCTTGTTCGTGGCCTATGCCCAAAGTTGGGCGGTAGGCGTAATTAAGTACATTTTGGAGAGGTGCACGTCTGGCAACGTCTTAGGGCAGGGAAAGTCAACTGGCGGCCTGTGGGCCAAATGCGGCCCTTCAATCACCTTTATCTGCCCCCCGTCATCTTTGTCTGATTTTTAAATCAGCGTGGTTACTTTTACCTTTCCACCATACATGACAAATGATGGCTGTGTGGAGTGCCAACCATCTGCGGGTGCGTAATTATCGGATCCAATTGGATTTTTAGATGCCTTAAAAAAATAAACGACATCACATGTGACAGGCCGACTGGAAGTGATGTATTTCAGCATGTCCCAATGAAAACACTATGTGCAAGGTAAAAATTATTAATCCTTTTTGTTTGACTATCAATAACAACAAAAAGTAACAAAAAAGTTTTAACATACATAATAATAATAATAATAATAATAATAATAATAATAATAATAGTAAAATAGGTAAGGAATAATTGACGACGGGCCATTGAATTATAAGAAAATAATGCACACCAAGGTGGTAATGTGGCACGGCGCGAAGCGGAGCATTATTTTCAAATAATTCAAAGGACCGGAGTCAATTATTCCTCTTATACCACGGTTACCACAAATATTGCTCTGGTGCCTATTTTTAAGACATTTGACAAGTTAGGTGTGCGGTTTACAGAAAAATAATCAACACCCATAGAACATTTCTCAGCCAATCAGAATGCAGCATTCAACAGACCCGTGGTATAAGTAAAAATAAAAAATATATAAAATGTAAAAATAGGGGTAAAAGTTTGCCCGCATCATATTTACAATTTTAAAATCTGTCCCTCGAAGAAGAGTAGTTTAAGACCTTTATAGACACACAACTATAAATTGGACTTCACACTGTTTTGGCAAATGTAACAAGCTTAAATGAGTTTAAGCATTTCAGACATAATGCAGACAGATTGTATATTAGTTGTAAAAATACATTGGTATAAACCTCACTCATAATAGGTTTTAAGTACAGTATCTCAATGGTCTGATCTGAGTTCAGGTTTAAGTCTTCAGTTAAGAGTCAACTCAAACATTCTCTCGTCATTCACTCATTCTCAAAAGGCAATGTGTGAGATATATGGAGTATGGAAACAACTTTTGGGTTTGTTCCCACCAAATGACCTTCATATGATTTTAAAAGACACATAAGAGACTGCAGTTGAAGTATGTAGTTTTGAGGATGATCTTTAGCCTCTTACTCTAAGGTCTCTACTTTATTATGTCTCAGGACATTTGACATTTGTTTAATAATAAACCTAATGCTGGGTACAAACCAAAAGATAATCGGCCTGATTTCCCCCCTTCCGACAATCCTAGCTGTGTCCCGATTATCTTTATGGTTGTACAGGTTATTTTATCAGATTTTCCCTTGGTGTGAGATGTGTTAAGAGTGTCTGAACCTGATCAGAAAAACGTGGCGCAGTACAAAGTGAAGTTGATGCAAAGTGAGTCTTGTACAGACCATGTTCCTGCTGTCTCCACGACTTCACCCAAACCCTTTTCTTTTTTATCTCCTTGAATTTTCTGTGAAAATCATTTCAAACACTATCATTGAGATTTCTTCCAGCATATTGTCCGCCCTGCTTATTCTAAAGTCTCGCGAGATTTTCTGTGTTCACAGTCGAGACTCTGGTTGAAAATCTGTTTGTGTATGGTGTGCTGTCTTTGACACATCATGGCACACCACACACAATAGGGGCAAAACGGTTAAATCTAAGATTTTTTTATCCTAATGTTTGTGGTCTATCACATTTTGAAAATCTTATAAGGTGTAAAAAGTATTTTGGTGTGTAGCCAGCATTACTCAACTAATACAAGGAACTTAACTAGAATAACACTTAACATAGATTTTTTCCTATTTAGAATAACTAACATACATTTTTCCTTTTCGTAACCACCTGAGATGTACTACAGCGTTTCTGTTTGAGTGATTGTAAAATAAAATTCAGCAAACACTCCTCTGTCGCTTTTTAAAATGATTTTCTTGTTGAAAAAATGCTGGGTTGTTTTTAACCCATGCTGAGTAAATACAGGACAGAACACAATAATGACCCAGTGCTGGGTTGTTGTTACCCAACCATGGGTAGTAATGACCCAGCAGTTGGCTTGAAACAACCAAGCATTTTCCAAGTCCATTTCCAAAGTTGAAAGCATATAACCGAAAAGGTACACACACTGTCAGAAAAAAATGGTCCCTAAATATCACTGGGCCGGTACCATTTCAAGTACATATTTGCACCTAAAGTGTTCAATACCTCAGAGGTATTGGTACCAAAGAATGCAAATTAGAACCAAAAAGCAACACATTGGTACTAAATGTATACATATCTGTACTTTTTTACTGTACATTTATATCTGTACTTAAATGGTACATATTAAAGGGGTCATACACTCTAAAAACAAACAGTGCTAAATAGCACTAAAAGTGGTTCACTGGCTCGTAATCATAGGGGAACCATTTTAAGTTCCATATAGCACCAATGAAGTACCTGTGTGGCACCTGTGTAGAACCATATTGTGCTACGTAGAACCATATGTGGTGCTATAGCGGTGTTATATCACCCCCGTATGCGGCTTTCATGGTCATCACGTAACTTCCGTTAAACTCCGCGAAGAATAAATAACAACAAAGTACTTTTAAAGTAGTTTATTTATATAACAAGCAAAATAAAAAACACGTATATTACATAGGAAACCAAAACATTTGTTATTTTTGACGAGGTATTTGTTTAAGAGTTCAGTTTCAGCAACTAGTCAGACCATTAAACAAACAGAAACCGGAAGTTAAGTTCATACCAGACGCGTCACCCGATGAAACGGTCTTTAGGTGCTATAGCATTCAAAATGGTTTCCCTATAATTACAAACTTTTAGTGCTATTAGCACCATTTTTGAGTGTATAACAATCCCAAAAAGTGTGTAAAAGGTGCAATGCAATATGTTTACACATTCAAAAAAAAAAAAAAATTCATTATTGTTTTTCCACTATGCCCCGCTTTCTGAAACGTTTTACAAAGCTCATCTTACTGAAAAGTACAGTGTGCTCTGATTGGCCAGGTATCCAGTGCGTTGTGATTTGCTGAATACCTCAAAATAATCTCTCTTTGGGTTTGTGACTTTAATCTTTGTGACTTAACAGATCCTTTATATGCACGCACAGCTTTTAACACTCCAAATATTAGGAATCATGAAATGCATCATATGACCCCTTTCACGGGTACTGCCCGCCCCGCAGTGACAGCTTGGGACAATGACAATTTTTCTCTGACATTGTAAAAAAATAATTAAAACAGCTTTTTGGCACTTAATTTATTGACAATACTGAGTATGGTCATGTCAAAGATTGAAATCAATGTGCAATTAAACTTTGATGCTTGTTCTCAGAATTTTTGAGACTTTAGCCTGTTTTTTCACAAAAGAAAGTCATTAGGATAGTTGAGTAATGACATAACGTTCTTTCGTGGCGAAGAAGAGAAGGACTGGTCTTGCATCTAAACAGGCCTGAAGTGAAAGCACGGTTGGAGGACACACACGGTGAAGAAAGAAGCGCTTGAAGGAGGGAGCGAGGTTCACTGCTCTGGGACATGATTTACAGACGGGGCTGTTGGGAGACATTTCGCCCACCGCGCTCTTCCCTGCCACCATAATCGCAGTGCTGTGACCGGCTCCAAAGAGTCTGCTGTAGCTATACTACCCCTCACAAACACACACACATACACACACCCAACCGAGGAATCCAGTGCTGTCCAATTACAGGCTGCCGTTGTCAGACAGACTCCCAAGGCTAGACACAAGAGTGTGGAGGAGAGAGAGGAGGACCCGGGAACAATGGGAGCAGTGTGACGTGCGACGCCTTCCCATTGTTTTGGCCCAGGGTGCCCCGAGACCTACAAACTCAAGTGTATTAACACACACATGTGGAATCTCACACACATGGGACTGGGACATTTTTCCCAGTCAGTACCAATTTAAACATATAGACATCCACAGGAAGATCTTGGTACTAGGGTACACACTTTCTCTTAGACTTTGTTCACACCGCATGCACGTCCGATTTGTTTTCAAACCCGGTTTTAGCTGTCCGCTGTGTTATTTTGTGTTATCTATTTCATCAGACAGTGTAGTCAGCATCCAGTGTATCTGCATCGGTTGCTATGGTAATCGCCATCATGCACTTTGAATGCACAAGACATCTACAACAACTGAAAGTATACCAGCAGTGTGGTCGAAAGGATGATAAACTTTTATTCATCAACACTTACAGTATTCACACAACCTGTTTCTTCATTTAAGTCTCAATTAAACATTGGGGGAACTGTGGGGAGATGAACAACGTGATCTTATGAGAATGCGTGTGTATTTTTACGTAAAATGTGGTTGTACCATACGTACATTTACTTACGTTTTCATACACACTGAAACGTATAACATCAACAGGTTGACAGGACTAATATGTTCATTATTTATGTATTAACAGCTTAGTTTACAGATGTAAAGATTTGTTCATATTTAAATAAATAATTATTAAAATAGCAAGCATTGGTGTTTCTTACTTATATTAATGATATATCGTATTTTCTGACTTATTTATTTAAGACAGTTTACTCACTGACCCAATTAACTTTCACAATAGTAAACAAGACAACATTTTAAAACCTTAAAATGAATAACATTTTTGTAACCATTTAAACATTTTGCAATATTTAGTTAATTTCCCATGGCACGCAAAAGGCATTTTCTCCTATGCAACAATAATTACACCAAAACACAACATAAATTCACAAAATATGTTATTTTTATTCATTCGCTGCATCCACATTTTTAAAATTCATACGATTGTGAGGAACAGATCCAAATTCAGCAATTAATCCAACGATCTTGATCCCAGATCTCATCAGCGACCCTAAACGCCAAATCTCACGTTCCTAATGTCTTTTAAAGGCTATATTGTTACTATTGTTACAAAAATGTCCTACATATTTTTGTCCATTATGTTGCGTAATATAAGAAGAATACATTATATTTAAAAAAAATTTGGTATAAAAGGATTTGGGTTTAGTGTAAAGGGAGTCGCACACCGGACCCACAGCTCAGCGTCGCGCCGCGTCGAGACACGTCTAGGACAACTCGGAGGTATCGTAAACATTGGAAGTGCACATTAAATAGCGCAAGCTTCGTCAGATAGCGTCTACTTTAAAATGCAAAATATACGTTAGCAGGCAATGTTAATCGTTAATTAATGTTAAACTATGTGAGTAGCACTCTGTGGCGCGACAGGGATTTGAGCAACTTCCTGAGTCGTAGCTGGGCGGCTGGGCGGCTACCGTTGTGCGTATACTCATAGAAAGCAATGTGTTCGAGTTTTTTAGAACGGTGCGGTGTGGCGCTGCGCGGCCAGTGTGTGACCACCTTAAGGTTTGGCGTAGTATGGTAACAATATCGATAAAATGGTTAAAGGGAAATTATACAGCGATCTCTATGGTTGTAAAGACTTGTAAATGTTTTACGTTTTGTAGCTGTAAAACGCAATAATGCTACGATTAAATGTTGTAAATACGTTTACATCTATTTAAACGTACACAAAATATAGTTTGTGTTTTTGAAAGTAACGTATTAATACTATGTTTTAACAGTAAGACCAGGCTGACATGAATGTATCAGCGCAGCCTATATTGTTAAAGTAAAAAAATAAAATGTTTTAAATGTGTATTTGTCTATGTATGGTGTATAGATCCTCTTCTGAACGCAAAGGCTTGGAGAGCTGTATCAATTAACACCAGTGGGAAAGACTCATGCCAAGTGCCAAGAGTCTTAATGGAGACATGTGTAAGTCATTAGCACAAACACATTGAGAGATGAAGTGGGAGATGAAGGGTGGGCTCTGTGAGCTCGTGTTATTTCTGAAACCTGCAGTAATCCAGATTGACAGTGTTTGGACCTCAGAGTACAGTGTGACCTTATAAATCTCCAAACAAGATCAACTTCTGTGCCAGGGAGTCTTATACTGTATGAGAAGTCTGTGAAAGCACAGCTACTTTTCCAGAGGTTTTCAGTCTTACAAACAATCTGTTAAAATATAAATGACACTTATTTAGAGATAAAGAGATACTCTGTTAAAAGTGTATGCGATAGTATTATTGAAATCCACTCGTGTGGTAAGCATTTTCAAGAAAGCACACAGTATTTGTTTGACCTGCTCTTCATTTGGTGAAGTGTGCTAGAGCACTCTAGTGGGACTTTGAGGAGCCAATAATTGTGTTTTTGATCTGTGATGGTGATCAAAATGAAGAACCGAATCGGATGTTGAAATATTCATTTTTAATATTCTTTAAGCATAATGTATTGACGTCTGTGGAGACTTCTGGCAGATTTGTGGGCAAACACACACACTCTTGGATTAAAGTGACAGAGAGTTTATTTTTGACCACACACTCATACAGACGAGCATGCGGGCACTTTCATCTCCGCAGGCCCTTTGTCAGGGCTGCTGAGGAGCCCATGGAAATGAGATGCCCAGCTGTGTGCCAGCCATGGCCCACAGCTACACAGAATGACCCGAGTGTGTGTGTGTGTGTGTGTGTGTGTGTGTGTGTGTGTGTGTGTGTGTGTGTAGGAAGCACACAAATGTGATGCATATAACTCATTATGCGCCTATCTGCAATACTGGATTCTGATTGGTCACTCGCTGCTTTCTGATGTGAAATATTTTTGTATAATGATGCTAAACTGAGGCAAACAATTTTCTACATAGCTGTTCTAGTTTGGGGCGGTTGCCCAGCCAGAGTCCCAGACTAAAATGTATGTTTGAGCTGTCTGAACTGAAAACAGCTTGCACTGACATATATCAGTGCCATTGTTTTATCATAATGCACACCAGTATAGTTTTTTGTAAGATATGTTTGTAAAAACTACTTAAGTGTCCTAATATATAACTAAAGCCTAGTCCTGGCTTTATCTAAACCTTGTCAGGGAAGCCGCCCCTTTATGTCTATCATTTTTCACTTGTTTCTTAATAATTAAATTCCAAATCAAATCAAATCAAATTGAATGTCAATTCATTCATTTATTTTGATAATGTACCCATGAATCATGAAAAATTTGAGTCATCTGGCTGAACTTATGATCCAAAGGCATATCTTTAAGGGGGGGGTTAACTGTATTTCATGCATTCTGATGTATTAACACTGTTTAAGAGTTGTTTCCTTATGCTTAACATAGGCAAAGGGACAAAAAAGCAGTTTGACGTGATACAGAGAATTTCTGAGCCGAATTCACTTCGCCAGGGTTCGTAAAAGTTTCGGAAAGTTTTTTCGATTACAGGAACTGCTGATGTTTCAGGGATGCCCTACACTGTACGTATCACTTATTTTTATGGGCACTTCTCCTGGAAAACCACGCCCAATCCACAGGCAAAGTTACTGGCAACACTTCACATGACAAATTTGTTTTATATCAAACTCAACAATGTCACTAAAAAAAGTGACTCGCTCCTCCCGCGGTAGTAACTCCTCCTTCCAAATTTTTTTGTATGTTATCAGAAAGACTCTGTAAAGCTAATCGGTCTTTTATAAATCTGATTAAATTAAAGACTCATCTGAGATTTGAAGGATGTAATACTACTCTATAGGTACTCCAGATTAACATCAGATACACAGAAACAGCTTTTGTTGGGGACGCTTTAAATGTCCGAAACTGTTGTTGACCAAAGTAAAACTGTGCTAGCATAAATTTTCCTTGAAAACTAGAGAGCCAAGAATAAATCAGAATAGATTCCTTAATACTGTTTAAACATAATCTCATAGTGAGACATTAAGAAACCTCTCTACAAATTAAGGGTGCCTACAATGAAGATGATAAAATTTTGGATTTATTTATATAGGCTCATTTTTTTGTCACATAAATCAGTTATAATCATATTGGCTTGCCAAGTCGTTTCAATTTTGCCTAATTTATCAATTTAAGCAATTCCAAATATTTTTAATGAGTTGCTGTAACTTTAAAAAACAAATTTGAATAAGCCTAAAAATTGGCTGCTAAATATTTTAAGAGTGTAGTTTTGATGAATTAAGAAATGTGCCGTCGAAATGTTTTATAAAAGCAATATCACTTAATCGTACAACACCGTATTACAGTTTGAATAAACAAGAACAAGATCTGTTTATTTGCTCCAAATGTCCTTAATCTCCTAAGAAAATATATACGTTGTTATATGTTACAGAGATAATCTATATGTGCACTCCAGTATAAAGTAGCGTCCACATAGACTCCCAAATATTTAGTGTATTAAGTACAGTCACTTGTGTTTAATTCACGTACTCTGAAAACTAAAGATAATTTCCTTTATTTTCTTATTATTTATAAGTGAATTCACATCACACTATTAGTCTGTTCCTACATGAACGAATACTGGAGTCATCTCCCATCCTTAATAAAGACAACAATACAGTGTCATCTCAAAACTTCAGTATATATGTGTTAGCATTGTCCATTTTACAATCATCTGTATACAGGGAGGAACTCACACAGTCCTGGGACGCTCCTGAATAAGTGTGATTTGACAACACAGTCTCACGGCAAGTCGTGTTATAGTAACGAATATTTTAATTAATTTATTCGTGTTTGATGACACGAATTTCCGCTGTTTTTCATGTCTCTGGAGACTAATGTCTTCACGAATTTCTATCAATGGCTGTTTCTGTGGCACGACTTTCTTTATAGTGTCATTTTATATTTTGTTTTCTCATCGTTCTTTCCTATTTTTAAATCATTGTCGCTTGGGGTTAGGGTTAGATTCGGGGTTTGCATTAGTATGTGATTTTATGCATTGGTTTCTACATGTTTTTCTTCCGCTTTTGAAACTATTTTTGCCTGGAGTTGGGGTTATGCTGCGTTTACACCAGCCGCAGTAGAGGCGGCAAGCGCGGATGATTTACATGTTAAGTCAATGCAAAGACACGATTAGGCATCCTGCGATGCGCGAATTGAGCGTTGCCGCGGGAAACGCGCGTGTTCAAAAATCTAAACTTCGGCGTATTTCTGCGCCGTGTTAACCAATCAGGGCCTTGCTGTAGTAATGATGTGATTACAGGAGTCTCAGCGGAGTCGCAGGAGCCCCTCCCATGACGCGAATTTCAGCGTGAATTTCTCGAATGACTAGAATTTCACGCGAGAATGAAGCGAGTGAACTCAAATGTTCAAGCGTCCAACTACGCGCGAATAGCGCGTTTTTGCCGCCTCTACCGCGGCTGGTGTAAACGCACTGTTAGAGTTAGGAAGCCGCAGAAAGTAGGGATGTCCCGATCCGATCACGTGATCGGAAATCGGCCCCGATCACGTGGTTTCAGACTCGATCGGAATCGGACGTTACCTCCCGATCAGGACTCGGATACATATGCAGGGTTTAAAATCCATTAAGGTCTCGCCCTGCTCCGCGCCAGTGTACGCGCTGCGCTGGTGCGTGTGAACTGATGAGAAGAGAATAGGCTTGTTCGACTTCATGCAGCGCCGCAACAACCAGCAGCCGGATGACGTCTAAGTTCCGCGAGAGCGATTTAAAAGCAAACTCCTCCGTATGATTTCGCGGATCACTCTCGCGGTAGTTTGACGTCACCCGGCTGTCGATTGTTGCGGCGCCGCATGAAGTCGAACAAGCCCACTGACGTGCTTTCAAATTCATTCATAGGCTTCACACTCGTGCGTGCAAGGAACCCACGACAAAACCGGGCTTTTACCGCTCATTTAAACGACGCGTTGATCGTTTTTGTCACCATGTGCTCAGACGCAGCTCCGCATCTCACTCAGAACCTCAAGAACGCGCATTCGCGCAGGATACTGTAGAGATGACATGAGAGATAGAGAGAGAGGTAAGAATGGTGCCCACGTCGAGAAAATTTAATAGAAGTCTAGAAACAAAGTATTAAAGTATGTCTAGCCATGTCACTCATCTCATTACAATATGTTAACTAGATATCTGGATACAACTGATTGTATAGTTTAATAAAATAATGTATTTGATTATACAGATTAATTACGACCTAACTATAGGTATTTTATAACTAACTGCTGACCAGCTTAGAGAATCTCTATGGCTATTTTATAAGATATATTTCTGAATCAGTATGTTGTTTTTCTTGTTAATTGAGTCTTTTTGGGTAGTCTATCTTATGCCTAGAATTAGTCAAGGAGGTTGATTCTTATAACTTCATTCAAAGTTTGATCAATTGTGCATAATGACATGTGCAACAAATGCATATAGGGTGTCAGACTCATAGATTTGCATAATTTAAAGTTCAGGTTTTAAAGTTTGGGTCAACATGTGGCACAGCTTTAAAACTGAAACTTATAAAATCCTATCGGAGGTCCAAAATGTCATTGAAACACACCAGTGGCTTTGCTGTCATCAGGATTAAACATTTTACCCCTCGAACCCTCCCTCCCAACAGAGCATTCCCACAAAACAAATCCCAATTTAACCCCTGTACATATACTATATATATTCTCATAATTTTTTAACACATCTGTAGTTATGCGCTGGCATAGAGTTAGACTCTTTTGACTCCACACAGAAACAGCAATCCGTGCGGCATGACATAAGGAACATCCTGGTTCTGTTTTTTTCGCTCTTATTTATTCTTTTTTTATGTATTATAGAAGTATCGGATCGGGACTCGGTATCGGCAGATAGTCAAAATCAAATGACTCGGACTCGAGGGCAAAAAAACCTGATCGGGACATCCCTAGCAGAAAGTGATTCTAACCCAAACCCCCCAAGCAACAATGGTCAAAAAATAGAAAACAACGATGAGAAAACAAAACATAAGGACAAAAAGGACAAAAGGAGAGACATGAAAAACAGTGGAAATTCCAGTCATCAAACACGAATAAATTAATTAAAATTTTCGTTACTATAACATGACTTACTGTGAGACTGGGCTGGATTTGAATTCATATGATTGACTATCATCATCTGTATTCTGCCTATCAAGAATGAGTAATGCCATTGAATCAGGTACGAGTTAATTTTCATTTTAATCTATCTTGTAGAAGCTCTGGTTGTATTATATTTAATTCAAAGGTAAAATCTAAAAAGAAGGCACAAGCTATAGTTTTGGGCTTATCCAGGTGTTTCAATATCAGATGAAACAATGTTACAACTGCATCTTCAGTACTGCAATTTCTCTTATATGAAACTGATACATATCCAGATTACCCTAGGTCCACAAGACCTTGTCCCATTTTAAGGTTTCAAAAGAGTACTCACGGGTGCCCCCATTTCGGTTGATATGCAGCCTTGATGCGTACTTTTCCTGAGCCCACACTTTAGCGAGTTTCGCAGCAAACTGTAGGAAGACCGGATTGTGCCCTTTGGGACAGGGGGCCCAGAATATTTGTCATTTCATCCTAAGGCTCATACCTATGTCAGTGTTTTATGAGATGATGATGTACAACAGTATATGAGATATTTAGCATAAGAGGTATCATATTCAACCAGACTTGGTTAAATGGACTCAAAAAAGAGGAAATGTATATATAATAATATATAAGAAAGATTTACAATAATACCAATAAATGTAAATAAAATGCACATTAGCCTTACTAACTGAGAAAATAGGTCAAACCGGAGCTGAGATATAAATCAGGTTGAAATGGAGCTGAGATGAGGCAATAAATTAGGTGGATGAGTCTGGGAATTATTACTGGATTTTCTGGAAAACAATTAACAAGGCCTGCATTTGCCATCCGCAATGTACACAAGTGTACATTGCAATTATTACTTTCATAAACATGTCAGTATCCAAACATCCATGCGTCTGATGTGTGTGTGTGCTGATGTCCAGCCTCCTGCTGCTGAGACTGTGATGATTTCTGTGAACGGACCACCCGTTGCCCCTTGCACCGCTCATCCAGCAGAACTCAGCACCAGGCCTCTACCACTAACACAGCCGCGGCCGCTGCCTCGTTTTACGCTAAATTAACCAACATAAATTGGTCGAACATGGCAAAGAAAAAAAAAACGGTTTAATGGCTGGTGTCTGCAAGAAAACAGAGAGTGGGTAGAGAGAGAAAGTTTCAGAGAGGAAAACAAGACCAAGCCAGAATAAAAGATCGCTCGTAAAGTTAAAACCAAAGCCAGACGGAACTGAATGCTCTGGGTTTCAGATATTCCCTTTGAACAGAGAAATTCCTTCATAACTAGAGACTTTTTGGACTATTTTTGGAAGAAATAAAGCCATATGCGCAAGAATAGAAGGAAATTGTAAAGAAATACAAGAGATTAACTTGTGGCAAATGGTTAGATCGGGGGCTAGAGGAGACAGACGTTACAATGAAAGATGAAAGATCGTGACTGCCTTGCGGTTCTGTGGACTATCGGCACAAACCCAACATATCCAAGAGTATAAAGAAAGACTTGCGCCAGACTGTTAGGAGAAGGTTTGGCAGTACGTGTGTTTGAGTTTAAAATTAATTTCTACTTAAATCTGAAATCTAAGCTCCCATTATTTAATAATTCACTTTCTGTCTTGGCCTTGTTGTCATTTCTTATCATATTTAAATAGACAACTACGAGAGAAAGACATCGACCAGAAAATGTTACTAGAGGATAATCAATCTGTGACCTACAGTATGTATATTACAATAGTAATCAGATTGCATTAAAGGGACACTCCACTTTTTTGTCGAAACTCTTTGGTTATTTTTAGGCGCAATGCTAATGGTCTAATCAGATTCAATGGATTGTGCTAAGCTATGCTAAAAGTGGTAACGCCAGACCCGGATATCAGCTGAATGGATTCCAAAACGGTAAGAACAAATGTTTAACTCTCGGGGAGCTAGAAAATTAGCATTTTTCAAAAAAAGTGTAGTGTCCCTTTAAAGGTGCACTGCGGGAAGAGCTCTTGACAGAAATACAACATAATATATCTAGGTAAGAATGGGTTAAGAATGTAGAAAGTTGACACAACAACATCGCTCCTGAAGAACCATGCTGCACAACCACTTTCATTAAAACTCTTACCCCACAAGCACTTGGTTTTGCTTCTTATGTATTAGAAGCATTATAATGCATTGACCCGCTACAAAAGACTGTGCAGCCAAATTCCGGAAAATCTAACAATTTGGCGAGCCAGCCAGGCTTCAAAAAAGCTCTTCACAAACATATGGGTGTCATCGCTGACACTACGTCCATATTTTTTACAGTCTATGGTTTTTACTCAGGAAAAGATTGCAGCAATTAGCAATTAGCAACAAGGCCCAACCCACACGCTACTTTCTTTTCATGGTGACTTTAAAATTCACTGAAGATGTGTTTGTCATGGTGAAATTTGTCATGAACAAACAGCACAGTTGAGGTCAGTCCATGTTGTCATGAATCAGAAGTGAAACCCTAGTGCAGGCTTGAGGACAGAGTTTATTTAAAGCTGCCGTCTGCAACTCTGGAGGATTGAGCAGTTTCCAAATGTTTACAATTTCATGTCCCTCGCCCACTACCACCGAGCCACCTCCCTTCTCGAGCTCGTCCTCGTCAGCGCGTGTGTACCAGTATTATTGTGAATGCATACTTAGCAAGAACACTTAGATTACTTACATAACACTCCGAAACACAATCAATGGTTGATAAAGCATCATTACCTTTTGAGAAGAAATGTGGCAAGCTCTGCATCCAGCTTGAACCCTTTAAAATCTCGTAGATCTCTCCACCTTTCAAATGCCGGTCCGATGTTGATCCTAGTTTTATTACGGGCACGGTCGCTTTCTATCTTTGTTTCCTTCTTTTCATTGGTTGTTTTCCTAGCTCTGGTTGTTAACCGAGGAATCGGAAGTTTATTAGTGAAAGTTCTCTTCGTCATTACGCTACGTTTAATCCAACACGGGCTTGTGAACTTCAGGAGGATACGTGTGATATTGTAACGCGCATAAGGGGGATCTGTGGCGCGTGCAGGTACTGTGATTGACAGGCAGATTTCACACAGCCCTGCGCTGTTTGGACCAAATGAATCAGGAGCGGTGGATTTTTGCAAAACAAATAACAGGCTCTAGGTGGAGCTAGAAGCGCTGGGTTTTTTCTTAAACAGTCTAATTTATGTTGTTCTATCGGAGCATAGTGTTGGTTTCAGTGAATATGATCAAAAAATATGATCAAAATAGTTGCCGACCGCAGCTTTAACAAAAAAACAAAACCCAAGAGGGGGCAAAAACACAACTAAAGCAAGCTTGACAGTAAACTAAACACAGACTGAACACGTAGACAGGCAAGAGATTTCATGGTAAAAAGCAAAAAGTTTCTCTGGAACAAATGAACAACGAATTGGCCCAGGACAGCAAATACAAGGGCATTAAATAACATTAAAACAGCTTAGGAGACGAGACAAGGAAGCACACAGCCCAAACAAGGGCTATGTGCTACCACACAAAACATGTGGGCCTGTCATGATCCTGTCACAAAGAGCTAAAAAACTGTGATCATGCTGGTTGAGGTGAGTTGGAGCCAGTCTGCAGAATTTGGGCCGGCTAAAATGACAAATTTGATTGAAAATTTCAAACCGTATAATAGGACAGACCATGATTTTTGTTTGTTGGGCTGAGCTATACCTGTTTCTTAGGAGAATAACTTAAAATATGTTTACAGTTGACGTTTGAGGAAGAATATATGAAGAGTTTGGTTCCAAAATGCGATAAACGGCATTTAAAAAATTTTTTTACCACCAAAATCAGTATTGTATCAGGTCAGTATTAAAAAGTAAGTTCTTAACTTTACGCAAAATACAATA
This sequence comes from Misgurnus anguillicaudatus, assembly GCF_027580225.2. Lineage (NCBI taxonomy): Eukaryota > Metazoa > Chordata > Actinopteri > Cypriniformes > Cobitidae > Misgurnus > Misgurnus anguillicaudatus. Next base: position 6,961,651 of record NC_073356.2, on the reverse strand, counting down.
TCCGCCGTGTTATTCTGTCCTCCTTCTCTGCAGAATGCAATAAATCCACTAAACCAATCACAGCGCACCATTCCACAAAATGTAAACAAACAAAAGCGGCGCGTTAAATAAACACGGAATCCTAGTTTTCCTCATCTACTTTGTACTTCGTGATCAACAAACAAACAAAAACAAAATAATACTTTAATAGCATTGATAAACCTGTGATGGTTTTCTGTGATGGGAAAGAAACGTAAACCATCAAAATCGAATAATTTACGGGAGAGGCACTCGGGAACCGGAAAAATGCCAGCTGTTGCTTGTTTTACCTAACAGCATCGAACTTCTGTCATGCTAACACATTGACCCCAGGGGATCTTATGAAAAACTTTGCATTATTTTACGCGAAGTCAACGAAAATCAAGCAGGACCAAAACATTTTACAGCTGATTGCTGTCAAAAAAGTTTAGCGACGTCCCTAGAATAGCAGCAGCAATGACAGTGTTCTTAATATCACAAAGTAAGTGTTTTGATTAATGCCAATAATGTTTATTTTATTAATCAGTATAAACCACTAGTCAACTAAATGAATATAACCTGGCAAAGATGAATGCACATTTATATATTGATTCAATAGATTTATAGCATTTTTTTTTTTAAATCTGTTTTTATTATAAATCTTTGCAAATCAATTTATGGATTTAATTTTTTAATGTTTCTATAACCTAAAGATGCTATGTGAAAGTTTCTAACAGAAAATAGTGGTTTGCATCTTGTCACTTTCTTGGTATAGAAAACACGTTTTCACAGAAATTAGTCAAAATGGATTTATTGTGTTTTGGAACCAAACTTTTCATGATGGTCCAGGATTCACACGAGGTCATTTGCTGACAAGTCAATTAAAATCAAGCATGCACGGTCATGAGATCAAAAATTAACAGGTCAGGAGGTTAGTTGCAGTTAAAAATATCTGCTAATGTCTTTCATTCTGTGTAGACATTTAATTGCCGATTGTATGATACGTAGCATTTAAAGATTTGTTCCCATCTGTGGAAATAAAGCAAAAAATATATTGACTTCTGAGCATTGCAGTTAGGGACAGTACTGATTGTTTGATTGCTTATTTAGTATTAGAGCTGTGATTGGTTAATCATTCACTTCTGCATTTAGGGTTAGGACTATAATTGAAATCAATCACAGAGAACTGACTGAACATATGCCAGATTTCACTCCCATAGTGAGTTAGTGATATGAGCTGAGTGATAGTTGTGGTGAGTGAGTGAGTGAGTGAGTGAGTGAGTGAGTGAGTGAGTGAGTGAGTGAGTGAGTGAGGAGGAAAAGAGGGAAAATGTGGGAATGAGGGCACACACACAGCCTGGGCCTCCGCTTTCACACATTCCAGTTGAGGGCATATTGAGCTCATTAACATTACTAACTAACAATGCCTCTTTGTACTGGCAAATGGGGTTCGAGAAGGCGCCAAATTGCCTCGAGTGTCTTAGTGTGTGTGAGAGAGAATGACTGACTGTGTGGCGTCTACATTTGTGTGTTTCTGTAAAGGGGGGAGGGCTGTGTAACATGTATATCGTGTTACACAGACATGCATTAGCTAGCAGAATTATGATACTGACATACTTAATATCTGGTTAATGTTTTCTTTAAACCAAAATCTACAGATTCACCCGTGAGTTTAATTTTGATACACACAGACAGAGTTAAAAAGCATTCACTATTTTATTCATTACATCATTTTAAATCATTATTCCTTTACTTCCTTTTAAACCTGTTTGCTCTTATTTAATCCAAAATAATCAAAATTTTGTAGTTCTTTATCATATAAAAGCTGCCATGTCCACTGCTGTCTAGAATAAAACTATAAAGTATAATAGAAAAATCCCAACAATCCACATAAGTTGTATACTATGAAAGTCCTCTTGTATGATTTTGTGAAAAACGCACACGTCATTCATCTTTAAGCTGGTTTGGTTAAAACACATGGAAACAAATAACGTTTGGGTTCAGGTACATCTAACTGGGTGTGATAAACCATATTTAAAAGACATAGTTCATCTAAACATCAAATTTGCTGTTAATTTACTCACTCATTTATACTTATGTGTCGATTGTACATGTCAACGTGGACAACACCACAGAATGAAAACTGACTACGGTGTAGAGTACAGTGTAGGTCCGACGCAAAAGTATAAATCAGTAGAATAGTAAAGAATGGGCTCTATCTTACACCCGGCGCAATGCAGCGCAATGCGCGACGCAAGTGTCTTTCGCTAGTTTCCACCCTAATTTTCACGTTTAGCGCCGCGTTGTTTAAATAGCAAATGCATTTGCGCCCCCTTTTGCGCCCATGGGCGTTCTGGTCTGAAAATGAGGTGTGTTCAGGCGCATTGTTGGCGCGTTGCTATTTTGAGGCAACTAAAATAGACTACACCACTGACCAACAAAAACCTGGTCTAAAGTCTAAAGTCAATGGCGCAATGTGTTTTATGTTATTTAAAGAGCGCATTAGTAAAATGCGCATATAAACGGGAGGACAACGCGGGTTTGCTTATCACAAAGTACATGAATGCGCAGCAGCACAAAAATGCTTTTAAATATGAAAGATTAAAGGATTGAATGTAAAAGATTATTATTGAGTCTCTTGGACATAATTGAGGACTTATTATGAGACGTTAGAAGGCGCAAAGAGCTGCTTCACCTGTAAATAAATGCTTTGCTTTGAACAAATGCGTCTGTTTTTAAATGTTTTTTTTTTAATGCTACCTCACGGATTTATTGTATATGATGACTCTGTACCTGTGGATATGGTGAGATGAGAAACATTTTTAAGTAATGCTTAAAAAAACTCTTTGCTAAAAAAACGCTGTCCAAAGTGCTGAAACGTGCGGAGAGCCGTTTGTAAATTCTTTATCTCCTGTTTGTTACAAATAAAGTATTTTTAGAGTACAAACCTTATCTTAGATACTTGTAAATTATGTTTTGATGATATTGGATAACCATACATTTAAAGCAATTACAAGCCTGCTTTTTACTTCCATGACTAAAAGAAAACGGGTTTTAAAGGTTTTAATAAAAAAATAACAATTTCAATATAAGGGAAAAACAACACAATTATTTACCATTAATCTTAAACTGGGGATCTTCTACCTCCGCGTAGTTTTTCAGTTTACAAAGTCCGTCATCTAAATAGGGATTAGACATAGCACCAGCGCAACTTGCTTTTAAAGGGGATGAGAGCTGAGTCTCTCATTGGTTTACTGCACGTTACGCCCAAAATACTCCCATTACAATAGGACCTACCCTTTTCGACCATGCGTTCGGCGCAAAAACCATTTTTCCCGTCGTTAAATTAGCAAAAGTAGATTCGGACACGCCCATTTAGACGTTGCGTTGTGCGCTTTAGACAATGCGCTTAGATCGTTAAAATAGGGCCCAATGTTTTTATCTGAAATCATGATCCTTTGTGATTTATAAAGTCCACAGGTGCCATTTTTTGAGGGTCAAAAAAGCAAAGGCAGGCAAAAGTAATCCCTGCAATATATTGATGTCTTATGAAGCAAAATTAATGGTTTGTGCAAGGAACTGAATGATAGGGGAACAGTCCTGAGTTTTTTCAGGAGAGCAAGAACTTCTTATTTACTCGCAGAACATATTTATACTGTGTTTGACCCTCTTACGCCTTCAGAACTGCCTTAATTCTATGTGGCATTGATTCAAAAAGGTGCTGAAAGCATTCTTTAGAAATGTGGACCCATATTGATAGGATAGCATCTTGCAGTTGATGGAGATTTGTGGGATGCACATCCAGGGCATGAAGCTCCCGTTCCACCACATCCCAAAGATGCTCTATTGTGTTGAGATCTGGTGACTGTTGGGGCCATTTTAGTACTGTGAACTCATTGTCATGTTCAAGAAACCAATTTAAATAATTTGAGCTTAGTGACATGGTGCATTATCCTGCTGGAAGTAGCCATCAGAGGATGGTGGTCAAAAGGGATGGACATAGTCAGAAACAATGCTCAGTTAGGTTGTGGCATTTAAACAATGCCCAATTGGCACTAACCATTACACCACCACCCTGCACAGTGGTAACAAGGCATGATGGATTCATGTTCTCATTCTGTTTATGCCAAATTCTGACTCTACCATCTGAATGTCTCAACAGAAATCGAGACTCATCAGACCAGGCAACATATTGTCAACAACTGTCCAATTTTGGTGAGCTTGTGCAAATAGTAGCCTCTTTTTCAGAGTTCTTTTTCTGGGGTCTTCTGCTGTTGTAGCCCATCCGCCTCAAGCTTGTGCGTGTTGTGGCTTCACAAATGCTTTGCTGCATACCGCGGTTGTAACAAGTGGTTATTTCAGTCAAAGTTGCTCTTCTATCAGCTTGAATCAGTCGGCTCATTCTCCTCTGACCTCTAGCATCAACAAGGCATTTTTGCTCACAGGACTGCCACATACTGGATGTTTTTTTTCCTTTTCACACCATTCTTTGTAAACTCTAGAAATGGTTGTGTGTGAAAATCCCAGTAACTGAGCAGATTGTGAAATACTCAGACCGGCCCGTCTGGCACCAAGAACCATGCCACGCTCAAAATTGCTTAAATCACCTTTCTTTCACATTCTGACATTCAGTTTGGAGTTCAGGAGATTGTCTTGACCAGGACCACACCCCTTAATGCATTGAAGCAACTGCCATGTGATTGGTTGATTAAATAATTCCATTAATAAGAAATAGAACAGGCATTCCTAATAATCCTTTAGGTCAGTGTACTTTATTAAATAGTTTAAAAATATTGTATTTTTTCTTTTACTTAAAAATATATTTTTTCTGAGGGGGGTGTCATGCATTCTGACTTATTAACAGAGTTAAAGCAACACTAAAGACGTATTGCTCTTTGCTCCCCCTACAGGTTAGAAGTTTAATTGTTCATTACCACTGTCGTAAATACTGCAGCATAACTGGCTCTGATTGGATTGTAGGTCTGCCGTAAAGCAAGTTTTTGTAGTTTTCACTCGAACTACAGGACCACTACCTGACGGTTGGAAACTTCTTTAGTGCGGGTTTGGCCAATAGAGGGCTGCAAAGCGAATGTGAAAGTGCCATTCACCCTGTTTTGAGTGGATGAACCACTGAAACTTTTTTGGAAACGTTATTTTAAGGTAAAAAAAAAAACTCTTTGGTGTTGCTTTAAAGAGTTGTAATCCTCATGCTAAACAAATGCAAACGGTCAAAAAAGCTGTTGAGCGTTGGGCAGAGTATTTCTTGGCCAAACTCACAAACATCTCGAACATGGGTACCTGCTATGTATCATTGACGCTATATTCCTTTTATGGGCACTTCCCCTGGAAAAGCACGGCCACACGTCAATCAAAGTAAGAGCGAACGAGAACGTTCAGACTCAACAATGGCAAGTGTGTTTTTGTATATAAGGACAAGAAACCATGTTCATGTCCTTATGGAAACAATGGATATAATCAGGGGTAGCAGCAGTTTTAATGGATTTCGTTTGAATGGTGCGGTCCCAACCGGGTCATTAGTCGCAGGCGGTAAGTAAAACTGCATTAAATGTCTGTTTTGTTGGTAATTGGCATGTAAGTGTATATAATGTAAATGACCCAAACATGTAGTGAATCATAAACTATCCAGAGACAGTGGGATAATGTTTAGTGTGTTGCTTGCTCATGTCTCGCTCCTCCCGCTGTACGCCTCTGAGATTTTATGCTTTTTTTGAAAACAATCACTAGAGCTGATCTGTTGTTTATATATGTATGATAAAACGGACTCTAAAGATTAACATGAGATGAGCAGAAACAGCGTGTGTAAAGTGCTTTAACGTAATGTATCTAATATGCAGTTAAAAATAAAACTGTTGCTGAATTCTTATGTGTTTTTAAAAACTATATATAACACTACATATAACACAATATGACACTGATGTAAACTATATTTTAAATTGCAGGGTGCTGTCTTACAGTTGTTATAAGATTCATAATCCTCACAACTCTCCAGTACTTTTCAAAGAGCTACTTTTTTACTCATACTTTGAGTGGATTTTAGGGCAGGAACTTTTTATTCCACTCACACTACATTTTTAGGGAAGTAACAGTATTTGTACTTGAGTATGATTTTTCAGTCCCATTTCCAACCCTGGACATTAATATATCATCATGAGTCACAGGGATTACTTTTGTGTTGCCTGTATCTGTATTTTTGACTTGCCACCTGTGGACTTTACTGTGAATTTTATGAATCACCAAGGACCACTGTGTCATCTCTTCTACTGAAGAAAAAGTCAACCACATCCAGTATGGCCTGAGGGGGAGTAAATGAATAGCACATTTTAATTAAGCTATCCCTTTAAATGAGTAAAAAAGACATTTATCAAAATGTGTGGTATTGCTTTAATATAAATACTCACACAAACACACACATAATAATTACAACTAAAATCTAAATACTGTTTAAAACTGATTTTTGTTTTACACATACATCTCACTATCTCTATTAACCCCCCATCCATCTCTCACTAGGCCTGAGAGAGAAACAGGCAGAGACGGAGAAAGAGACGGGAGAGGAAAAGGTTAAAACAGGCCGTCTTTCAAATGCTCTTCATCGGCTGCTAGCCTGCATAATTTATGGGCTTGTTACTGTAATCAAAAATTCTTATTTATTTGGAAGGGTTGTTGGGGTAGAGAGAGAAGAAACACACACACACACATCCTGCAAGCCTCCAGCTTTTCATGTGAAACGAGGTGGCGCTTTGTTATCCCCTGGGTGGGTCCTACTGCACACGCAAACACAAAGACACATGCATTCCCAATAAACACATACACATGCATATTAAAATTATTCTTCTTTAAAATTCTCGAAAAAAAACTTTATGATGGATGCAGTGTGGTGTGATGTCTGTCCCTCAGGGCGGGGTCCGACTCCTCGCAAACACACACATAAACAGAAACTTTGTGATTAGTCTTACATCAACGGCGTGTGTAGATGCACCAGCAATGCTACAGAAGACAACTCATACATTCAGAAGCACTGCACTGATATTGAGAATTCACAAATAGGCATAAGATCTTATGCACGGCTATGTTAAAAAGTTTTTGGCCCCCCCAGGAAACCTAGCAGAAACCTGTGACTGGATCTCTGGCCACTATCGGTTCCAAAGAAGTGTTTGCAATTCCTTTTAAAAATGCTTAAAGGTCACGTTCCTAATGATCCCATTTTTTAAACTTTAGTTAGTGTGTAATGTTGCTGTTAAATAATACCTGCAAAATGATAAAGCTCAAAGATCCCTGCCAGTCGATATTTTTTAATGATGTCAATAAAAGAGTTTTTGACTAAACTCCGCCCACAGGAATACGTCAGTCATCAGCTAAGCTAAAGGCTCTGCTAAGCTAAGCTGCTGTCGAATCACAACACACTAAACAAACTACACAATCAGAACTTGTTACGTATTTCTGAATGAGGGACTTCATAGAACAAGGAAGACATCAGAACATTTTTAGGACAGTGAAAACAGCGCTATACAGATAAGTAAATTGTGTGAAAAATACCATGTTTTTTACACATGAAACATGAACATATATTACAGTGAGGAAAATAAGTATTTGAACACCCTGCTATTTTGCACGGTCTCCCACTTAGAAATCATGGAGGTGTCTGAAATTGTCATCGTATGTGTATCTAAAAAAAATCTACAAATACAGCTGCAAATAAGTATTTGAACACCTGAGAAAGTCAATGTTAATATTTGGTACAGTAGCCTTTGTGTGCAATTACAGAAGTCAAACATTTCCTGTAGTTTTTCACCAGGTTTGCACACACTGCAGGAGGGATTTTGGCCCACCCCTCCACACAGATCTTCTCTAGATCAGTCAGGTTTCTGGCCTGTCACTGAGAAACTGAGTTTGAGCTTCCTCCAAAGATTCTTTATTGGGTTTAGTTCTGGAGACCTTGATCTGATTCTTACAGAGCCACTTCTTGTTATCCTGGCTGTGTGCTTTGGGTCATTGTCATGTTGGAAGACCCAGCCTTGACCCATCTTCAATGCTCTAACTGAGGGAAGGAGGTTGTTCCCCACATCTTGCAATACATGGCCCTGGTCATCCTCTCCTTAAAACAGTGCAGTCGCCCTGTACCATGTGCAGAAAAACACCCCCAAAGCATGATGCTACCAATCCCATGCTTCACAGTAGGGATGGTGTTCTAGGGATGGTACTCATCATTCTTCTTCTTTCTTCGTTTAGTGGAATTATGAACAAAAAGTTCTATTTTGGTCTCATCTGACCACATGACTTTCTCCCATGACTCCTCTGGATCATCCAAATGGTCATTGGCAAACTTAAGACAGGCCTGGACATGTGCTGGTTTAAGCAGGGGAACCTTCCATGCCATGACATCTTGGTGTATTACCAACAGTAACCTTGGAAATGGTGGTCCCAGCTCTGTTCAGGTTATTGACCAGCTCCTCCCGTGTAGTTCTGGACTGATTTCGCACCTTTCTTAGGATCATTGAGACCCCACAAGGTGAGATCTTGCATGGAGCCCCAGTCCGAGGGAGATTGACAGTCATGTTTAGCTTCTTCCATTCTCTAATGATTGCTCCAACAGTGGACCTTTTTTCACCAAGCTGCTTCGCAATTTTCCTGTAGCCCTTTCCAGCCTTGTGGAGGTGTACAATTTTGTCTCTAGTGTCTTTGGACAGCTCTTTGGTCTTGGCCATGTTAGTAGTTGGATTCTTACTAATTGTATGGGGTGGACAGGTGTCTTTATGCAGCTAACGACCTCAAACAGGTGCATCCAATTTAGGGTAATAAATGGAGTGGAGGTGGACATTTTAAAGGCAGACTAATGCTGAGTTTACACCAACCGCGTTTCAGGCGTCAAAATCGCGTCTATCGCGCGTGGTTTGCCGCTTGAACAATTTAGATGAATTTGCACGTGTAGAGAAGAGTAGACGTGCAGAAAAGCAAGCATTTGACGAGCGTCAGAGGCAAACTCCGCTTCTTGTGGGAGGGGCAAGTGCTATGCGGTTGTCTGTTTGCAAGATGACTGATGTTGATTGTGCATTTATCAAGAGAGTTACCAGTTTGTATTTGGGAACCTTACTATAGGGGGAAAATAAACGGCGCGGGTCGATAAACGTCACGTGACTCAAAAGTGAAATGTGTATTTCAACTTACCAGGTTGCCCAATGTCCTCACTGACACTCTTCCAAGCGAGGTCCTTTTTATTCCTGTCTCCTCTATAGAAATAAGAACTTGTGTCGTATAGCTCCGGGTGACTGCTTACGGACAATATCAAGCTGTGGTTGAATGAGTGACTCCGGGCGGGGCGGCCACCACAGCAGCATGCAGGCTCCTCATTGGTTAAATTGCGCCAAAGTTCAAATTTTTCATCTCGGGAGTCAGCCGCAAATTCACGTGATCCGCAAAATGCACAAAAGCACCATTCGCGCGTACCGTGCACAACGCTCAATTTGCGCCTTTCGCGCAACCTTCACGCGCGAAAGAGGCGGAAACACGTCTTCCCCGCCGCGGGACCTCCTGACGCGCGTTAACGTGCCTTCACATTGACTTAACATTGAAATCACTCGGGCTTCACGCCTCTAACGCGGTTGGTGTAAATGCAGCATAACAGGTCTTTGAGGGTCAGAATTCTAGCTGATAGACAGGTGTTCAAATACTTATTTGCAGTTGTATCAAACAAATAAATAGTTAAAAATCATATATTGTGATTTCTGGAATTTTTTTAGATTATGTCTCTCACAGTGGATATGCACCTACAATGACAATTTCAGACCCCTACATGATTTCTAAGTGGGAGAACTTGCAAAATAGCAGGGTGTTTAAATACTTATTTTCCTCACTGTATATTGTGCACTGTAAACACAATCAAACCTTCAAAAACACAAAAATATCGGACCTTTAAACAGAGCTGTTGAGTGTAGCGGTAAAGGTGGACATTTTCTGGACGTCCAGAGTGAATATGCACTAAACACAACTTCACTAAGCAAGGTTTACAAACATAATCTGCGGATATTCGGGTATCGGTCCTCTGCCGTTAACTGTGTACATTTCTGGTTGCTATGGTAACTCTGCTCTGTTTTTACATCATAACTAGGCAGATTTTCCAAGGAAGATGACGTTTAAATGATAAAACATTGCATTTTTGGACACAAGTTTATATTATGAGAAAACATTTTGATATTGTGAAAATTCAGTTAAAACAGTATGTGTTTTTTATGTTTCTTCCCAGCAAGCAATTTTGGCTAAAACAAGGCTAAATTTGGGCTGTCTGTGAAAGTCTAATAGACATCTACCATAGCCCAAAAATAGATGATACGTCTACATGTTGGAATATCATACATATTCAAGATGTTTTGGCAAAAATGGCATGTAACCAAATTCAAGGTTATTTAGGGTAGAAGTAAGTTGCTCATAGCAGGACAAAATTAGGTTTTTAGTTACCTGTCATTTCAACGTCTTGGTTTTTGTTTGATGGGTTCATCCCTAGTCCAAAATTGCTTGTTTAAATAAGCTTCTGTAAGAAAATAGTGAGACACCTGGATAGGTGGCCAGTTCATCACAATGTCTAAATGGTCATAAAAACACATTCAGCTTTTGGCTGAAAAATACTTACTAACATTATAAGATAACCTAAATACAATTTAATAAACGTTTATAGCTTTATCGACTCAATCTGTATCATAGTGTTGCTCTAAATATAAGCATCATAGCGTATAAGCATCATTCTATCCATGAACCATGAATGTGCGTGTGCGAGAGAGAGAGAGAGAGAGAGAGAGAGAGAGAGAGAGAGAGAGAGAGAGAGAGAGAGAGAGAGAGATAAAGAAAGAAAGAAGTGTCCCACCCGGACTGTGGTTGTTTCCCCAGAGATGAGCATACGCAACATCTCACATAGTTGGAATCTCGTGAAGCCGTGTGGTTTAAACCAGTGTCTCAAACACTGACCTCAGAACCATGAGAGTCAGGACAACAGTTATCACTTCTCCAAAAAATGTCAAACCCAAAAACACACATGGCGTTTTTTAAGCTGTAGCAACACAAGTTTTGCCTGACACATGAGTCCATTACATAAAGTATAAGTGTGAGTTTCTGCACACTCTGTATCAACTCATTTTACATGTTTAAATTTCAGCAAAAACACTTTGGAGGTGTTTATTATTGTGTGAATGTTTTGTGTGTTTTCATTGCTTGTTTGTTTTCCAAAGGAATGTTGTGGGATAAATAGCTTAAGCTGCATGAACAACATGTGTAGCATGCTGTCTAAATGCTGTTTAAAAAGCAGTTGAAGTAATCCACTAACAATGGAAATGTATGTGGCAATCATTCAAAAGCTAAACAATATGCAATTATTTAAAAAAAAACACAGTATAATGCCGGTTTCACACCGCATGCATGAGGCAGTGCGTGTTTTTTCGGCCCCATGTTAACAAGTTAAAGCATGTGAGCAGGGTTTTCTCGCGTGGCAGGAGCGTCACTGAAGCAGCAGTGCTGCTATCGTTTCGGCGTCGGCTCTATTTTTGCTGCGCTGCTCACGCTCAATTAAAGTGACAGTGCATTGTTTATGGTTTAAATGCTTGTGGATTGACGCGAAAAAGTGTAATTTTACAATAAAATCACGAATGTGACGCCAAGTGTGTTTGAAACAGTCATGACTTTGAGCAATTTAAAAGAAAGCAATGAAATATTAACACACTGTTGCCAGAAGACTGCGCTCATTCAATTTCTGCCCAGCAAATGAGTGCTCATCTATCTTAATCTTTGGAGACATAGATTCATCTATAAATCTAAATCTTATGCTTAAACTGTTTAAGGGAAACACGATTGACTGCTTCATGCTGTCAATCACTGAGTGAATTCTTTATTTTATCGTAAAACTTCAGAGAAACAGATTTAATAATGTGCCATGGGCTTTTTATGTCTATAATTGTGTTTATATCTGTCATTACACGGACCAGGACAGCATTAAAACAATGTGGATTAAACAAATCACAGTTATATAAATTACACTGACCTTCAAAAAGCGTTTTGCTCATAAATGCATGTAAAATAATGTAATGTGAACTTGAGATTTTTTTACCGTTTTATGCAAACGCAGCCGGTGTGAAAGCACAATGGCCACGCACAGCAAACGCTCTCCTCACGCACTGCTCACGCATACGCGCTGCTCACGCATGCGGTGTGAAACCGGCTTAACACTGTGTGTGACACAATCAGTGACACGCAAATTGTCTGTGATTCATAAACACAAAACTACACAATTTCAGTAACAACTTGAAACATAATAAAATCTTAATAAAATGTAACATTCTGTACTTTTGACTCATATTCATCTTACACATTTTTTATGCCTATAGCAAACAGAGCAATTTTGTCTTTACTGTCCCTTATATAGTGCACTGTAAATGCTTGTTTTTAAACATTTGATACTTACACTGTAAAAAAAATTCGTAGAAATTACAATGTTATTGCAGCTGGGTTGCCGGTAAATTACCGTAGATTTACATTTATGTTATTTACTGGCAAGAGTTTGTTCAAAGTTAAATAAATTTTAAATATTAACAAGTCTTTATCTTTACAGAATAAAACTATACAATAACAGCCTCATGCAAAGCATTCTGGGAACCAGAAATCATCATCAACCTTTTTCTGTTTTTTGCTTCAGATTTTGTTTCCCAGAATGTTTTGCTTGATGCTTGTTTTTTAGTTTTACTCTGTAAAGACAAAGACTTGTAAATGTTTACTGTTCATTTAACTTTGAACAAAATATTGCCAGTAAAAAACATAAATTTAAATCTACGGTAAGTTACCGGCAACCCAGCTGCAATTTCTACAGATTTTTTTTACAGTGTAGTTTCTGAGCAAAATGTTTGCCAATAACATTACATTTACAGTGAAGTCCGCACAGCGGCTAAACCGAGTGCTAATTTCAGAGGGTCAGATACAGGTTATTAAATTAGCTCCATAAACTAGTGAAATATTATGCAAAAACTTTACTAACATAATAAAGGCACCTTAAGAAAAATAATAAGCAATAAAAAACTTGACACAAGGCCTTTAAACATTACACTGGAATGCCGGTTCTAAGCACATAATCCAAAAATATTATTATTAGTTGGTGAGTTTTGTTGCCAAACGTAGAAAAAAAATCTATAAAATAAAAAAGTCATAAAACAGCTGTAATCGAGCACACCAAATACACAGGTAAGAAGTCAGTCGGATAAAACAACAGATAATATAACATTTTTACTGCTTTTCATTATTAAAGATGCTCTCGGTGTATTCAATAGCATTGCTATTCCTCACATGTTCTTGTAAGACACGTTCTGATCTGTCTGTTGGATGGATAATTTGAACATCATATTTAGATTTTGGCAACCTGTTTATCCTCTCAAATATGATATCTGTGCCGTTGAGTGTGTGCGTGTGTGTGTTTGCGTGTGTCTGTGGCAAAGGCATTTGAAACCCAAAGGCTTTATGCTTCACATCAAAAGCCAAACCATTTGAAGTTCTCAAACAGGAATCTTTCAACTGTGTTTTTTTCCGAAGGCTCTCTCTCTCTTACACACGCACACACGCGCGCACACACACACACACACACACACACACACAAAACATAGCTACAGTATACGTTTACTGTAAAAAAAAAACATGGGTAAATTTCTTTAGGATCTGAATCAACTCGACATCAATGTTAATGCTGTAAGTTCTAGTCGTGCAAGCTATACAAAAACTAAACATAAAAAGTGTACAGTAGGGTGTATTTTATGTCATATATTATATCACCTCCTGATTGGCTGCCCTCAGATAGATTGGCTCGTTCAACGTCACACACCTCCTGAATTCAAAGCGACAGCTCCCAACGTTTTTTGACATGTTTAAAAACGTCTGGAAGGTCCTACGCTACTCGTAAGTCACTTCCTTTTGCAATTTCTCTTACATTATATGAACCACAACCACACGAGCACCAACAATTTCCACATGATATCTCCCAAACGATCCGAAGGTCGTGACAAAAATCGCACCAGGCCTTTTCTCTTCTTTCCTCTCCTCCCTTCTTTTTCTCTGTCCTCTCCTCTTCTGTTGTAGGGAGAAAAATGAGGGTTGTGTAGTGAATGGCATGACAGAGTTGTATGATTTATTATGTGTTCGGTAATGGCTTTTTTTGTGTATGCTGATCCTGTCACATTTTTCTTACATCTTTTGCATGCTTTTTCTTTTGGCTACAAGTTATTATGATGGCCACAAAAACATTGATGAATGAATGAACAACTCCCATCATGAATAGTGATATCGGACACTTTTATTCAAGAAACACCTCTATGTATCCCCGCCAAAAAGTTTCAATTTTAAACACTTAAAAAATGTATATATTTAATTTTTTTCTGTACTAAAATGTTTCCTATAAAGTTAGTTTGCATTAGTGCATATTCACAATTGTCTAACGTTATTGTATGAACCTAAAGGTAGGCCTATATCATGTATGTTTAATCTTTAAGAATGTTTTATTTTTTACTATTTGATCACTGTTGTGTATTTTTTTCTATTAAATTCACATTTGCACAATAAATCATCTTATAGCTACAGACATTGTGGGTCTCTGACCTCTACCGCGGCTGGTGTGAATGCAGCATGAGGGGGCGTATGTGAAGCTCTGCGGTTTTTTTACTTTAATATATCGTGTGGTAACCGTTTTATAAAAGCAATAAGGTACTCGAGGCAAGTGCTGTATCATGAATAAGTAACGGCTGAAGGGCGTTGTTACGCATGACGCGAAGTGGAGCACAACCTCTTGTACCTTATTGCTTACGTAATCAATATATATTGTTAAAGGATTCAAGTGTTAATGATAAAGTCAAACAAAAAAGTTTTGACTTCCGGTCAGCGTATCCACCGGATCCAACTGTCAAAACGAATCCAAAAATTACGTATCCGCAGATGGTCGGCACCTCACGCAGTCCCTTTGCGACTCCATGGGGAATAAATGACTTCCGGTTTATCGGCCGTTGTTTGTCATGTGAAAGGCGGCTTTTGGCAGAAACTGATTCATGGTTGTTTCACAACACGATATGCAGCGGAACTGCTACAAAGAGCAATGCATAGAAACGGCAAAATGTTTGGGTGTATGAGGTCCGTCTACGCTCCGCCTGTAAAACTGTCCACGTTTTGCCTCTTTCCGCGTGTCTCCTTTTTAAACTAGACACACACAACTGCCACGTCTCACCTGAAAGGTTTTTTAAAATATGTATTTAATAATAAATCATAATGCGGGCCGGATTGCACTCCTTTGTGGGCTGTACGTTTGACACCTCTGTTTTAAAGTGTCAAACTGAGGTGGTGGGCTTATGTGGTTTCATATTAATTCCTACCAAGTTTTCCTCCACCTTATTCTAACCTTCTTAGGGAGTTTTTCCCCATCACTGTCATCTCTGGTTTGCTCACTAGGGATTTGAAAGGCAATATTCATTTAAAAACCCCTTTGAAATGATTTGAATCGTGAAAAGTGCTATACAAATAAATTTGAATGGGATGGAATTGATTTATTTATATTCTTTACTTGTGTTTTATTGTTAAATAAAGGAGACCTTTGTCTGTCTTTCTCTCTCATGTAAGAGCGAGTCTCTGTGGAGCGTCTGCTGCTGTTGGAATGCCCTTTAAGGCGAACGGTGTCCCACAGGGCCGGATGACTTAACTGCAGCCGAACGAGGAGGGACATGTTTGTATTTGAAGTGTGTGAACGTATTTCTCAGTGTAATGGTCTCTCTTGGTCTCAAGGGCAAACGTTCCAGAAATACCCCATCAAATACACCTGGGTGAAACTGCCAGACGTGTCTTAATTGCCAAACTTTCAGTGATAGGGAGCTTCTAGGCCAGTATGTCTCGACTGAAAGTGCCAGTGGTGTGTGTGGCCGGTGACGACAGTGTGTAGTTTTGTGTGTCACGCTCGTCACAGCCCCCCACCGTCCCCTGCTTCCCCAACTGCCATCGCACCAGTGTGGGGTGGTAATTGATTCTCCTCATGCCATTAGTCTTTGAGACACAGAGATACAGCAACAGGGAAGGGGGGCTGCTTTCTCTACGGCCGAGCACCAGGCCAACTTTACACACACATCATGCATAACTACTGTAACACACACATACAATTCTTGTGTCCACCAAGGTCTAGGAATTAAAGGGCAAACCTTGAAGAAAAAATAAACAGACACACACGTTAGTGTGTAATATTTAAAGGTGTCAAAGAATGCAATGAAATAATATATTAGGTTGTTCTTTGATATTTACATAGAAGGTATGCAACTAAAGTGCAAAAAATGTCCATTTACAACTCTAGGATTTGTCCTTTGAATGGAATGGTATATTTTTGCCCTATTTAGAGGTCTGTCATGAATAATAATTTTGAGCTCTTCTCTGATTGCTCTGCGGCTCATGCCAGTAGCTCACATTAGTAAACAGACCTTATATGTTTGAACCTGTATCAAACATACAGATTTTGAGAAACAACTAATTGTTTTGAGATAGTTAACGGACGTTTCTGTGAGGTAAGTTTGTGTGTGTTTTTTTCAGTATTGACTTGCAAAACGTAACTGTAATGTCAATATTAGAACTTCAGCCAAAATGTTAGCATATAGCATTAATTAGCATATAGCGCTTAAGGGCTTGTTATAGTTGTGCGTAGGTCCAAGGGCGTAGCCACGATGGCGTAGGTTCCGCGTTGGTTTTCATTTATACTTTTGCGTCATTGTCCGCGTCGACATGCAAACACGCGAGCAGACCGCTGGTAGGCAGTATCCACGCGTGTAACCACAGTAGCAGCACGACCGTCAAAGAAGAAGAAGCTTGGCAAGTTAAGCCCAAAACGAAGAAGAAACAGCAACTTGTTGTGTATAATTTGAGAAGACCAGCAATGATAGAAGTAAATAAACAGCGACTTTTGTTGCAGTTTGAGTTAAATCACTCCTCAACTTGGCCATTCTTTGTTTTCACCATCGCAAACGGAAATACCTATGATGCAGTTTTTTTTACCTGATGGGAGGGGTTCTGGTGGACCAATCACAGCACTTGCGGTCCGCGTAGAACTGACGCGCTGTTAAAATTTTTGCGATGTGCACGTCAGGCTACGCAGAGCTACGCACAGGCTAGGGATAGCCTACGGCGTAGAACTTACGCACGACTATAAATCGGGCTTAACTCTACTGTCACAACTTTGTTTTAGCATTGTAACATCATTGTACTTAATTTAATGTGTAATTTAATGTTGGGGATGTACATTTCGACTGTATCGTCACAGTTGGTGTTACAGTATGTTGAGATTGGCCTGTTTTTCAGCAGCACAAGGTTTACATAAAAATAAGGAAACTAACACGTTTGAGGCTCATGATATGTCATTGCCATGTACAGAGCTCTCATTATTTATCTATGCCTAGGTAAAGACCGTTTTTATTCTATGGCACCTTTAAGATCACAAGTTAATAGAACAACGGCATCAACAGGCTGAACATCAGACATCAATGTTGGTTGTATGTATGCGTTATTAAACATAACTATAACTGGTGTAACTTGTGACAGCCAAATCTGCAGTAATTTAACAATTAAAACAACTACTACAATAACACTTGCATTACTTCTCACTGGGTTTTGATAATAATCCTGTTTTAACTTACAAAGCATCCAAATGGCATTACTTTTGTTAAATGTTGTGCCTGGGTTTGCTTTATGGATAAATTATCAATCTCTATCAATGACTGATAAGACACTATGCGTATACTGTATGGTATGTGTTATCAATTAAAATACAGACAACGTTAAGTAGTCAATTTTATATTGATCGCTTTAAATGTGTTAACACAGTAACTCAAAACTGTTTTGACATCTCAGCCAACCCAAAACTGCCTCAGTTTTGTGAGTGTAGGGCAGATCTTTGTGTTTTATCATGATATTTAAATTCTGTAAAGTAGTGCTAGTGCCACAGAAATAAGTCCTGTGTTTAACAATTTAATTCATTGCTATTTTAAAATTGTTACCATTTATATGTTGTTTTTATAAAGCAAATATTTACTTAAAATGCACAGCTATTTTTGGTGTAGTCCGAAACCACTTCCTTTCTCCTACAGTAGTGCCCTTTAGTTTATTAGGTTTGAATTATGTCAATTCATTATAGGGTGGTGGTTTTGATTTCACAAACTAAGATTTGATCCTGGATTAACATTTTTTTGTTGGTCCTGGTTCAACGTTTAATAAAAGAAACGCCAAATTACCCTTAACTTAAATCCTAACAATTTTTTTCCTCTCAAATTAGTGTTAATTATAACAATACAAAACTTTAAAAAAGCCAGTAACCCTAAAAATTACTAAAGGTAATAACTAAAGTTAATAACTACAAATTCTTCCCATCAACAAAGTGAAAATAATCCACATGCATAGACATCGTCTGTCAATTCCTTCAGAAAACAGCGTGAGGCGCACTTAAGAGTTTGCATTTATTCCAGACAGAAATCTTTGGGATTCGTTTATTGCGAAATTGGGACAAATAATGACAGTATCGCATTTTTGGAGCACAAGAATTTTAAATTCATGTAGTATTTTATTTTTAATAAAAAACAGGGGACCCACCTAATTTATATTTTTGTGCTTTATAGGCCCCTCAATTCTTATAGGAGGTCTGGGACCACCCCAGCCCCCCTCATATCAAACACTGGTGTCTGGTATTTTGGTGTCCGAAACCTGGGTAAACAACTTCATTCCCTACATTCGTTCACTTCTTTTTTTACCTCTGAATTTGAGGTTACATTCGATGTACACTCCCTGACTCACTATTTCCTATTATACAACACGAGACGAATGCATGACTGGAATTCGCTTCTGACAATAAACATCACAAATTTGTTTATATGTTTGTGTTTGTTCTTTTTCGCGGTTATTTTCCACTTTATTAAAATAAAAGAAATAAAGAAATGTGATAGTAACTTCAATATTATTTATAATAAATATTTTTTATCAAATATAACAAATAGTAAATACACACGACAACAGTTGTTTTTGTGTCAGGGTATAAGAGTTATGTTTATGACGAATCTCAATGACAGTACTCTGACGCATGGTATTTACATAAGTGTCCTTATATTTGTTTACTTCTTCCACATACAGTGTAATCACATATCATTCGCTATATAGGGAATAGTGAGTGGTTTTACACAGCATTGGTATTAAGCAACAGGTGCTAACTGTACCACACTTGCACATGCTTCACTTAGGGTTGTCAAAGTTTCAGGAGTTCACAAGACACAACTGTACCCAGAAATGATGATGCTGAGATGACTCCTCACCACCAGCATCCTCACAATCAGTCATTGCCATTACTGTTTCCATGACGACATATCGTCATTAGCGCAACCGTCTGTACAGCTTCTGTCATCAGCATGACAATCAGTGGTACAATATCTGTAACTAAAGCAGCCCTTGCGTATTGCATCATGGTAAAGGGGAAGGCCGTCCGGATGTAACCCATCAGGTTTGCCCGTGAAGTCCTTCACACATTCTCGCATAGATTACTTGAAGTTGCCCATTAATTGGGGCCGCTCCTTTTTTCTTTATCTATTTTTGTTTGGCTGTTGACCAACTTGAGCGTGGTCCTCGATCGCCCGCGTCTCTGGGTCGACTAATTAAGACTCCAGAGAGCTGCTAATTGCTGTTGCGTGCCTCTCCGTGAAATGAGGGAAACTTCTCTCCTGTTGCAGCCCGGAAAAACGAGCACAAAAGCGTGGTGGAATTAAAGGGCTTATGTAAGCTTGTGGTAAAACTATTAAATACTAAGCAACTTTCTTTTTTTGTCTTGTGGGGACCTGCCACTTAATTTAATAGGGCTCATTAAAAGTGCATATCACACGTAGAGCCTCTCCCGGCTTGGACACACACACGTATTGCATGCACTTCTTCACAGGACCAGACATAATATGCAAGACATACTGTAATAACAAAGAGTCTAGTACAGACAAGATGTGTCCCTGTTAACACTGTAACAGACATTTGAGCAGATCTTATAGCTGATAGTAACATTCGCAAAGGAAGGAATAAATCGTTCATGGATGCCTTGTTTTTTAGAGACATGCACTGTGTACATTGCATTTGCATCCCATTCACAGATTTCAAACAAAAAATCTCACCACACAAGACAAGAGTGTCGGATTGTGAAGGATGCTGCAGATAATCTGACATACGTTACAGCATCATTCCACAGTAATTCAGACCTGAATTGGTTCTTTGAAATGCCAAGTGTACTTGACTGCATGCAGGTCTGGATACATCCTTGGTACCTAATGCTCGTCCCTGTTATTTTATTATCAGTTAATGAATAACTGATGGCTGGATCAATAGAAAATGCTCTTTATTTTTTAGTTTGGCATTAACTGAGTTTTGTGAAGAGTGGCATCTCTGTTGAGCTCTGTTGGTGATCATTTAGTTCTT
This sequence comes from Misgurnus anguillicaudatus, assembly GCF_027580225.2. Taxonomy (NCBI): domain Eukaryota; kingdom Metazoa; phylum Chordata; class Actinopteri; order Cypriniformes; family Cobitidae; genus Misgurnus; species Misgurnus anguillicaudatus. The sequence continues at coordinate 6,941,164 of NC_073356.2, read as the reverse complement.
CTTTTTCTTCCTTTATTTCTTAACGAGAACCAGGTTATCCATACACAAGTTTTATTCAGACAAGTTGATCCATACACAGGTTGGAGGAGGGACAATTTGGTATCTCCAATTTGCCTAACTTGCATGTTTTTGGCCTGTGGAAGGAAAGTGTACCCGGAGTAAATGTCACACCCAGGGGCTGGCTGTGCTTTAACTAAAGCCACGCCCCTTCTCAACTTCCACCTCGAGGAGGTCCCCAAAGCCAACCCAATGACCAAACAACAACGAGAGCAGGTAAAAGTTAAAACAATCTTCATTTATTAAATATTTAAAAAGAATGGGGAATTGGGGAAAGGGCAATTTAAAGCTAAAATTATCTTCGGGCTCTTCCCTCCAGGGGGTCTGTTTTACTGGGTCAGGTAGGGGCAAGGGGCAGCGGGAATGTAAAAAACCCCTTAAGTCGGGGGAAGGGAAACGTCAGGCTCCAACCAGGCGCCCTCCTTCTTCCTCCTGGAGGCAAAAATAAATATTCGTAAGACTGGTAAATGGACTCTTCACTGCCTGCGTACCTTTCTCTGTTTGTTTCCTCTAGTGTTCACTTTCTCTCTTCCTCTCTCCACAGACAGCAGCTGGGACACAAGTCACAGTTAATTCAGCTTGGCTCTCTCACCTCTTCGCTGCACACAGCCTACGGTAAGTATGAGGTTCGTTCGGTTCGTTTTCTCTGGTGTTCACTTTCTCTCTTCCTCTCTCCACAGACAGCCGCTGGGACACAAAACACAGTTAATTCAGCTTGGCTCTCTCACCTCTTCGCTGCACACAGCCTACGGTAAGTATGAGGTTCGTTCGGTTTGTTTTCTCTGGTGTTCACTTTCTCTCTTCCCCTCTCCACAGACAACAGCTGGGACACAAGACACAGTTAATTCAGTTTGGCTCTCTCACCTCTTCGCTGCACACAGCCTACGGTAAGTATGAGGTTCGTTCGGTTCGTTTTCTCTGGTGTTCACTTTCTCTCTTCCTCTCTCCACAGACAGCAGCTGGGGCACAAGACACAGTTAATTTAGTTTGGCTCTCTCACCTCTTCGCTGCACACAGCCTACGGTAAGTATGAGGTTCGTTCGGTTCGTTTTCTCTGGTGTTCACTTTCTCTCTTCCTCTCTCCACAGACAGCAGCTGGAAGCGGTGCCTTCCTGTTCAAACTCGAATCACAGACCTGGGGTTATTTAGTTGCAAGAAGTGAGCACGGCGGACTTACGATACTCGCAATTGGATCAAGTGGGACATGCAGTATCCATATAACGTCGGGGGCGGACCCTCTCGACGAGTGTGTTGGTCACAGAGGGGTGTACTTGTCGCACCGTCGCACCGAGGCCGAGCGCTGCCCTTTCACGTCACCGTTAGGCGATCTTCCACCGGCCAGGGGCGCCCTTTTGTAGGGACCTCGGGACGGGCGGAATTTCCTACACCACGTTCTCTGCAACAGTAAATATTTCGTAGCATAAAAATATCCACAATAGCATGCCTTTGTTGTACTCACGTATCCACTGGTTTTCCCAGCTCTTCACTGCCGCTCTCTCAAACCCCCAATGGTCTCGACAGGACTCGTTTCCGGCCACCACTCCGTTACTCGTAGCTAGAAGCACACTCGCACGTACAGTATAATAGGGTTCCACCTGGGCCGACAGCCTCTTCGTTCTCCCAGACAAAGTGTATGAAGGCGGGGGTTTGTCTAGCAAGAGACACACAGCAATACACAGCACACTACACAGCACCACGCTAGAGTGAAAATTTCCACAGCACAAAGACTCACCCACCACAATCGTGTACACATAAAGGACGCCCGTCTTCGCCCACTTTGCCCGAGTTCGATTTGCGATGGATCTCGCGGCCTTAGTGGTGGTCTCGTCACTGTGGCTGGCTTCGATCAAAAAGACCCTCCTCGGCTCACCCACCACGCTTCCCTAGGGGTAGGGCCGCTCTCCCTTGTTTTCCCGGAGGTATTTGGCTAGAAGACAGGTTAGTAAATACACAGTGGTTGCACAGCAATACGGTTACTCACTCGACAACTCAAAATGTTTCTCTCCCTCCTTTTCCTCCGTTCCCTTCGATCAACAATCATCAATACTGCAACAGTACATCTCTTCAAAACACTTCTACAATTTCTCCACAGTGAGTACTCACACAACTCTGTTGTTTCTCCTCTTAATGTGTCTTCAACTTCGTTGTTTACATTCGTCTTTCAACCTTTAAGGTTTGCACTTACTATAAAGCGTCTGTTTTAACTAGAGAGAGAGAGAGAGTCCGACCGCCACCAGTAGCGCGTTGAGTGAAACTGCACAATGCAAACAGTCACACGTCCAACAGTCACAAACAGCACCCCAGCTGTGATTAAAGTTGGTCTTAAATACCGTTTGGTTCGGCGTATCCTCCAATCACCGACCGCTGGTCTTAACTAGCCACAGCTCTACTCAATTTGCCGATTTTCTTCCTCGCAGCGCTACCGGAAGTTCCGGTGTTTTCTCTTTCCGGTCCGGGTGGAACACTTCCGGGCGGAACCAAAATTCCCAACTTTTGGTTCCGCCCCTAAAGATCGTCACCTTGTGACATAAACCCACGTTGACACAGGGAGAACATGCAGAAACTCCACACAGAAAGGCCACCTGGGGACCGGGGACCTTCTTGCTCTGAGGCAACATTGCTACCGATCATTTAGTTCAATATAAGATCAAACGTAATCTGTAATGTCATATTTTAAAAGTTAGAGTGGAGATTTTAGGGCTACATCTTTTCAAAGCTTGTACACTGTCAGAAAAAAATTATCTTTTATCTGTCTTAATATTTGCCATTTTGGTACAGATATGTATACATTTGGTACCAATATGTACCTCTGAGGTATTAGGGTGTTTTCACACCTGAGCCTTTGTTTCGGAGACTGAGGCGTTTTCTCCATTAGGCATACGTGAACATGGTATTCATGCTTGGATCTGCACCAAAACAATCGCTCCGAGACTGCCTGAACAAAGTGGTCTTGGCCCGATTGCAAACGGACTCCGGAGGGGTTTGGTATGAGCGTGAAAGCAATCTGACCCCACGGACCAATGAACAGGCTGTCTTATTGCTTTATTAACCATGAACATACCTGATGGCTCTTTGGTGATGAATTCTGGTGAGCAGGTCAGTGCCATTTAAAACCAAAGCAGTCCTTTTCCTTTAAAAATATCTTCTAATTGCACTTCTCCGTGATATGTACATGGTAAGGATGTTGTCCTCCTAAGTTTTGATTTTCACTCAAAATAGTGAAGTAACAGCAGAAGCATTCTGATGGATGACGACTTTAAGCAGAATCACAGAAAACAAACAGATGCATTCAGGGGTGCGTTTTCCCAAAAGCATTGTTAGCCAACTACTTTCGTAAGTTTCGTCGTTACTGATTAAGTTAAACGATTTAGTGTGTCCCGAAACCATAGTTCAAACGAACATTCGCAAGCTGCATCGCTAACTTGTGTGGTTTGAAAGACAGCTCTTCACCTATTGTTAGAAGCATAGTTCCTTGTTATTATAATATGTAGACTTACGTTGATCATGCTTTTGAACAAAATAAGCGAAAAACATGTAGTATATCCATCATTCTAAATATATACAAATTTTATTTTACGTCTTTAAGTTTGTAAACAGAACTAAAGCGCTGCATTTGAAAATTGCGCATGTACCCAGTCTGTACGAGCTTTAAGACCCTGGGGAATCCTTGGGAGGAGTGATGTAAGAGGGAACTTGAGCATGAATTAAATATCTTGAAAATAAACAACAGATAGCTAAATCACGATAACAAAATCAGTCGTCTGGTGCAATATATGTCATTTACAGCAATAATCTGACATTGAATCGATTTGCACAGATTAATTAGTACTTCACATCCCACGTGACATCATCAACTACAGGTATTTGCCAACATGTTTAAACGACGAATGTGCAACAAAGTTATTATGCTTTCGGGAAACAGTCGTAACAAGATAGTTAGTTTCCCCAACTATGCATTGTACTATGTTGGTTCAGCAGCGAGTTACGTCGTTGTTCGGGAAACGCACCCCTGACCAATTAAATGAGAGGTTACTCGCACATGACTTGTATTAACATAGTTTGGTCGGTTTGTGAATGCAAACCAAACCAAGATAAAATTGCAACATTGAAGCCATTTAACCTCTGGTTTTGGAACAAAGCAATCTATCTACAGGCTTAAAAAACACTTAATAATCACTCTTTAGGTGCAAAGGTGTACTTTTGGAAAGGGTATGGCCGCACTTACAGCTTGGAAATGTTTTTCCTTACAGCCTAGATTGACTAAAAACCAAAAAACCAACAAATCTCTTTATTTCTTTATTTAAGTACTTTTTAAATTCTCAGCTATGTTTCCTCAAATATTCTGTAGCAGATGTTTAAACTGAATTGTCGGTAGTCTGTGAACAGGATGCAGGTTTGTGCGCTGCACTCATCTGTTCAGTGAATTTGCCCCATATTCTTTGGGGTTTTTTTTAAATTCTTGACATGGAAAACTAACCAAAAAAGCAGAGCTATAAAATAAACGTTAAATGTCTTAAAGAAGAAAAAACGTTCTGAGACGAAATTAAGTCATGAACATGAATAAGACCAACTACAGTAGAACAGACACACAGGACGATATCCTTGAAAAACTGCTTGACTTCAAACGTCATACTTATGATGCTCGGTAAAAAGACCCCAAAAGAAATCGAAGGAACAAGAAACAAAACAAAAAAGGCAAAAAAATCAGGAAGGGCTGGAAATGAGTCCAACTCATGCATAACTTCAAACGCACAGTCTTCAAAGTTGCATAACATTAAAAGGCGAGTGTTTCTCTCTCACTGCTTTTCTGTGCATGCCGAACATCAAAACACACACACACACACACACACAGGGTAAAACCTTGCGTCTCATCACACCAACTCTCTCAGTCCCTCTCAAACTACTTTTCATCACACATACAATGTAGTCTCTGGCCTAATCTTCCCATGGTCTGCGGTCTTCTAGTCCACGCCGTCTATCTGTTTCGTCCCACTCTGTTGTTTTGACCGCAACATTAAAGGCTCTGAATGAGTAACTGTTGACTCCTAGGCCTGATTCATGAAAGGAACATGTAAATTGTTAAAACATGTCGGTGAGTAAAGTTCAAAGAAAAGGTCAGTATGAAACTTTACCGATGGTTTAACACATTGACCAGAAGTTTTCAGTTTCTTTTCAGAAGAAGAAAGCGGCATCACTTATTGAGCTTTTTTACAACAATGCTGACGCTTTCTTGTGCAAAATTACCAGTGACACACAATGCTCATCATAACTTTTTTCATAATCTTTTCAGAGATGCCAGATGTCCCTAAAAAGAACCATTTAACATCAAATTCGATTGGATCACAGCATTCAACACATGTACAAGAATCCAGTTTACATTAAATTGTGTATATCATTGTATACTGATATAAATCACATCAGGCCACAAATGCAGCATGCATTAATCAGTATCATTAACCATTTTCCTGAAAGGATACCTAATGATACAAAATAAGACAATAACATTCAGAACCACATGTCAAACGTAATTAAAGGAAACATAAGGATCAACTTTCCATTACCATACTTTCTGAAAGACATATCCAGTTATCCTTCTAAACTTTACTTTTTCAATGCTTATACAAGTTATGTCTTTTAAATTGTGATTGCAATCAGGAGAATGTCTGGCAATCGGTGAATTTGCATCACATCTCCTAATCGCAAATGGGTCATATCTACCTGATCTCATGTATTTCCGTGGGATAATCACGGAATTACGAATTTTTTCGTGGCCCTACCACGGATCTTCTTTTCCGTGGCATTCTCGCGGATTGGTTACTCAACTGTTTTGTTTTATTAAAATGAGGGATTTTCACGCAGATCAACATTCACGACGAGAAATGTCAGCAAACTGGACTGAAGCAGAGATTAAGGTGCTCCGCGCTGAAGCTAAGATCATTCAGCAGCCTAAAAGAATATACCGTTCAGCTCTTCAAAACGGGGGTTTTAAATGCATATTAACAATCACAATGAGAAATGTCTGCAAACTGGATTAAAGCAGAGATCAGGGAGCTTGTCAGAAATCCACTCTGAAGCTGAAATCATTCACCAGCATACTAGAACGGCGCGTCACGCCATCCTTTATAGTCTTACCATAAACAAAATCAAAAATGCCCATGAATGGTTTCTGGAGAGAGTAATAATGAACAATTAACTTTAGACACTACGAAGAAAAAAAACTACCAAGTGCAGGACATGTCACGTGTCCTTATGGGATCTTTACGGTATCTGTGTGAACGCACACACAGATTCCAGCAAATCATTGGCAGTGTGAATGAACCAAAATTCTGACGATCCTGGACAAATCCTGGATGCATTTTCTGCGTGTTTTCCGTAAAGTCTGTGTGAAAAGGGCTTTAGATGTCTTTTCAGTGATAACTACTTGCTGGGTATTGACCAGGAAGTAAAAAGCAACAAACCACAAAACAATTACAAATATATATATATATAAAAATAACAAATTCAAAATTTGGAGACCATAGGCTGTTAGAAATGCATGTTGGTCAAGCTCAAGCATATTGTGTAAACAATGTACAAATAAACCACAAAAAATGTCAACCCTGTCATAAACAAATTGAAATTAGAAAAGATACATTTTCATTAAAAAGTGATGATATAATGTAGATTTGCATAAAGATAATGTGTCCTTTTTTCAGCAACACAATGAAGTTAACAGAAAAAAGATGAGAATGAAATTACTGCCAAAACATTTATTGTAGACAAAATGTTAAACAATAAAACTAAAAAATTAAGAAATCACACACAATGTTTTGCTAACTAGATAAAATAATTGGTTTATTTTCACATAAGTTAATAATGACAGGGTGGACAAAAAGAGGACAGGGTAGACCTTGGCATGACAGGGTGGACAAAGGCAAAATTCTTTTTATATTCATTAATATTTCACTATGACATAATACACACAGACTGAAGTATTTCTTTTTTTTCTTTTAATTGTGATGATTTTGGCTCCCATTTAACAAATTCCCACCAATTTTACAAATAAGAATATTTCATAAGATCAATAAAAAAAATGTGAATTGTTGGCTTTTTGAAAAGTATGTTTGTTTGCTGTATATGTACTCACTATTTGGTAGGGGCTCCTTTTGTTTTAATTACTGTCACATTTTGGCATGACATGGAGATGATGTGGCACTGCTGAGGTTGTATGGAAACCGAGGTCTCTTGACAGTGGCCTTCAGCTCATCTGCAATTTTTGGTCTCATTTTAATCTGCACATCGCCTGCGAAAATCCGAAGTTGCGTCGAGGGGAACCAAACTGATAGCCGCCACAGCGGAGATTGTCACGTACCTCAAAAGGGTATTGGAAAAGCTTGCGTCTGACCTGCAGTGATATTATTCTGGGTTCTGGCTTGGTGGGATGTCAGCCAGCGAGTCCTCTGATTCTGACCTTGTTCTTTTACTACTCAGAGTCTAAAACAAGGAGGGCATATTAATTGTTCATTGTATTTTCATTTTAACACGCTAGTATCTAGACAAGTATGTAGATTGCCCTGCCACTCATCTCATTACAGTATGCTATCTAGATATAACTAATTGTATATGTATGTATCTTATGCCTAGAATAAGTGAAGGGGGTTGTATGATTCTTTGGTTCATAACTTCTTATTCTAAAAGTTTAATCAGTTGTTGTGCATAATGACACGTGCAGCAACTGCATAGAGTTAAGTCTATTTAGTATTTTTCAGTAATGCAGTTATTTTGGGAAAATGTGAATAACTGCATTGCAGGCTGATTTAAAGGTGTGCCCTAAATTTTCTGCTGGCACTCTTAAAATTTTCAGTCAGGGGGTACAGTGCTCCTAATAAAAAAAAGTTAGTCTGGAGCCCTGAATGCCTAGAGTTCATATATAATGTATACTTTTTTTGGGAGGGGGGCACTTGAAATTTCGTCACCCTGGGGCACTTCACTGTGTTAATCCGGGCCTGTGCTTTTAAAAGCAGCATCTTTAAAAAGCTGAAGTATGCAGAAGGAAGCATGAAGTGCTCTAACATTTCTTGGTAAATGGGTGCAGTGACTTTGGTTTTCAATGGACCAACACCAGCAGATGACATTGAACCCCAAGTCATCACAGACAGCAACTTGGCTTATGAGCTTCTCCACCCTTTCTCCAGACTCTAGGACCTTGGTTTTCAAATAAAATACAAAACATGCTCTCACCTGAAAAGAGGACTTGAGTACCACTGGGCAACAGTCCAGTTCTTCTTCTTCTTCTTAACCCAGGTAAGACGCTTCTGACGTTGTCTGTGGTTCAATAGTGGCTTAACAAGAGGAATACAACAACTGTATGACAAATTCTTGAATGGATTTTGCTTGACAAGCCTCTCAAGGCTGCAGTTCTCTCAGTTGGTTGTGCATCTCCACACTTTTTTCCTTCCACTCAACTTTCTGTTAACATGCTTGAATACAGCACTCTATAAACAGCCAGCTTCTTTGGCAATAAATGTTTGTGGCTTACCCTTCTTGTGAAGGGTGTCAATGATTGTCTTCTGGAAAACCGTCAGATCAGCTATCTTCCCCATGTCGCCTAGTGAACAAAATTGAGAGACTATTTTAAGGCTCAGGAAACCTTTGCAGGTGTTTAGCTGATTGGCATGTCAACATATTCTAATTTGTCGAGAATTGGTGTGTTTTTGTTGAAGTGTATTTGAAGGAAGGCAGAACGGGGATGGGATGTCACTGAGTACATCAGTTGTTTCTTTTAAGTGCCATTTACAGTGGCAGGGTGGCCATCAGTTTCAGGGACACATGCAAAATGTTTAAAAAGGTGGTTGCCAAATTGATTGCTAGTGCCATGGCAAATGTTAATGAGCAGGAACCTGAGATTAATGTGTTGTATGGAAAGGAACAGTACGAACATTGTGATAAAACATCTCCTTTTCCACAGGTTTTAGTACAGCATGCAGTTCTGCTTATGAAGACTAAATGCATTGTTGTTATAGCCTAATGTAAGACATATCTGGAGGTCTCTGATCAGAGACCTGGTGCTAACATTCCTACGCGGTGTTACATGCAGTTACATGTCAACTTAAACGTACTGTCACATGGACATCAATGTTGCATTTAATGTCCGCTCAATTAAAGAAAAACCCTTCAGTAAAGCGCCCGTCCACCCACACGGGTCGTCCTACAATCACACACACACCCACATGCATATAAACACACTCATGCTGTTGTATTGTGGTTACACACTAGCACATTTTATATGTATGTGTAGTAACACATAGACGTGAATCAACACACCAATTAAACACACTAACACTTATAACTAATTCATTTACAAAGTTCATACATCATTTTTCTATGTGCTGTACGAATATATACACTGCAACTGCAAGTTACTTTACCAGAAAACACTAACATGCATACATAGAGGAACAGCTATATTATGTCCATTGTAGAATTTATGAAATGTAATTAGTTGTGGTTTATTCGCTTGTATTAATGTTTTTAAAGGGCACCCGTTATGGCAATTTTTACAAGTTGTGATATAGGTCTCAGATGTGCCCAGAATGTGTCTGTGAAGTTTCAGCTCAACCCCACAGATAATTTTATATTGTCCGAAATGCCCCTATTTGGGTGGGAGCAAAAACTTTCTTTTTTCGGGTCTGTACCTTTAAATGCAAATGAGCTACAGCTCCTCACTTTCTTACCAAAAGAAACAGTGAACGCTTTCAGTTAAAATAAATCTGAATACAGTCTGAGAAAATAGTATTTCACTATCGATGAGGGTGGAAACTATGGTAATGCAGGACTTTCAGTCACAGCTGTGGGTGGGGCTTTATTAGTGTGACATCACATTAACAAGAGAATCGAAACAGCATGTCTAATTAGACTGTTTTGGTTTAATAGGGATTAAAAAAGGAGTGTGTGCATTTTTTTTATTGTAGGACGGTTCACACACTGCCAACACACATCTAAGTCCAAAGATCTCGTAAAATGGATTTTGCATAATAGGTGCCCTTATAATCTTTTATTAATAATCTTGAGGATATATTTTGTTATTTAGTACATAGTATAGTCATCTTTTGTTTCTATTGAGATGTGTATGAAAACATTATAGCAATTACTATTATATAAGTCACATTTTTAAATATATTTTTTTATTAAAATGAAGTTAAATAAACCGATGGGTTGTTTTAACAGCATAGGGTTAATTATATATACAACAGTTGGGTTTGTCCATACTTGACCCAACAATTTTTTAGTGTAGCTATACACCCACTGTAGGGGTCATATATTGGTATTACAAATGTGTTTTCAAACTTATTACTAATTACAGTGTATCTATTTCTGTTTTCTTTGGGTACAATCGACAAAAGCCTGATTTTCATGCCACATTTTATGTACTTGAATACAAGATGGTTGTATCGCCACAGATAGTGAAGTGTTACCCAAATTTTCCAGAAATTGTTTTAGATTTTGTATTTATTCCAAACCAGTGTAACCAAACCCACGCGCACGCACACACACTTTGGATGGCAGACTCTGCTCATGGTGAATAATATTAAGTGTCATATCATGAATAAATAAGCAGATGTACGTCAGTGAAGTGACAAATATATGATTGAGAGAGTGACTTTTAAAAAGCCATTGCCAGAATGTAGGAGTGAGGGCAGATGAACGATAGAAAGGTCATGAAGATGGGCAGAATGAGGTCACCATGAAGAACATGAGTAAAATAAAAACAAGATAGCACAGTGAACAAAAGACTGATGATCTTAAGCATCTTTACATTAAAGGATTAGTCAATTTTCTTAAAAAAAAAAGCAAATCCAGATAATTTTCTCACCACCACGTCATCCAAAATGTTGATGTCTTTCTTTGTTCAGTCGAGAAGAAATTATGTTTTTTTGAGGAAAACATTCCAAGATTTTTCTGATTTTAATGGACTTTAATGGACCCCAACACTTCACAGCTTTAATGCAGTTTAAAATTGCAGTTTCAAAGGACTCTAAATGATCTCAAACGAGGCATAAGGGTCTTATCTAGCGAAACTATTGTCATTTTTGACAAGATAAATAAAAAATATGCACTTTCAAACCACAACTTCTCGTCCATCTCGGGTCCTGTGACAAGCCAGTGCGACCTCACGTAATTGCGTAATGCCGTGGGAAGGTCACGTGTTACATATATGAAACGCACATTTGCGGACCACTTTAAACAATAAGCTGACACAAAGACATTAATTAGTATCATTCACATACAACAACGTCAGAACGGTCCTCTTTCTCCACACTTGTAAACACTGGGGCGTAGTTTCGCATACGTCATCCGTGACCTCTTGACGTGATGACGTATTGCGTGAGGTCGCGCTGGCGTGTCACAGGACCAGGGAAGACGAGAAGTTGTGCTTTAAAAGTGCATATTTTTTATTTTTTTCCTCAAAAATGACAATCGTTTCGCTAGATAAGACCCTTATGCCTCGTTTGAGATCATTTAAAGTCCTTTGAAACTGCAATTTTGGACTGCATTAAAAGTGTTGGGGTCCATTAAAGTCCATTAAAATGAGAAAAATCCTGGAATGTTTTCCTCAAAAAACATAATTTCTTCTCGACTGAACAAAGAAAGACATCAACATTTTGGATGCATGGTGGTGAGTAAATTACCTGGATTTTTATTTTTTAAGAAAATTGACTAATCCTTTAATACACGTGACTTTTTTACTCCACACCTAAAAATACTTCAGCCAATATATCCTTATCATATTTATTACTGTGAGTCTACCTTCTTATGTCTTAAACTTTGTTGCTGACAATCAGCACATGGCTTTATACAATGACATTAACACATTTTTAATTGTACCTTAAGTATGCGGGCCACTAAAGCAACAACAAAAAATTAAATTCATATGAGACTGTATGTACAAATGTGTAAATCAATGATAAATATGTCAGTGTGTGAACAGCAGGTGCATTCTCAATGAGGGCCACAGGGTGTAGATAGAGATTCTGTAGATTCTGAGATACGACCGGGTCCACCGTCTGCTGTGTGTGCGCGCGCGTGTGTGTGTGTGTGTGCAGGTTAAGCCCGCCTGCAGGCAAAAACATCAAACTTTCAGTGCCGCCAATCAATTATTCAGCCCGGAGCTCATGAGAGGCGATCACAGACACACACAGATCACACAAATGCAGATAAACGGCAGTAAAAATCAAAAGTCAGCTTTCATTTGGATTCAGCATTCATACATTGCCTTTAATTGAATGTATTTCTATGCAGTGTGCGTGAATTCAGAAGAGGCCTGAAACTTCAGCTGTTTTCATACTCACTTACACAACCACCCGCTTACATATCTCAGGCAAATATCTCATTAATTATCATTTACATAAACAACAGCAAATCATAAATGTATTTGTTACATTGTCTCCATATTCATGGTGTGGAAAGCATCCCTATAGGACTTTATAAATGTAAATGACCCAGCTCATCCCAAATGTTTGCATTTTACTTTATTTAAATTATTTACAAATAATTGCATTATATTGGATGCTTTCGTGCATTGATCTTTTCCTTTGTCTGCTGGCTTTGGGTCTTGGGGTCAGCTTGTTATGGATTCAATGAAATTTTAGACACTACTGTTGCACTATTTTTTATGTAAAGCTGTTTTGAAACTTGTTCACCTTTGTCACAATATACAAATAAATCCTCATGTACACACTGATCTCAGGAATGTTGTGTGTGCGCAGAGTTCATCCATAAGTTTTTGACGTTGTGGACCCGCAGACTCACAGTATGAGTAACTAATGCAATGTGACAAGTAAGTGAAGGTGTGGAACCTCATTTCTCTCTCTCTCTCTCTCTCTCTCTCTCTCTCTCTCTCTCTCTCTCTCTCTCTCTCTCTCTCTCTCTCTCTCTCTCTCAGCTCCTCCAGCATGGCGGGGGGTCTAATTCTCCTCGAACCTCCTGCAGGGCACCACGTGTGCATGTCTGTTCATGTCTGCACAATATCTTGCACAAGAAAAGCACCTCTTATTTTCCTAAACCTGTACAATATATTATTGACTGTAACACTTCTAAGATCTCTTTTATATATCAGTTTAATTTAGACAGAGGTGAAAGTAAATAGAAAGCAAATGGAGACATCGTTCATGTATGCCTTTGACTTCGGCCTCTGTGAACTCAATCGACATGTTGTGCTGAAACATATTTGGTTTCCTAGACCGTGTTTAGATTAAGCCAGGATTAGACCTTGGTTATCTTTGGACATTTAAATAGTTTTACAAACATTCCTTACAATAAACATCACTGGTGTGCATTTTGAGACAAACAGTGGCATTGATATATGTTATGTCAGTGCAGGCTGAAATATGCATTTCAGTCTGGCACTAGCCTTATGTGAAACCACCCCATTATGTATTCAAAAGGCTTAAAAAATGGAAAGGACATAGTAAAGTAATAGGTTACTCATTCACTGATTATATTTAAATGATTCTGCATCATGCCGGTTTAAGTTTTATTTCAAAACTATCAACAGAAGTCTTGAAATACATAAGGAGCTTCATATTTAGCACTATTGACCTCAACAGAGTCGATTGAATTAATTAAACTGTGATTAGGCTTTTAAGGGTTAGTTCAACCCAGTGTTTGAATTGAGGGGGGGCTGGGGGGTCCCGGACCTCCTATAAGCATTGAGGAACCCCCTATAAAGCACAAAAATCCCTTGCAGCATGAAGTTAAAAGATTAGTCAATTTTCTTAAAAAAAAATGCAGATAATTTCAGGCGAAATGTTGATGTCTTTCTTTGTTCAGTCGGGAAGAAATTGTTTTTTGAGGAAAACATTCCAGGATTTTTCTCAGTTTAATGGACTTCAGTGGACTTCAACACGTAACACGGAGTTTCAAAGGACTCTAAACGATCCCAAACGAGGCATAAGGGTCTTATCTAGCGAAACGATTGTCATTTTTGACAAGAAAAATAAAAAATATGCACTTTTAACTTCTCGTCTATCTCCAGTCCTGTGATCTGCCAGCGCGACCTCACGCAATTCATCATCACGTCAAAAGGTCACGGATGACGTATGCAAAACTACGCCCCAGTGTTTACAAGTGTAGAGAAAGAGGACCATTCCAACGTTGTTGTATGTTGAATGATACTAATTAATGTCTTTGTGTCAGTTTATTGTTCAAAATGGTCCGCAAATGTGCGTTTCACATATCTGAAAACACGTGACCTTTCCACGGCATTACGCAATTACGTGAGGTTGCACTGGCTTGTCACAGGAGGAAGAAGACACGTTGTGGTTTAAAAGTGAATTTTTTTCTTGTCAAAAATGACAATCGTTTTGCTAGATAAGACCCTTATGCCTCGTTTGAGATCATTTAGATTCCTTTGAAACTGCATTAAAACTGTTACGTGTTGGGGTCCATTAAAGTCCATTAAAATAAGAAAAATCCTGGAATGTTTTCTTAAAAAAAAAACATAATTTCTTCTCGATTGAACAAAAAAAGACATCAACATTTTGGATGACGTGGTGGTGAAAAAAAAATTATCTGGATTTTTTTTAAGAAAATGAACAGATCCTTTAAAACAACTTGGTTTTGCAAAGTCAATACAACCTACTATTTTAAGTTTTGGCTTAAAAAGTTGACATGACTTGTGAATTCAAGTTAAAAATGATGCATATTTTTACAGTGTTTTTTAAATTTAAATTAAAATACTACATGAATTTATTATCGTGCCGCGCTGTCATAAAGCTTATACTGTCCATTATTCGACACACTTTCGCAATAAACAAATCCAAAACATTTTTGTCATTTCTGTCATAAATGTAAACAAAATAAACGTAAAAGGGTAATTTGGGGTTTATTTGATTAAAATGTTGAGCAAGGACAAACAAACAAAAAGTTAATCCAGGATCCCATCTTACTTTGTGAAATCATGGCGACCGTATGGGGGGAATCTTAGGTACATTCTAAAAATGTCTGGGTTATTTTTTACCCATAATGGGTAAATATTGGACAGAACACACTGCTGGGTTAAAATTGAACCAATGCTGGGTTTTATAACCCAACTGCTGGGTTATTATACCCCATGTTGCATAACAACAACCCAACATTAGGTAATTTTTAACCCAGCATGTGTTCTGTCCAATATTTTACCCATTATGGGTCAAAAATAACCCAGACATTTTTAGAGTGTAGGTGACCCCCATAATCTCTGACATAATTTGAACACTGATTCACCCCAAAATTAAAATTGTATCATAAATCACTTCCCCCTGTATCACCAAGTCCTTCGATTGTGTTCAGAAGTCATTTTTAGATATTTTTGATGAAAACCAGGAGACTTGTGACTGTCCCATATACTGCAGTTTGATTTACACAATCAAGCCCAGAAAAGAATGAAAGACATCGCCAAATAGGTCCATGTGCCATCAGTAGTTCAATAATAATAGCATGAAGCGACGAGAACACTTTTGTGCACAAAGAAAACAAAATAAACTATTTTATTTAACAATTTGTTCTCCTCTTTGGTCGTTCAGTGCGCGTTCATGAGCAGACTACGGCATATGCTGCTGACGTGACCTGCCGACGTAGTTGCCAATGTTATTTTATTTAAGCTATTATGCAAACATTGTAAACAATACTTAAACAGCCTGTATAAATGCACAAATTCCTTACACTGATGGACCAAAGAGGAGAACAAATAATTTGTTTTTTATTCTTTGCGCACAAAAGTGTTCTCGTCGCTTCATAATATTATTTTGTACTTGTGGGCAGTACTCTGACATATGGTGCAGCATTGGCTTGAGGTAGTGAAGTTTGTCTTTCCTGGCCCTGTTCCTCTTTTCAAGAGTCCAAAGGCTAATATAAATTGTCACTCACTAAAGCATATTTGTCTTTCTGTATAATCAAACGCATGGACGTTATTTCCTCATCTCCGACTAGTTTCCTGAAGCCCTAACAAGGCAATTAAGAGCCTCCAGACTTTTGTCGGCTCTGACCTGTCAACATAAAGCCCCCTATGAAATAATCCCAGGCACACAGAACGCTACCTGGAACAGAGCGGGGAAGATAGCTGCAGGGAGAGAAGTCTGAAGTGACGAGCGGGAAATTAATTAACGTTCAGGAGCGCGAGCACAGGCGTCCGCCTCCGGCACAGCACTTCTCTAAATCACGGATGATACTGCGACTCTTGTCACGTGACCAGACGCTGGATATGGGGCAGTTAGTGGCACATGAAAATGTAATGAGATGTCTATCACACCTTTCGGGTGCGTGTGTGCGCGTGTCTCTCGGCAAGCTGGACCATGAAGACAATCTGGCAGTGATATGATTTTGCTGAGACCTTGGGAATAGCAAAATGCTCCGGTAAAAATGAAAAAGCAAAGAGAGTTGGTGAACAGCTGATCATAGATGCAATCTACTGTGTATCAGTGTTACGTGCATCAAATAGCATATATAAATATTTTTTTTTTGTAGTGGCGGAGCAGGACATTTACTCTACCACTGGATTTTCCACAGAAATCAAAGAGTTTTGTCATAATTCATATGCTTACTACTGATCATTTATGTTTATCTGAATTGCTCTGATCTAAGAGCTGTAAAAATAACAATAGTGCATGTAAATATAATCTGACTTTTTATTTTGTTTATGTGTCATTCTTAGGAAACTGTGGTAGGTTTTTTATTTATTTATATCTTTTATTTTATTTTCAACATTTCAAAATATCATATTTTTACATCTCAGACCCAAAATCCTAGGGCCCTAACCATCACAGATGTTGTTCGACAATCCCCTCCATCCCAGCTATTTATTTTTATTGCCAGTTTTACAATGCCAACTTACACTAGGAATTGCCAATATAAATTTACAATGTTTATTTATGGTTACTACAAAATATTTCAGACATTTTCCACTTCTTGCATTTAAATTTTACAATTGGATGAGTTACATTTCTGTAATTACAGAACAGATAAGTTCAACTTCAGATTATTGCTAACAAGTGATACATTTATAGATAATAAAACATTAAGATGCAACAATTCAATGAAGATTTTGATGAAGTTTGTCCATTAAGGACTTCTGTAGAAACATGGTGGCACAAAATGACAACTTCCATGTAAGGTGGACCCTCAGTGTATGTAGATAAAAACATCTATTTTTAAGGTAATAAAAACATAAATGTTCATTATAAAAAGGTCTTTATACACCCCTGATAATATAGTTTTGTATATTATTTAGCATTTCGAGATCCTTTTAAAAATTAAACACTGCACCTTTAATACATTACACAGTATAACTGACACATGGGGTTACATTCTAAGACTTTTCATAAGTAAGGAATAATTGACAACGGGCCATTGAATTATAAGAAAATAATGCACACCCACGGAAATGTTTTTTCCAAGGTGCAAATGTTTTGTTGAATTGTTAAAGGTGCAATTAGGGAGTTAGTCAATTAGTCAATTGCAACCAATGGCTCAGTCCTAAGGTCACCCGTCCTTATTGACACGCATAGTAAAGCTATGGTAGCCGCCAAAGGACAAACACGTCATCGTTTGAGATGACCTAGTGACAAAACTTGCTCTGTACAACAGTTTGTCTGTTTAGGGCTACTGTAGAAACATGACAGCCACCTCCGTGTAAGGGGACCCGCGGTTTATTTAGTTAAAGACGGCTTATTATAAGGTAATAAAAACATATCTGTTTATTATTTAAGATCTTTACACTCCACTGAAAACATAGTTGTGTATATTATATTGCACTTCTGTTAAGAGATCCTCCTAAAGTGTTTAAACGGATCTCACCTTAGAAATGCACCCAAATTTTGCACACAAAAGTGTTACAGCCTCTATAGAGGGTATGCATAGACGTCACTTTTCCACGTGACCACGTGAGAGCTCGCCCGGTTGAGTGGCAAAAC
The DNA here is from genome assembly GCF_027580225.2 of Misgurnus anguillicaudatus. Classification (NCBI taxonomy): domain Eukaryota; kingdom Metazoa; phylum Chordata; class Actinopteri; order Cypriniformes; family Cobitidae; genus Misgurnus; species Misgurnus anguillicaudatus. The sequence continues at coordinate 6,923,180 of NC_073356.2, read as the reverse complement.
GTGCAACAAAATGTCTGGTTTTCATAGGGGCTGCTGCGAAAATGCCAGTAAAACTGACTATTATCAGCTTAAATTGAATTTAGTTGGACTTGATAGCAAAGGTGGACAATACGTTAGTTACATTTAGTTAAACTTTCCAAGCATCTGTGCTTTATTAGGATGTTTGTATTCGGAAAAAAACGTTACTTCACTACATTCTAAAGCATATAATCATACTATGTATTCTTTAATATTGCATATTAAAATTTATTTAATACCTAATTACATTTAAATTGTGTACTTTTACTTGAGTAAAAGTATGTTAATGTACTTAAATCTCAAATTTAAAACAAAAACGTATTATTTATGAAATGTAACAGAGTAAAAATTGTGATAATATGAAGAGTTTCGTTGCAAAACGAGATAAATCAATTTTTTAACATTTTAGTCAAAACATGTTTATTATTATGTTATCATGTTATTATTTTGTTTTCTGGTGCTACTTAGCTGTATTTTTTAAGTTATGAAGGTTTTAATCAAAACAAACCAACTGCAGTTACATTGAAATTAATTGGAATGCACAACCAAAAAACGAGATTTCTGAACAATTAAAAAAACAGTGGTTATCTCGTTTTGCAACGAAACTCTTCATATGCTTTGAAATGTATGTTCTCCAAAGATAAACACGGATAAAATACAAATACTTGAAAAATACTTTTAAGTAGAAAGTAAAACCTCTGCTTGATAGTGACCCTAGCAACTTGTCAACCCACCTGTGATCTGTGGACGTTGGCATGAACGATCCATTTATTTCTCCTTTCTGTGTTTTTTGGCAGTCTGTAAAACGATAGCTCCAAATTCTTGTTAATCTGTTACTACAGCACAACAGCTTTTTCCCATTTCAACGTGTTTTTACCGTGTTTTCGCTGATGTCACGCTGTACTCAAATGCTGCGGTTCTGTCTTTTGCCACTCAGTGGGCGAATGCGCAGTCCCTCTCGCCGACGGTGACGTCATGTGCATACCCTCTATTGGGAATCATCCCAATATCCCAAAAAAAAAAGGTGCATTGTGTAAGGATCTCTTGACAGAAATGCAATATAATATACATACAGTAAGTGATGTATAGATGGTTTTATCAGATGCTTAACTTCTGGTTTCTGTTTGTTTAATGGTCTGGCTAGTGGCTAAACTGAACTTTGGGACAAATACCTCATCAAAAATACAAATGTTTTGGTTTCCAGACGAGGGGAGACGACAATCATGAATCATCGCTATGTAGGGAGGTTAAGCGAGCCAATCTGTAGTTAACATTACATTCATTTTACACAGTAACCTTAGCTCAGTGTAATTTTTGATATGCTTTAGCTATAATTTAATCTACTATAATATATAATCTACTTGTTATTTATTTTGCTTGTTATCAGAAATAAACTACTCTTAAACGACTCTGTTGTTATTGATTCTCTGTGGAGCAAGTGTGCCGCACCCTGAAAAGTGAAGCCAAAGCGTCTCGATCGCCCCCCAGTGACTGGTCCCAGTATAGGTCATAAACCCCGCCTCCTCATGTTTTTCAACTTGAGACCAACTAAACAATTTAATTACACTTCAATTATCTTTTAAGTTTGTTTTTAGTTCGTTTTTAATGCTATAAAAACGGTGGCGTCACGTCATGATTGACAGCTCTGATATTCACATTCTGGGAGGGTGGGGCCTTGATTGCGGCTTTACTTCCTGCTCACTACTGGTCCCGAAATCACTACTGCGCAGACTCAAGACCCAAGATGGCGGCTTCACTTTTCTCCAATGGAAGACAGCGAACGTGCGTCGTCCATCATTTTTTACAGTCTATGTTGTAGAGTTTACTGGAAGTTACATTTGTTCCACGAAAGCTGTTTTGTTGCTACTCCTAAAACCATCTAACCTCACAAAATAACCTGAATTTACCTTAAAATTGGCAGTTTTCATCCACATACACAGCTGGTCCCTTTACATGGGTGTCACCGCCATATTTCTACAGTAGCCCTTAACAGACTTCTCTACAGATCGCGTTTCGTCCCTGTTGTCTCAGACGGTAACGCATTTGTCCTGTGGCGGCTACCATGTGCGTTTTGAAATTAAGGGGTTAGCTGTTGGTTGCAATTCGCAATCTCACTGCTAGATGCCGCTAACATTTACACACACCATCTTTAATGCTATTTGAATAAGAGTGAACACATAATACTTATAAACTTTCATAGAAACAAACCTGTGTTGATACCATGTGGTCAAAAAATAATGGCGTGATCTACATAAATATGATGTAGATACAGAAAGATCAAACCGTATTTTTAAGATGGAAACTTTGCAGTCTATACATAACAGACCTCATGCAGACAAACTGCAAAATTAATGTTTTATTTGAAACGTTTTCTCGCATTTCACACTTTTTACGAGTTCGCCTCACTGACAATAAAGTGGGACTGCTAATATGCGTGAGTGGCGTGCTGTCCCGGGGCGAAGGTTCCGAGCTCGGGAAATACCCCCTGAGTTCGGAACGTTCGTCCCTTGACCGGGGAAGGAGCCCCGGGCCTGGGGCGTGCCCTGACCCGGGTTATCCCCGGTGCTGAGCTAAATGTACGTAGTGAGGCGAAGGGGTGGAGGTGGGTTTGCAATAATGTCCCAGAGAATTGAGGGTAAGGACTCTATGATTATTTATAGAGCTGGTACTAAGTTGTTGTGTTGATTAGTGATTGATAACCAGCCGTGTTCATTGCTTAATCATCGAGAGCCAGCCGTGTTCATTGAGAGCCAGCCAAGTTCATTGATTAATGATTGAAAGCCAGCCGAGTTCATTGACTGATCAGCTCCTCCCAAACCTTGTTTATATAAAACATCATAAAATGATATTGTAGCTCTTGATAGGCTGGACTTCAAGTAACATGCGAGATTATGATCAAAGTAATAAACAATGACTAGAAAGAGCAAGAGTATGCGGGAAAATTCTCTTAAATACAGCGACAGTCACGACTGAAAAAACAGCGGGTGTGACTTGCACTTTCACACATGGCTTCACGCTTTGTGATTGATGGGAGTGTTAAAATGTAAATCATTAATAACACTATCAATTCAGGCACGCTCACACATTCACACGTATATGTAGCGCAAGACACTCAATTACTGATGTGATGAGCATGTGTAGACAGAGTGACGGACACTAATGGGCAGTCACTCAGCAGTCACATGACCCGTGATTGACAGATGATCTGACTCATTGGTGAGTTTGGTGTCTGGCTGCTGTATCATCTCAGTAAATGACTCCTGAAGAAGGTCATGACCCACTAAACCGCTGGAACGGTACACTCATCCATTACAGCTTGTTATTAGCTGCTCTGAGTGCAACTATATTAGGGATGCATCTATACAAATATCTGTGCTGATACCTATATTTGATTACTTAGAACAGGGATGGGCAACCTCGGTCTTGGAGGGCCGGTATCCTGTAGAGTTTAGCTCCAACTTGCCTCAGCACACCTGCCTAAAAGTTTCTAGTATGCCTTGTAAGACCTTGATTGGCTGCTTCAGGTGTGTTTAATTATGGTTGGAGCTTAACTCTGCAAGACACCGGCCCTCCAGGTTGCCCATCCCTGACCTACCCTGTGTTCCAGTTCGTTTTTTTCTGACCTTCCCTCGCTAACTTCCCTTAGTCTCATTCACTCGGATGTACGTCATTGCTTAGGTTGTATGAGTGCCCACTACTGCTGGAACATTTAAAGTGGGTTCAAATGGATCGCCCTAAGCCCTTGATCACATGGAAAGTGGAGACCGCCCCCTCCATCATTTGAACTGTGCAAAGTGTGAGCTGCTGAAGCGACGTCACAATTGTGTTGCATTGTGGGATATGGAGTTGCCTGAAATGTACATATGAAGTAGACTCGCTTCCTCGGTCAAAATCGAGGGAGCGAGGGTCTGTCCATATAAACTTCCCTCATTCACTTGATAAAGTGGAACGCACTTCAAAATGGTGACAGGGATTCCTCCGAGGGGAAGTGTTTAGGGAAGTTCGCCAATGCGTGTCTAAAACTGGAGTGGAACGCAGCCTTAGAATGACATCTAACCCCTGGTGAAAAAAAAACAATAAAACCATTACAGAAAATTCTAATGGTTTCCAAGAGGAACCATAAGCTTTTACCATTAAAACCATTACACTTTAGTGTGTTATGGGCCATATTCCATTAGAACCAATGAAATTCCCAATAAAACCAATATAAATTCTGTGATGGTGTCTATTGGTTTTTTAGCAGGGACAATAGCGATATATATTGAAAGATTTGCATTGCACTCCTTGTTTCAAATTAATATTTAATAAAAACCCAGATCATTGACTGTTTTTAAACAATCGGCCAACAGTGTCCAATAGTAGGAAAATTAGCTTTTATCTGGCGATATGAAGCTTTTTTTTAGGAAATATGGTATAATTTCAACATACAAGTACCAACCACCAAACAAACAAATATGCCTGACTCAGTACATTCATGACATAGACATAAACATGTAATGCACGTCTATTATTTGTGGTCACTGTGATTTCAGAAAGCAATATGTGATCCTGGATCAAATTTTTTTGTAAACCCAACATTTTAATCAAAGAAACCCCAAGTTACCCTTAACTCAAACCCTAACCATTTTTACCCCTCAAATTAGTTTGAAATAATAGTTAGTGATAGACCGATATATCTGCCTTTTTTAATGTGTATCGGTATCGGCCGATAATTGCCTGCTGTGTTCACCGATTTTTTCCGGCATTATTTACAGACAGAATGCTGAAAGCCGCAAGCGATTGCAGGTCATGTGACTAAAAACAACCAACCTTTCCATGACAACATCGAAAGCTCGGCCCAACAGCTGATCATAGCTGGACAAAGTGGGTTTTTATTTCTCATCTCTATGGGGCGGTTTCCCGGACAGGGATCAGAGTAGTCCTAGACTAAAATAAATGTAAGAATTGTCCAAACTAATAACATCTCTTTTTAACATATCTTAAAATACATCAGTGCCATGTGTTTTGCCTCAAAATGGACACAAGTAATGTTTTTAGTAAGGAATGTATGTTAAAACTAGTTATATTTTCTAATTAAACTAAGCTCTAGTCCTAGTTTAAGATAATTATATACCCCAATATATATTTGTAGTAGTAAAGTGCTAGAAATCAATATCCTTTGCTGATAGTTCCTCGTCATTGTGGAGAGTGCAGTTCATGGTTTCATAGCACCCTCACCTGTTCTTACTATTTGTTCAATATAGTTTTATTTTAAGTTCAATAAATGTTACTTTTTTAAATTGAGACATTTGGCATCATTGTGTCATTTTTATGATGTATATTGAGTGAGCAAAAGCAGTATCGGCTCCAAATATCGGCTCAAGAAAATCTGCAGCCTGTATCGGTCATCGGCTAAGGCTGATGAAACAAAAATTGGTACCGGCACAATAAAAATCCATATCGGTCGATCCCTAGTTTGAAGATTTTTTTAAAAGCCCCTAAACCTAAATCTAACAGGCACCCTAATCCTGCAATCTGAACAATGGTGTTGATCCAAGATCACATCTTACTTTGTAAAATCACAGTGACCCGATATTTACATGAAAGATTAAAGATATTCTATAGATAACAGATTTTATCATATTTGAATTGCATAGTGCAAATGCAGAGAAGTAAGCAGAAAAACTTTTTCGTGCAAGCGTGTGTATTGGGAGGGCATTAACATCTTAACAAATGTATAATTGGACGTTCTCTCCTCAGTATGGGGGCTCGTATAAATGACACTCCCCCTGAGAGATCCTGATCCACTTTCTGATGTCACAGATCAAAACCAGCACTGCTTCAAACAGCCGGGACCCCTGCCAGCGGGGGACCACACACCCCTCACTACAGGCTGCATTCGAGCGACCAGTTTCATATAAAACATCACAGTTGTTGTGGACTTGTTTAAAGCAGGCTCATGAATAGAAAATGATCTCGTTTTTTTTGGAACCCACATACAGTGCGGTATGGATAACCTCCACCCACGTCCAGCATGTTACGAAACACCTCAGATGTTATCCATCATAGCGTGGCCCTGTAGAATTCACACAGACAGCAACTATTATCACCTTCAACCCACCATCATCATTATGATAACAGACCGTCCGGTGGCCTACAGGAAGAGCAAGAGTTCAGATCTGCTGTCCTCTGCTGGCCTGGGGACAGCTGTTTCTAGCTAAGGATTTACTTCTGTAAGCTGAGTTTCATTGAAAAGCCAATGAGATGCTACAGGAACTCATAATTCGAGCACGTGTCAGAGCAAACAATCACGCAGTCATCATCGCATGGCAAGCAATTAAATAGTCGGAGGTCAAATCGCTGCACTTTTGGTCTCTAGTAGGCGTTGTATTTGCCTGCAGGTGGGGCATCATGTGACCTCCACTGTCACATCACATTTTTGCCCATTTGCATTAAAGTTAAACTCTGCCCAACTTTGTCGTATTTCTAATGATCTCTGGCTAACTCAGATTCAAAGTAAATGACTTCAGATCCCTGTCAGTGGGAATGCAACACTCAGTCATAGTAAATATTTGCTTTAAACAATGATCTGGGTATGATCACAATATTGATCATGGATGATGATGATTGTATAAAGTTTATGGTCTGCACATCACGAACCACAGTGGCACAAATGAAGTAGATGTAAATACATATGAGCAGAGTTTTTAGGTCCATACCCGCGGTTATCGGAGTGTATGCAAATCAGAGGTGGTATATGAAATGACAATGAATATACGATCATGAATAATGCAACAATATCTACGAGTTTTTGGAAAACCCTTAGAGCTGTGAAAGAATTTCAGAATAGAATGCATAATAGAATAAGAATCGAAATAGAAAAGGTTGGGGGGGGGTGGCTGTCACAGTGCTGTCACTTCCTCTGTCAGAATAAATCCATCAAACGCTGGGAATAAATCAGGCTGCTCTCATTTGCATTCAGCGTGGTGAGAAAAGCGGGTTCAATAACACATGCTGTTTTGACAAATCCTGCTCTCAGGGATGAAAAGGGCCCGTGAATCCGGAAGCTTCTATTGTCTGCTGTTAATGGCTGCGCTTGATACTTGAAATGCACGTGGAGACGGAGGCCGCTGGTGCTACACATGTGAGATTGGACACATCAGCGATAAGGTTGTATGGTGACAATTGTTTATTGTTCATGATAGCTAATGCATTTACTGATGTTAACAAATACAACCTTATAGTAAATGGTTTTATTTTTCCGTACACACCATGTTCACTGTCAGAAAGAATTTTCAAAAAAAAAGTCAATGAAGCAAAAAGATCCTTATATGTACCATTTTGGTACAGATATGTATACATTTGGTACCTTTGAAGTAATATCATGAACTAGGTGCAAAGGTGTAATTTTTGAAAGGGTACTGCTGCGACAGCTAGGGACCATTTTCTCTGTGTATAATTTCACATGATAGCTTATTTGAAAAGGTAAATGAATATAAAATGCATATGAAAAGATCTTAAAAACGAAGAATTGTCACAGCAGCTGTTTTCATACCTCATAGTGCCCTTTCTCATGCCTTTCAACAAGCACCAAAAAGGACAAAAAGCGAAACAACGTGAGTCTTCTAAAATCATCCTACACTGTCAGAAATAAAGGTACAAAACTGTACCTTTTCTGTCACTGGGATGGTACCCTCAGTGGTTCTTTTTGTACCTTTACAGTACATTGAAATGTTGCACCTTTTGGTGTACAATATTATACCCTAACCAATTTTGCACCAGTGCAGGGCTGGAGGGGGACTCATTTTCAGCCCTGGAGTTTCATGCCTTAGACCGGCCCACTTTAGTTCATGACTGACTATATTAAAATAATATCATTAAATCCTCAGAAAGTCTGCAATAGTGCGCTATTCTTTGCAACCTTGCAATACATTGTATTTTATTAAATATATAATTTCCAAATCAATGCAAATACAGTACTCTAAATCAGTAATTCTGTAAAAGTGTGGTCCCCCCAGTGGTCCGCCAAAAGATGACGTAAACTAGGCAAGTGTTTATACAATCGTCACTTATTTAAGTAGATTTTTAATGCACTTGCGAAACTGTTATATCAGTTCTTGCCATTCTGTTTTAATAACGTAAAAATGGATTGGTTGGCTAAACCAAAGAGGAGTCAAAATAAAAGATCAAGCGTCAACTGAAAGCAGCTAAAATCCACAGATCTATTAATTTTGTAATGTGCTAGTTTTTGTTTCATGTGTAAAATCCCTGTAATTTTAGTGATTTTGGACATTAAGGGGAACATTTTTTTTCAGTATTTTATTGTTACCATAGTTACAAGTACAACCATAGACTTCATACACCACCTCACCACCTCAGTTTTAAACTAATGGCTCTTTGAAATGACATTAAGTGGGACCTAGGCTTTTATAGTATGTTTAATTGCAGTTTCTTTTCACATGTGCAGTTTGTTGTTAAGCTGTAACTCATTTCACATTTACTTGTTCAAATGAAATAAAATACATTTAATATCTACAATAATAATTTCTGAACATAGCATTGCATTTGTGTTTAAAAAATTAGTTTTTGACTTGAAACAGTTGCATATTAAACTTAAACTTAGCTTATCCTTTCTATTTTGTTGTTTTTTTGGGGGAGTGTTAGAGTGGGATTCTGTTAGGTGGTCCTCAGAACAAAATTGGAAGATAAAGTGGTCCTTGGGCTGAAAAAGTTTGAGAAACACTGCTCTAAACGATTATGATTTTTGCTATAATCTTGCAGCCCTATCATAAGGTATTTTAATATTATTCAAATAAACATATTCAAAAACTACTAAAAGGGAACAAATGTGTTTGTGTTTTCCCCTATATTTCTATTAAAGAAATAAAAAAATGGTGGGTCTTGAGATTACCTGTTGGGTTGAAAAAGTTTAGAAACTCCTGATATACAAAACACAAGCAAGATTTATCAAGTATGCAGAGGAAACAGATGGAAAAATAAAAATCCTTGTCTTCATTTTTAGTACTTAGATCATGTATATTGCCAAATAACGTAAGGAAGGCCTACATTGTGTCATAAAAGAACAAATATTTAATGGACTTTTTGTTTTACTTGAGAAAACTTTATATTCATATGCGTTTTCAATAAACTGATGAGTTTTGCATCAAATAGATTTTTGTTATCAATAGACGATGAATAATGTTGACTTTTCATAGTTCATTATTGCATTTATGAGTTAGAATTACGATTTGTATCCTTTTTCTTTTAGCTGCCGTTCGTATCAGGTCACGCATCTAGACGTGGGGCAAGCGCACTCAAATATAGACGCGTCTGAAACTTGTGTTCACAGGCGAGAAGCAGAAGAAAATCGCGCGTCCTACATTAACATTTTTAAAGCCGGCAAATTACCCAAGTGGGGCTGGATAAGTGCTGGCAGCCTAGGACAGCAACCTTCAACCCGGTGGCATGACAACTCCGGCCCTTGTGGCCAAAAAAAACAGACCGGCCCACCGGGAATTCTCCCGGTCCTCCCTAAGGCCAATTCGGGCCTGCACCAGTGAAATGTTAGGGGTACAAAACACAGTAATGTACCATAAAGGTGCAACATTGTTTAAGGGTGGTTTCCCGGACAGAGATTAGTTTAAGCCAGGACTATAAGTTTAATTGGGAAATATAACTTGAACAAACATACCAAAAGATTACTTGTGTGCATTTTAAGGCAAAACAAAGGCCACTGATGTATTTTACGATATGTCGATATGTTTTTTGTTTTTGTTTAGACAGCTCTTACATTTATTTTAGTCTAGGATTAGTCTAATCGGCCCCATAATGTTTGGTATACCTGTAAACATAGGGTACCATCCCATTTTTTCTGACAATGTAGAAACCTCGGTCACTCACATCAAAACATCTGTTCAGCTAAAAAATGTCACGATCCAATTTACTTAAATTTACTTATTATTAAAAGTTTAAAACACTTCTCATAGGGGCGGTTTCCCGGACAAGGATATAATAAATGTAAGAGCTGTCCAAACTGAAAACAAATTGCATTGACATATCTTAAAATACATCAGTGCCCGTTGTTTACCCTCAAAATGCACATAGGTAATGTTTTTAGTAAGGCGTGTTTGTTGAAACCAGTTATATTTCCAAATTAAACCAAGGTCTAGTCCTGTCTTAAACTAATCCCTGTCTGGGAAACCACCCCTTTATCTTGAAAGATATTTTAATCTTAAGGTGTATGCTTAAATGGTTACATTTCTTTTGTAGACAAAAGTATAATCATGCCAAACATATTAATTTCTTTCATTAGAATTTTTTTTTTATTATTATTATATTTTTGAAATGGATGACTTGCATGTGAACTCCTTTAATACAGTTTAAAAACATCTCAAGAAGCTGCATGATAAAATAACAGGAGTACAGTTTTGCGAATTCTAGATAAAGGGCGACTATTGGAGATAATAAAATACAAAATAGCTTTGATTTATTTTGAATGCTTTAGGTCTCAATATAATTGCCATAGTTGTATTTGTCTTTTTTCATAATTTTTATACGTTTACTATTATATACTTTAAACCCGAAAAAGTTTTATTTGAGTTTTACTTAAAAAATGCAGGAAAGTTGTTTCCCTAATAAAATGAATAAAGTAATGTGAAATAAAACAAGAGTACATTTAACTTAAAATTTCCTAATTCAGCAAGATGATTCATTTTAAGTTGATTTAACTTAAAATATTTTGTAATATCAATTGATCTGTCCAACATATCCACTTAGTTAATCGAGTTCAAAGATTTTCTATTTTTTATTAATTTATTTTACTTTTAGTGTTGTAAATGGTAACTGACTAGATAAGTCTATTCCTTACAACAGGTACTGATCATTTTAAAGGTCATTTGAATGTTTTAGTTTAATGAAGTTAAATGAACTAAGATTTTTATATATCCAAAACACAAAATATTAAATTATTTTGTTTAAGTAAAGACAATATCTGGGTAGAAACTGTGGAAAAATATAAAAAGAGTAATGTTTAAACAGTAGTGTATGTAACATCTAGGGACTATTATCTGTGACAACCAGTAGTGTTTGATGCCATTTGGCTGATTTTAAATAAAATCTAAATTATATATAATTTAATTCCTCACACATTTGTTCCACCTTCTTTCAGAAGTCTTGAAATATACCCACACATATACTGTACAGTTATGTAGTCTCCTTGTTAAGACCATGACAAATGTGGTCACTATCGCTGTTGTATGGAAAGGAGCTACGTGTACGTGATTGCAAAATCCTCCATGAAAGAAAGTGATGTGGTTTTGGAATGATATACGAATGAATAAATGATGACAGAATTATAATTGTTGTGCAAAAGAGGATTTTTTAAAAGATAAATTAGAGTGGTCTGGTTTTTATGGTAATAATTTTTTCACGGGGGTGGAGATCGGCCATGTTAAGAGCATGTGTTTCCAGTAGTCTTTCTTTTTGGTTTTTTATTTCTCTCACGACTCAGTTGTCCGTTTCTCGCTCACGCACAGTCGCCTGTGGAGGCGAGGCAGAGCCAGAGATGAGCGGAGTCAATTAGACGCACAGCAGTGTGTGTGTGTGTGTGTGTGTGTGTGTGTGTGTGTGTGTCAGAGAAAGACATGGAAGAGTATATGGCACTGCAGATGTGAGCGTTCCAAGCTTCCATTGGGACAAGGACAGCTGTGGTTCAGCATCAGTGCTGTTAACCAGCCTTATCACACACACACTTTACATCTGCATATACTCTGTATGATCAAACTTAGTGAACTGCTATATATATTAGGCACTATTACATTTTCAAAAGAGTTACACAAAAATAAAGATGCTTCACGATGCAATAGAAAAAAACATTTACCTTTAATATCTGAAGAAGCTTTCTGTTTTATAAAAGGACTGAATGGTTCTTTGAGGAACCAAAATGGTTCGCTATGGCATCGCTGCAGAGAACCTTTTAAGCACCTGAATTTTTAGGAGTTTAGATGTTCATACACATCCTTCAGTGAAACAACAATCAGACATGGTTGAGAAAAATGTACAGAAAAGTGTGACAAAAAATATTTTTTAAAAATAGGAATATTTTCAGAATAGTCTATTCTGTCTATATAGACAGTAGACAATAAGATCAATTGTTTTTTTTAAATGAACTGCATTTCTTCTTGTCACCATATCAAATTCTTTAGCACACATACATCCGCCAAGTATTATTCTCGTTGACTTTAATGCCATCCAGGGAAAATTTTTACTGCTGAGAGGTTGCACCAGAACACACTTGCACACTTAATTCTTCTTTATGTTTCATTTAAGTATCAACTTTGTCTTTCAGCCTT